>NC_090443.1:353259778-353566106 GCF_031143425.1 Pleurodeles waltl
AGAGAGAGAGAGGGAGAGAGAAAAAATCGTTTATCTGTGTGTTTATTTATACACTTATTTATAGCTCAAACAAGGACTTAGCGTATTCGAGCTCTTTACAAGACATGCATATAGCATGATTGTAATTGTAATGTAACAGTATGATAGTATAATGAGAGCTATTAAAGTTTAAGATTTTATGTACGAAGCATAATTGATGCAGTCCAGTGATGATGTGATCCGAGCAGACAGTCTCTGAAATCATGCCTGCTGCAACATGCATAGTAACATTAAGAGGGCAAGGTGAATCTTGGGAATATCTAATATGATAGCATTGCAGTAGGTAATTTGTGTTAGTACAATACTTAGATGATGTCTTTGAGATTTTGTTCTCAGAGTAGAAGTTTGATTCCATGGCCGAAGCGCAGCTGATGATTGGGAAGGCTGGCCTGGTGTTAATGTTTTGTGGAGTTTTAACAGAGAAGTCACCAATATTGGACAGATGACAACCTAGAATGCTGGAAGAAGCAATTCATTTTGGGAGTTGGGTCAAACAGGGTTGTAATGCTATAAGGAGTTCTCTTTTGTTGCCATTATACCTTGTGCTGGTGCGCAGTGATCCAGATGTGAATGCTGTAGGGAGTCCGTGCATCCAGAGCATTGTCCTTAGGAGTGGCAACTTCCATGTAGAGCCACACGTCATCAGCATACTGGTGATATGAGAGACCAAAGTCTCTAATAATTCCTCCCAGTGTTTCAGGCTAGAGATTAAACAGTGCAGGAGCTAAAATGGGGTATTGAAGGACACCCTGTGGAACTGGAGTGGATGTAGAAAAATAGCTGCAAATTATGGTAACCTGTGATTGGTTTGATAGTTATAATACGAACCAGTTGTGAACATTCTATTTAAGCCTAATTGTTCATTTAATTTCTGCATAAGGAAGTCATGAATAAAAGTACATCTAACTAAATTAGCAGGCAAGAATCGTCGTTGTCTAAGATACACAGAGCATCATTGAAAACTTGCAGGATAGCAAATCAGGTACAGCTATCAGAAGTAAAGCCAGGTTGAAAGTAATCTAGGCGGCTTTTGTCATTAGCAAAAAAATTCAATAGGTTGTTTCCACAACTCAACAGTGATTTAGCTAGAAAGCTAGACCTGGTATGGGACAGAAGCTATTCAGGTAATCTGGGTTGGCCACTTTATTTAGAATAATTGTGACAACCACATTTTAGACAGTCGGGAAACACTCCTTAAGATTGAGAATAATCAGGTTGGCTAAGTAGGGCAGAAAGGAAACACTTCATGTTGAAGTTATACCATTTGTTAAGAGATGTTTTCTTGTAGCAGAAGGAGAAGAAGTGAGAGGGGATGGAAGGTATGCTTCAGCAGCAATGACCTTACCATTGATGAAACACTTGAATTCTTTAAATATCTCTCCAGACTCATTAACTCTATTTGGAGGTGAAGGATTAGTGGCAGATTTGACAATCACAATGAGGTCTTAGGTCTGTTACTCGCCAATTCTATATGGGATTTGATGAATGAGAATCCCCTACAATGGGTAGTTAGATGAGTGATTAGCAGCATTCACATTCAAAACATTAGAGAGCAAAGAAGCATTCACATCAAAGCTAGTTCCATGTAGTTTGCATTTTTCTGTCTTGAACCCAACTTTTCAGATTGGGTTGTTTGACTTACATTGGTGGCTTTAGTAAATAAGGGTCATAAATACATTTGATGACGACAGACCCTATCCCCATTAATATGGTGTTTGATTAAAATGATGTCCTGTTTAGAAGTATTATGATTTGAATATGTCACTTGTATGTTGATGTGCTCGAGAGAGTTAATCCATTTTCCTGCTGGAAGGAGGCAGGAAAGAGGTAGAACTATCATTGAGGTTGTCATAGTGTAGACTGAAGTTTCCAACAAAGATGTGATTGTATTTGGACAGTGCGAACTGAGAGATGATATGGTCCATACATTGCTCCAAGAAGGAGTTGTTCTTACCTTTGGGTGGTAAATAATGTGTAGTTTGATCGATTCAGTTGCAGTGAAATGTAGTTCTATCATGATGTATTGAAAGGTGGAGAGAGAGCCATGGTCACTTGGGACAGGGAGTAACGTTATGGTAGATAATTGCAACTCTACCCCTGATTTTCGTCATTCTGTGAATAAGTAGGAGGGAGTTGTCAGGTGACAGAGGTAGCTCTGTGATGGATTAAGATTCTTAATGGAACAATGTTTCCATTAACATCATGAGATTGAGGTTCACATCAACGATAACATCAGAAAACTCAAGCTGGTGTTTAACCACTGACTTGCAGTAGTGAAGCATACAAATAACACAGCAGAGGTGGTGATTGAATTAGGAGAGGAACTCAGAAGAATTTCAGTAGGATTAGTGGGTTTAGATGTACTACTGGGACAAAAGACACACGGGAATCCCATCAAAATAAGTATTTTATTGATGTCAGATGCTAACTGCCATTCAAAATGCTTAGCAGAAACGTGGAGGAAGTCAACAGCCAGTGCTCTAAGGTAGCTATAACTTGTGCCCCCATTAAGTACAGGTTTCCTAGCAATAAGTTTATTTCAAATGTTGGAGTTGTATTATAAATGATGTCATAGGAGATGTCACTACTGATGTAATACGTGGGGTAAATAGCGACGCATGGCAAGGGGGTGAGTTATAGTTAACTTAGAGAAAGAGTTATAATGTCTTGAGATAAGTATAACTATAACTGTTGAGCACTCTGCTCTTGGCCACAGGGGGTGAAGGGCTCAACTGGACCACACCTTCCAGGCATACAGACAGGAGGAGGCCACCTCCGACGCTCTTCAGCACCCGAGGGCGCATAAATTAAGACTTGTGCTTCCGCTCCGCACAACACTCTGCTCTTGGCCACACGGGGTGAAGGGCT
This sequence comes from Pleurodeles waltl, assembly GCF_031143425.1. Lineage (NCBI taxonomy): Eukaryota > Metazoa > Chordata > Amphibia > Caudata > Salamandridae > Pleurodeles > Pleurodeles waltl. Next base: position 353,262,686 of record NC_090443.1, read on the forward strand.
CAACCCGACCACACCTCCCAGACATATCAGATGGAGGAGGCCACTTACAATGCTCTTCAGCTCCTGAGGGTGCATAAATTAAGACTCACGCTTTCGCTGCGCGCAACACTCTGCTCTTGGGGGCAAAGGGTTCAACCGGACTCACCTCCCAGGCATACCAGTGGGAGGGGGCTGCCTACGACGCTCTGCAGCGCCCAAGGGTGCATAAATTAAGACTTGTGCTTCCGCTGTGTGCAACACTCTGCTCTTTGCAACAGGGGAATAACCGGACCACACCTACCAGGCATACTGGCAGATGGAGGCCACCTATGACCCTCTGCAGCGCTCGAGGGTTCATAAATTAAGACTCGCACTTCCGCTGTGCAAGACACACCAGGGCGAGTGGCGGGGTTTAACTGGGCCAAGAGCGGGCCCACCTGAGCCCGTCAGTGGCCAAAAGAGGCTGGACTGGTCCTATTCTCTTAGCCTTGGGACCAATTATGCTTGATTAGGCTGTTTCTAAAGTGATGTGTGACCATAAGGTTTGCTGATCAATGCTGAGCAAGTATTCTGAGATATGTTAGTGTGCTATTATTGTTTTTCTATATTAGATGCCTACTTTTTAGCAGTTGCAAATAGATTAATCGAAGTGGGTGTTAATATATATTATAAAATTATGGGTAAATGGAAAACTGTAGCCTAGAAGGCAGGTACTGAACCTCGCTGTTCAGCAATCAAAATTGATCTTGCCGAAAGTCATTTATCTCTAGGGGTAGCTGGACTGAGTGAAGGTGTAGAAGGACCTCCCTCCCAGACTAATAGACCTGGTAACTAATATTAATCACACTTTAGAACTGGAGGACATAAGGAATGGTGATGACCACACAGGGTGTATGGCTACAGCTACTGCTACCTCCATATCAGCCAATCACTCACCCACAGTAAAAAGAAGGAAGCAGTGCAGAAAGGGGGCTGATAGCGAGCTGGGCCCTATAATGCCAGCTAATCCTGAACCCATATCTGCCTTTAATGATCTGCTTAAACCACTTAGAGACAAACTGGATAAACTTGAAGGGGAGCTGGGGAAAATAATGGCAATGTGTCAGAGATTTTCTATGCCCTTGGTGTCTCCTATCTCCCAAATGACCGAAGTACAGAATGTTGCACAAAATGAGTTAGGTCCCTTAGCTACACCACAGGGCATTGAGCCAATAGACAAAGCTGGTTTAGTCCGGAGCCCTAGGCAGAGGCATAATTCTCTAGAGAATCGAAGGGCGGCCTGTGGTGTAGGCCAATCTAGTGAGCAGTATACAATTGTTAGTAAGAAGCCGTACGGCTTTCCACCGGATGGCTTAACATCTGCTACAAATTCTAGAGCAGCTAGTATGTCCCATTCAGGCAAAATCTTGAATTCAACGAATACTGTGTCAGCCCCGTTGCAATTGAGGGAGGATCCTCCAACACTAATGTGTTGCCCTTAAGTTATTATCATGGCTAATGTTCCTCCTTTACAGCCTGGTCAGAGAGAACCCCAGGGGACTCTGAAGAACAAAGTATTGCATTGGTTGGTCGATAACAATTTATTCACAATAGATAATGCCCACCAGATCATCCTAACTCAAAGAGTAAGTTGGGTGGGACCGTTAGAGAAAGAGTGTGGGAGAGATTGTATAATGATTAACTTTGGGAGCCCTAGACTTGTGAGGGACATTTTATTTAGGGCTACTTTTCACCCACATCATGCCAATACTCCATCATTGCTCCCTTTGGGTGCATTCTATTGACACTTGGAACCTGTACAATCAGGGCACCCTCCGGCACATCACTATTCTGAGCCAGTTAAAAATTTACATCACATCCCCTCAGTACCACTAAACAATAGAAATCAGGCCTTGAGTACACTTTCATTTAATGATTGACAAAATTATGGGGGATACATGGCTAGTTTAATGAGGGGGCCCAGTATGGTGGAGTTTACTGAAAAGATAATGTCTATTGGTTTTAGTAATGCCCCCACAGAAACCCAGGGGACAGAAGGGTCAGACCCGGGGCCTGCATTAATAATTCTAACAGGGAACTAACTGGAAATTTTTAAAGTATCAATAGCCATAAAGAGGCAAGGAATGGCGATAATGAGTATTAGAAATAATAAAGAGCGCCATAAATTTGCCATATGGAATGTCCAAGGTCTACATAGTAAGTCTGAGATAGAGGAGTGGGGTAACATCATTTATACACTTGACCTGGTATGTATCCAAGAAACATGGTGTGTTTCCCTAGTTCATATGCAAGGATTCACCTCATATTTCTTGCCAGCTATTCGTTCCCAGTTTGGGAGAGCTAAGGGTGTGCTCCAGATGCTTATTTCAAATAAACTCCCTATAGTGGTCACAAAGACCTCCTGGGAGTCTCCAAACTTTCAATTGTTGTGGCTGAAGCATAAGAGTATGACTGATGTGGTATTAATTAATTATTATAATAGTGTTTTTGATTGTACCCGCTGCAGAGTAGTTCATGCTCTAGATCATAACCTACATACATTTTAACATTTTATTCTTTCTAATTTTATTATTTTGTGGGTCGGAGATTTTAACATCCAATCATGTACCCTACCAATATCGCGAACCTGTGGGCTAACCAGTCATGAGGGGGTAGGTATGACCATTTTTGTCATAATGATTATAGAGAGGCGCTTAATATGATTTTGTCTAAATATGATTTGATGTTAATGGAATGTAAACATGGCGTTAATGGTGAGGTAATACCATAATTTAGAGGTACTAATTCTTCATCTGTAATTGATCATATTGTAGTGTCATCATTTGTCAAAAATATATGTGATACCCCTACATTGCCCAGTCATTACTGAGCGATCATGATCCGATTATTCTTTCAACAGTATTTTGGGGCCCCAAGGATTTGAAAGTTTGAAAGTTTATTTATTTATTAGCAAGGTTAATTAAAACCATCACTATTCGATCATACATACTATATAAATACTCAAACATACTCTCTTTATAGAGTAAAAGCACATAAAATGTATTTTTACTTATTTGAAACTAAATCATATCATGGTGTTGAATTGTACGTGATTAAAACCTACTCCCCTGATTTAAACCTTTTTCTTGATTCTAAATTCAGGACTCCTTACTCCTGTGTAAAAGCCACGTTGCGTCCTGGTTACCAAAAGTGAAACACATGCAATTTCCTAAAGTAAATGGCACAAAATTATACCTATGGCTACTTTCTGGCTGGAGTTAACCATTTGGGATCTCTTTCAACATAAGCGGATAAACATGCACTCTCGGCTTACCAGACTTTATTCTCCATTTCTTTTTCGGCCTGTACCATAAATTTGGTCCCTCAACAAGAAAACAGGATTGAAAGTCCACTAAGCCAACTGATAACGGCTGGCCTACATGAGCGTATGTTTACTGACCTAAAGATTTTTTTCAAATACAATGTCCTGAGGCCTAGCAAAGCCGGGTACACGCAAAAGATATGCTCTAATGACTTTTGTCTATGCCCACACAGTCTGCAGAAACATGTTGGTGCTTGCTGTCTCCATAAAGGGACCATGTCTTTCGTTTCCATCAACCCAAATCCAAAAAGCATAAACTGATGTTTCAGCGACTGGTTGAAGGATGCTGCTAAATATTCCTGAGCCCATAAAGTTTTGTATGATGTTATTACAGTCCAGGAATATTGTCTTCTTGCCAATTTTTGTTTATCAAAGATTAGAGACTTCAACCTAGTGATAGCATTTGACGTCCGATAAAACTCCAATTTGCCCAGGTTCTGCTCCCAGGCTTCTCGCAGACCCAGCTCTTTAAAACAGTTGTTTAAATGATGACCCCAAGTACCTTTATCATTGTGACGCTGTTGCTTCTTGATTCTGATCCAGCATAGATTATTGATGGTACCGATCTCTGCTGCACGCATTCTCCAGCATAATTCTGTAAAGGCACATTTAATCTGATATTCATTATTTTTCAGACCCAATTCTAAGCGGACCTGGGATGGAGATGCTGATCGTGGAATCCGAAAAATGGATTTATAGGCCTTCGTCTTGGCTTGGTTGTGAAAAACTGCTTCCTTCCCCAGCATGATTTGGGCTCCATAAGCAACGGTGGGCATTAGCCATGCTGCCATGACAGAAAGCAACTGAGTGTATGATGGGCGACTCAGTTTTTGTTTTAATACTTTAAAGCTATGGGTCAATGAGTGGGCTTTGGCTTGAGCAACAGCAAGCTGTGGTTGGAAAGTCAAGAGGCGATCCATAGTGAATCCCAAATATTTATATGTGGGGCAACCTCCACCCGAGTTCCATTTAAGAACCATGAAAAAGATTTAAACTTCTTATCGACCAGGCGGACAACCTTAGTTTCGCTCAAGTTCATTTCCAGACCTTGCATTGTTATGTATGTATAAAGTGCATACATGCTATGCTGTAGTCGGACTGGTGTTTGGCTGAGTAAAATTATGTAATCTGCATACTGTAATCATGCTATTCCTTTCCTGGCCAATACTGGCGGATGACTATTTACGGGTGCGAGGGCCTCGGCGAGATCTGCAGGGTACAAATTGAACAGCGTAGGAGCTAATACACACCCTTGTTTTAATCCTTTTGCTGTTGATATTCTGTTGGTGAGGTAGCCACCCTCCCCGATTTTTACTTGCACCCAAGTGCCTGTATACACATCCATCATTGCGTTCAGAAGGCTGCAGGGTAAGCCCCATCCTTTCAGTTTCTCCCATAAACGGGTTCTTGGTACACAGTCAAAAGCAGCCTTCAGGTCAATAAAACACACAAATAACCTTTTATTTTTAAGCCTGGCTTTATTTCCCAACAAGGCCAGGACTGGCAGGTTGGTAGAGGCTACCATACCAGCTCTGAAGCCTGTCTGGCATTGTGGAATTAGATGTCTATCATGTATCCATTCCGCTAGTTGTTGCAATAGACATGCTGCATGGAGTTTTGTTTCCACGTCAATCAAGGCTATTACCCTGTAATTCAAGGGGGCTACAGGATTTCCTGTTTTGTATATTGGGTGAAAAATACTGCCTTTCCATGCATCTGGTAGCTCCATAGAGCCCTGGAGGTCATTAAAGAGCAGCGCCAGATAGTGAGCCCAGAATAAGTGGTCTCCTCTGAAAAAGGCGTTCAGGATTCCATTCTGGTCGGGTGCCCCTTCCAGTTTTAGGCGGTCATTTCGAACTTGGCGGTTCTGCCGGCCATGCTGGCAGTGGCGGCTAAAGCCACCAGCCGGCATGGCAGGCCGAACCGCCATATAAAGAACAGGGTGACGGCTGCCAGCGGCAGCCGTCACTTACTGCCATGCTGCTGCCGCCAGGCAGCCTGGCAGTGGGATGAAACACCATCTGCCATGGAAGCTGCGCTACCCTGCGGATAATGTTTCAAATGCCGCCAGCCTTTTCCTGGCGGGATATCCCACCAGGAAAAGGCTGGCGGAGGAGGTGCCCCGGGGCACCCCTGGGGGCCCCTGCACTGGCCATGCACTTTGAAGGCACCCGTCGCGCATGTCACTGCCCGATTTATGGGCAGTGACATGCGCGACGGGTGCTGCTGCACCCGCCGCAGAACAACATTGGCGGTGACTCCTTATGGAGCCACCCTCAATGTTGCAGCCGTGTTCCCCGCCAGGCCGGCGGGCGGAGACACTGTCTCCGACGGCCGGCCTGGCGGGGAGATCATTATACGGGCAGCAGGTTTTCCAGGAGGCTGGTGGTTGATGGAAAGACCGCCAGCCCGAACACGGCGGGAATTCCCACCGTGTTCGTAATGAGGGCCGTAGTTTGTTAATAAGGCTTGTCAGCTTTTCGATGTCTATGTTCATTTGAGCATGTTTTTGTTCATTGTCAGATAGAGACAAGTCAGTTTCCATTTTCACTCTGAAGCCAAAATTTGTCTCACATAAGGCACCTACTACCTGAGTGGCCTCCTCCTTCACGCGGTGCTCTGGTAGTGAGTACATTGTTAGTACATGGGCTTCCTATGTGGCTGCGTTGATGCCTGCATTCATTTGTAGTTCTTTTCCCTGATTTAGCCCATTTATCAATTGCCAGAACTTTTTGTTATTTTTCTGTTGGACATGAGAAGCTTGGTCCACAAATCCTCATGATATCTCTGTTTTGCCATCCAGCAATTTTGCTTGTAATGGGCTCTTAATTGAGAAAGCCTTGTATTATCAAATTTCGTTCCCCGGTGTATGTCCTTTTCTAAGGAGACTTGATTTTTCTGATTACACAGTGTTTTGTTATACCATGGCTTTTTCACTCTGCAACTCTTAACTTTGTTATTTGCCGCTATTCCCGAAATTGGGAGATGCTTTTTGATGGTGAATGTGTTCATTATGGAGTCACACAAGTGCTTCCAGGATGTCACCCGATCTCCTAGATGTTCTTCTTGTTCCTGTATTCTTAACGTTTCTTTGAGTTCTTCAATTGTACCTGCACAGCAATACACTTCTTCCACCACTTTCTCAAGGCCCAGCCCCTTCCATTTCAATTTTTTTATATCATAAGTCACTGGGGCGGAAATTATGATATTAGCGGAAGGAAGGCGATTCCATTAGTTCTGGATCTTAATGAGTTGTGGGAAGTGATCGTTCTCTGTGCGTTGTTGGATCCTATATGCTAAGATCAATGACAGTGCAGGTTCGCTTATTAATGTGAAATCAATATTGGATTTTTTGGTACCACTTGAGAAGGTTACTTGTGCGGATGAAGCATCCTCAGTATGAGGCGCCAAGCAGCGCAAACCCTTATTTTCAAGCCTTATATTCAGATGTGTTCCGTTGAAGGGTTTTGTGCTGCCTTTTTTCAAGTCTAGGTTAAAATCGCCGGACACAATGAGGATAGCGTCCTTATTTTGCTTCTGCAGCATTTTTAAAATACTGATCAATGTTTCTGTATTTTCGCTGTTTTGAGTTTTGTTTGGGTGAAAATATACATTGATCAGTAATAAGGTTCTGTTGTTGCCTGATGAGATCCGATGTTCCAAATTTATTGACAACAGCCAATCAATTCCCAGATAAATCTATTTGATCACCCAGTTAATTTTCGTAGAGCAGTATGTTATGAAGCCACCCTTGGGGTGTCTGTGTCTTTGAGGTTGTTTTGCTGAGACATCCATCCCAATAAATCTAGAGATTTGTATCGGCTCTATACACCATGTTTCCTGAAACATGATGATTTCGAACTGCTGTCAGAAACTCAGAGCCGCCTCCTCAGTAACCAGATTTTTTAGACCATGAGCTTTTCAGGAGCATATGTGGATGTTTTCTGGAATTTCGTCAGGACCAGATGCGACTATTGTCATTTAAGTTTTGCTTTCCTACCTGTTTGACTGTTGGGGACATACTGATGAAAACTTGTTGGTACATGCCATGATGAAGCATGCTTTGGTGCTTTACTATTGTTAAATGTTCCTGTCCACTTGGGGAAGTTTCTACTCCCACTGACCCTTTTAAAATCGAACCTCCCTCCTTTTGTTCTGGTATCAAAAGATTGGGGTATCGAAGCGGTTCTAATTTTTGCAGAGCAATGCCACATGCACTAAACGTGTCTTGATATGCTAGAATGTGGTCAATTATGGCAGACGTGGCACAGGATGTCAGCGTTGCCTCTTTGTCTTTATTGTTTTGATGTGGGGTAAACTCCACAGTCATGAATTCTGTTGTTGAAATGTGAGCCAGGGGCTGAATCGCTTTTATTAACTTCAATAGTGTGCCTCTGTTTAGGATGTCAAATGCCCCCTTCGAGTCATAACAAGGGATTAGAAGTAGTTTATTGACTTCTGAAGCCACCTTATCATACGATGTCTGATGTCCTGGAATTCTTATTTGTGCCACGCTGTTTGTGCAATTATCTGGCCATGGGTAGTGAACTTGATCTGAAATCTGTTTTTTATTTCCCACAGACTGGTTTAGCGTGATCGTGTAATGTTCAGTTCGTGCACATTGTGGGTTATATTCCCGGGGTTTGACAGTTTCCAGCCTGTCATTAACCCCCATGAATTCCCCGTTCAGGGCACTGACAAATTATTATTCTTTTTCCCTGTGGTTCTCTTGAGGCCACCTCACCAAATGAGGGGCTACCGCCCGCTCGCTGCTGGAAAAAGGGGTTTTAGGTGACTATTGCTGTAATATTTGTTGACTACCAGGAGCACTCGGTACACACGTGGGGTTGCCCTCACAAGCCTGCTGCTCTTCACTTATCTGTCTGGATTTTGTCCTACTTGCTACCTTGTTATTTTTATCTATTCTTCCTGATTCTTTACTCTTTAAGCCATTAAATGTAGCAAATTATTTCCATATACTGTTTTGCTGGACCCCCTTTGATTTTTTCCATGCTTTTCTTTGTTGTTTCTTTTCCCTTTTTGGGTAGGGAGGTTTCCTCCTCTATTGAATTGTGATCACCAATTTAGGTAGAACAAGAACAATAAAGGGTGGTTTGACCACGCATGCACCAAAGCCAGGGGGGATCTTAAACTAGCCCTTCATATATCGCCCAGTGGCAATTAGGTCACTGCAGGTAAAATACAGGGAAGCCCTGGAGCGAAGAAAGAAAGAGTTGAGGGAAGAGGCATGGACAAATCTGGCGTTGGCGACGGATACAAATAATACTAAATTGTTCTGGGAAATAGTATATGCCCACTTTTTGACCAAATGGGCATCTCCTGAACGGGGTTCTAGTGTATCCTGTGTATCATGGTTGAACCACTTTTCAGAGGTCTTTAAGAAAAGGAGTGGGACAGCAGACATAACTAGGCAACTGGAGTTGGAGTATCCTGTCCACTTACATATCACCATGGATGAGGTTTTAATAGCTATCTCAGTTAGTGCCGGGGGTAAGGCCCCAGGCCTGGATGGGGTGCTGGTGGATGTTTTTAAATATAAAAGTGATTTTTGGGTACCTATTCTGACTAGGCTGTTTAATATAGCCAGACTGGGGATATCCCGATGTCCTGGACCATGCCCATTAACATACCTATATACAAGAAATGTGAGAGAGCTGATCCCAAAAACTATCACCCAATATCATTGATGGATTCATCCATGAAAGTTTTTAGTAGGGTAATTTTGGCAAGACTTAATGACTGGGCATTGGACAATAATATTCTTTTACCCATCCAGTTTGGATTTAGGACAGGACTGGGCACTATTGAGCAATGTGTTAACCTGGATCGGATCATAGGGAATTATACAAAGGCCAAAAAAGTGGCTCTCTACCTCTGCTTTGCAGATCTTAGTAGTGCTTTCGATCTAGTAGAGTATGTCCTTCTTTGGACTACATTACTGGATATGGTTGCTTCAAGGTACATCATTGACTTAATTGCCCACCTTTATGCAGATTTAACATGGCCAACTGGGAGAAAGCACCAACCCTTTTAAGATTGGAAGAGGTATTCGCCAAGGTTGGTACTCGCCCCACTGCTGTTTTCTTTATATATTAATGGGGTGGGTACGTTTCTGCAGGAAATTCAGGCAGATCCCCCCTCCCCCCATGTGTCAGGGCGGCCTGTACCGGCATTACTTTATGCTGATGATGTTGTCCTGATTTCTAGGACCCCAGTGGGGCTTCAAAAATTAACGAATGGCTTAGAACAGTTCATGACCTCAAAGGGTATGGTGATTAACAAATCTAAAACTTTTACTATGACCTGTGGCCAAAGGATAGAGAAATGCAGGAGTTTTTATATCCATAATACCAAGATTACTATTGTTAATTCTTTCGGTTATCTGGTTGTATTGTTCTCGAGCAATGGGCCATGGGAACAACATATTCACTTGTGAAAGGATAAGTTAAGAAGGAATTCTTGTGCAATCTTTAGATTTTCTAGTAATTTAGGGAGTCGCCCCATATCCACTATGGTTAACATCTATAGGGCTAGAGCATTATCTATGGGGGTACACAAAAAGCATCCCTTTACAATTAGAGGAAAATCATTTTTTAAAACATTTGCTATGCTTACCTTCTTCAGCTCCTAATTGAATTGTACATCAAGAGGTGTGTCTCCAATTTTTGGAGGACGTGCTGCAGGTGAGCCCCTTGCTCCTTAGGCGTAGTATTTGGTCCAAGGAGGAAACCATTTTCACTAAGCAAATTATTCGAGATTGTTTAGAGCTCGATAATGCTGTGCGTAGTCCATGGCTCGCCTTTATTGACTCTTCTTTCAAATCTGTATTCAATATAACTATAAAACCAGACCCAGAGGAAGTGTTGATATTATCAAAGAAATTTATAAAGGACACTTGTTTGCAATACAGAGTTGACAGCAGGAAAACAAATGAATCCATAAAATCAACAGTTTGCATATATATGTCCCTTTCATTGGAGGCAAGTAGAGAAGGAGAGCAACTCGGTTTAAATAATTTGCAGCATTGGTTCGTTCTGACAAGATTAAGACTGGAAATAGCGCATCATTTAGTAGCATTTCTTAGAATGAGGTCTTGTCCTCATGAGACATCCAGTTGCCCCTGTGATGGGATAAGTAAACAAAGCACTTTGCACTTTATGTTATTTTCCAAGTTTTATGAACACCTTAATTTTTTTTATCTTGAACCTGTTTTTAGGAAATACAGTATAAGAACTCATCTGGGGGCACTGGATTTTTTGTGAGCACTTAACAATGCCCATGTGATGTGTGTTAGAGGGTGGCATTATATATTTTAAATGCCATTCAAGTCAGGAAAGTCTTGATCTTATCTCTGGTGAATATGGATAAGTGCAATAAACTAGCTTTTTATTATTCTTTTTATGATAATTGTTACTTTGAATTTGGGGGGGGTCTGTGTTAATGTTATTATGTATTATTTAATTATGTTTTTATCGATTATGGTCAGCTAGTATCTGTATTATGAATTAGGATGGTTATGCTGGATATGTATTTATATTTATGTACTACTATGGCTATTTTGTATTGGCCGAATAAAGCTGATGATGATGATGAATTGATGAATATATATGGTTTTGTGCATGTAAAATCTAAACCTAACTATAACGTTCCTGTAACCTTTGATTTTATAGTGGATTTCTAAGGTTTAAAACAAATTCTATTTCCTTACTATATCGTCCTTGTAACCGTTGACTCTTTAGTGAATTTCTAGGGTTTTTTAAATGTTAAGTAATATTTAATTACCTTATGTTAATATAAACCCTGCAGCCAGGCCATGCAGCCAACCCCCGTAGGCACCCAAACTCCTGCCACGCACAGCCTTAGGCCTTGAGTGGCAGGGGTTGGCTACAGGGCCTGGTTTGCGGCAAAACCCCCCTCAGGTACCAAACCCTGCTCCTCACTTGGCCTCTGGTTGTGTGCAGTGCTGAGTCAGCCCCAGGCCCTGATGCCAACCTCTTGCAGGAACCCACCCCTGCACATCGCACATCCTTTGGCCGTGCTCGGCAGAGGGGTCGGCCAGAGCCAAGCCCTGTGGCCCACCCCCAATATGCAGGCAACTAGGGAGGGAGGAGGGGCATGCAGCCCTACTCCCTGGGCCAATTACGGCCCCAGGGACCCCATCTTCCAGAGCCCACCCAATTACTAAAAGGGGAGAGGGGGCCACACAGCCCCCCATGCCGATTTTTGCTCTGGGGACCCCATCCCCAGGCAAATAGTGCAAGGAGGAGAAGAACCGTGTGGGCCACCTACCAGAGCCCCATCCCCGGGACCCAGCAAAATAGTGAAAGTGGGAATGGGACCGCATGGTCCCCTCTCCCAGGGCCGATTTCAGCCCGGGGACCCATTCTTTCAGCCACACAAGAAATCTATATTGCGATTCTCAGAGAATACAAGGGTGAAGTAATATTGTTGGTTAATTTCTATGCCCCCAGGGACTCCAGGCTGAAGCACTACTGAAAGTGGGTAACGTGCTGATGGAGGCTGGAGATGCTGCACAGAGACTACAGCCTTGTACTGAATCACACAAAGATTAGGATGAGCCTAAAACTTGAGGGCGAGGCCAATAAAGACAAATTGGAGGGCTTCACACAGGCTTTAGGATTATGTGATATGGAGGACTCTTCACCCAGAGGAGAGAGAGTACTCCTTTTACTCTGAGGCATATAATATGCAATACTGGCTCAATTATCTTTTTACCATAGGTAACTCACTCTCCAGATTTACTGAAGCAAAATATCTAGCCAGGGGTATCAGTGACCACTCCGTCTTATAGGTAACACTGACTGCTAAGGTACGAAGACCCAGAGGGTCATGGAGGGTGGAAACGTGGAGTCTTGCCAACAAGCAAGAAGTCAGACGTCTACATAAAGCGTCTAAATGTTGTTTTGAGGTATATGAGATCTCAGTGAAGAGCCCTGTGACATTGTGGGAGGCATATAAGGCCACGATTAGTGGTGTCCTCATCACCTGAGATATAGGGTATATAATAGAGAGACATGCTAGACTGAGTACTTTAGAGGGAGAATTGCCACAGTTAGATAGGGGATTTTTGGAGAATCCCAGTCCTCCAGGTAAAACAGCCATGGATCTAAAGAGGGCAGAGAATCAGACAGTAGTGAAACATGAGGCATGAACATCCTATCTAGCAAAGCCAAGACATATTTATGATGGAGCGAATAAAAGAGGCAAACTATTTGCGCGGCTTGGTAGTAAAGAGAAGGATAGTATGACCGTCAGATTATTAAAGACGGACACCAGAAATTTGCAAAACATTTGGAACATTTCTATGATTCTTAACCAGGAGCCCCTGAGGGGGAGGTACTGGCCTTCATTAATGTCTGTTCCATGAGAAGGCCTAGATACAAACATTATGGTTAAAGAGGTATCCACTGCTGTGGGCCAAATTCAATTTGAGAAAGCCCCAGGACTGAATGGTTTCCCAATTGAAATGTTTCTGTGGAAGTGGAGGATGGTTTCACTTCATGCAGTATATATAAGGGCATTCTAAGAGGGGTAACTACCAAATGACACGCGTACCGAAACAGTTGTATTGATTCTGAAGGTAGGCAAACCCCCAGAGAGGTGAGGCTCATATGACCCATCACTTTTGAATATGGCTATCAAGATCCCGGCAAAACCTTTAGTGACCAGACTGAGGGCTGTGGTGACAGTTAGTACACTCAGACCAGAACAGGTTTATGCCAGGTCACTAAAGCAAGCTAAATTTAAGACAGCTGCATAATTATTTGGCGAAAGCATGGGACTCGCCAGCGGAGAAAGTGATCGCTTCTCTAGACGTAAATAAGACTTTCAATTTGGTTGATTTGGCTTCCCTTTTCGGAGTAATGACAAAGATGGCATTTGGCCCTAACTTCATAAGGTGGGTCAGATTGTTGTATGACGGATCTAATGCAAGAATGCGGATTAACAGTCATGCATCACAGGAGTTCAGCGTCCAAAGGGGCACGCAGCAAGGGTGTCTGCTCTCACCAATGTTTTTTGCCCTATCCATAGAAGTTCTGGTGGCATTGGTGCAGGTAGATGCACAGGTGTGGGGATGGTCCAGTGGCGGCAATGAAGATGATGAATGCATCACACTATTCGCAGATTATATTTATTATATTTGTCAAATGCGACCCAATCTCTAGACAAACTGAGGGATATTTTGAGCATATTCGGGGGCCATTCCAGCTTTACCATAAATTGGGACAAATCGCTGTTGTTCCCGATAGGGGGATATACGTGGGATGAAACAGTTGCCCTACCACTACAGATAGCCACTGGTACAAACACTACTGTGGGAAGGAAGACAACCTTGGATAGCTATGAGAGTCCTTTAACTGTGAAAATATGAAGGGGGTTTTACCTTACCAAATGTACATAAATACTAAGAGGAGGCACAAGTAAGTGCAGTGAACTATTGGGTGCACACAGAATGGTAGGAACCGGTGTTCAAATAACACAGGGCAAAGATGGTGAAAAAAGCTACTTGCATGCTTTATACAGGAGTAAATTAACACACAAAGCATGCCTGCGACAAAGACGGTAGACAAAACTTGGAACAAATTGACCAGAGAAATTGGATGGAGTAGCCAACTGAGTCCAAAAACACCATCATGAGAGGGCTCCAGACTATAATCTGTAGGAGCACTACAGGGCTTTAAGGGTGGGACATGATTGTAATATCTACATTGGCAGATGTGGGGGACACTATTGGGGTAGTCCTTTTCTCAAACCTTCAGATAGAAAACCAAATGTTGGAATCACAGTGGTTAAACTATGCTCAGGTGAAACACGCACTCAAGGAGTGTGTATCCTTAGAAGAAGTAACACAAGAGGATTTATCATTAAACAACTGGCTCCTGGATGAGCGGATAGAGAGAAAACTGATTTCACTGGAATATGGTACAGTGATGAGAAATATACACGCTCCTCTGCGAATGCTACAGGATAAATGAGAGCAGGACTTGGAGAAGTTAGATGAAGATGATTGGTGGGAAGCATTAGAATTCCCTGCGATGGTGGCAATAAAGCTAGTTTCAGATTGATCCAACTCAAGATTATGCACAGAGCATATTACACATGCACTCTACTTTTCCGGATTGGAAGGACGGGAGATACGAACTGTCTGAAAGGTTATAGCTTAGAGAGTACTCTTAGGGCCACATGTACGTACCTTTTTTCTCATCGCAAACGGCCCGATTCGCAGAATCAGGACATTTGCAACGAGGAAAAAGCATTTTGGTATGTAGAGACCCATTTTTGCGATTTGGTAATCTATTTATCGAGTCACAAAAAGGGTTTGCGAGTCGCAATTAGGAAGGGGCGTTTCTTCCCTAATTGCGAGTCTCAGTCCGATGTATGATTGTTTTGTGACTGCGAATGTGGTCACAAAACAATCGCCGTTACCACCAGTCTCCCATTGGTGCTAACCCATTCGCAAAAGGGAAGGGGTCCCATGTGAATGCATGCAAAAACACTTTTTCAGATCAAGCAGTGGTCTCATAGACCACTGCCTGCTCTGAAAAAATGAAAAGACAACTTTTAATTTTTGTTTTTGAAATGCATTCCGTTTTCCTTTAAGGAAAACAGGCTGCATTTAAAAAACAAAAAAATACTGCTTTATTAAAAAACAGCCACAGACGTGGTGGTCTGCTGACCCCAGCAGGCCACCATCCCTGTGAGTGTGGCCATTCTGAATGGGGTCGCAAATTGCAACCTACCTCGTGAATGTTCATGAGGTAGGTCATTTGCGACCCCATTGCCAATCGCAAACAGTGTCAATGACACTGTTGTACATCAGGTTTTGTGAGTCTCAAATTGCGAGTCGCTAAGTCTAGCAATTTGCAAATCGCAAAACCTGAATACATGTGGCCCTTACTACCCTACGGCACGAGTTAGAGTTTCTTGAGATAAGTATAACCATAACTTTGGAATTTCAATAGTTTTGGTAGAGCAAAATATGAACTATAACGTTCCTCTAACCTTTGGTTTTTTAGTGAATACATACATGTATATATCCTGATAAAGGTTACCTTTTAGTTATATATATATATATATATATATATATATATATATATATATATATATATATATATACATATATATGTATATATATATATATATATGTATATGTATATATATATATATATATATATATATATATATATATATATATATATATATATATAAATATTGTTTTTTAGTGAATTTCTAAGTTTTTTTAATTCTATTTCCTAACTATAACGTCTCTGTAGCCTCAGTTTTTTTTCAGTGACTTTCTAGTTTTTTTTAAAAATGTTACGTAAGATGCCCATCCCAATGCATGGTGGGGGGGGGGGGTGGATGCAGGACCTGGCCTGACACAGTGCTGCCCCACCTAAGCTTGCTGCTCCTGACCCCGTTCCTCCTTGCAATTTGTTTTTGAGGTTCATGCTCCTGCTCCCTCATTACAGCCCTTTGTGGCCATTTTTTGGCCACTGCCCTTCCCACCTGCCCTGAACAGTTAGCTTGCTGCCCCATCCACCTCCTCGCTACCCACTGTTGTCTGAGTCCCCTCACCAGCCCCCTCCTTCCTGCTCTGCTTGGTCCGATGTGCTGCTATACCCCTCCATTTAGCTTAATATCCCTCCCCACTCCTCCTGCCCTTCATTCCCCATTCAATGCCCCATTATTGCCTCCCTTCTTAGCCTCTGTGCTTAGCTTACTGTCCTACTCTCCTTCCCTTGCCTTCGATGTTTGTGTGCATGCCCCTGCTCCCTCCTTTTGCCCACCATGTTCCATAGACCTGTCACTGCTCCTCTTTCATACTCTGTTGAACTGCCACTACCCCTACCACCTGCTTAGCATGGTCTGATGACCGCCACCTCTCCCTACCACCTCTACCCTGTCTGTCCGAGTTCTATGCCCCTAGCCCGTCCCTCTTGTCCTCTGTGGTCCATTTTGCAGCACTCCCTTCTGACCTGCCCTGCGTGGTCTGTTGTGAAGCCCCTTCCCTGCCTTCTTTTGTATGTGTCCAGCCCCTACCTCTCCATTCGGTCATCCATGGTCCTTTGTGCATGCCCCCTCCCGCTTCCTCTTCCCCACCATGGCTGTTGTGCTGCCACTGCCCCTCCCTCTTGCCATGCATGGCCTTCAGTGCTTCCACAGCCCCTCCAACCTGCCCTGTGTGGTCAGCTTGCTGCCCCTGACCTCTTCCCACCTTCCTTCCATTGTCTGCATGTATGGCATTATAGTCTCACTGTTGCCCTCCAAGGTGTGTTGTATTTCCAGCGCCAATCCCACCTGCCTTCCATGGTCAGCTTGCTGCTCCTGACCCCTTGCCCTCTGACATCCGTTTTCCATGTGCAGACCACTATCCCCTCCCTCCTGTCTTGTCTGGTCCGTTGTCGTGCCCCTGCCCCTTCCCTCCTGCCCTTCATGGTCCGTTATGCTGCAACTGTCCCTCCTGTCCATCCGGTGTGGTTGGCTTGCTGCCCTTGCACCTTTCTCCTCTGCTCCCTAATGTCTATGTGCATGGCTCTGTCCCCTCCCTATTGCTTTCCATGTTCTGTTGTGCTGCACTGTTGTCCCTCTAGCCCTTTTTGATGTATTGTGCTAATGCCGCCGGGCTTGAGTCTTCAGTCAGGCAGCCGTCACTAGCCTGCCCGCGGGATTATGACCCTGCCTACGCCATGGTTTTCGTGGCCTCCTTACCGCCACGAAAACCATGGCGGTAGGCACTATCAGTGACAGGGAATTCCTTCCCTGTCACTGATAGGGGTCTTCCCCACCCTCCACACCAGATTTCCCCCCACCCCTCCCTCTCCAGACCCACCCCCAACATACATGCACCTTCACGCACCATCACACACACTTATACCCACATGCACCCATGCATGCATCCAAACACACATACATACATACATACATACAAGCACACATGCGTTCACACAACACACAATACACACACTCACACATCCACACATGCACACACATACCACACGCAACGCAGACCCACATTCATGCAGACACACACACACACCCACACACACAATACCGCCCACACCCTCCCCTGTCAGATCACCCAACTTACCTGATTGCAGGGGGTCCTCCGGCAGGAGATGGGACGGGACGCTGCTGCCAGCAGCAGCGTCCGCCAGCAGAACAGCACCAGGCCATATTATGGGTCATTATATGGTCTGCGGCCGTCTAGTGGCATGGCGCTGCTGCTGGCAACAGCGCCGCCTTACCACCATCCGCCACCATGACCACAGCCGGAATTCCGCCATCCTTCTGGAGGAATTCCGGCTACGGTCATAATATGGCGAACGGCTGGTAGCCGCGGTGACGACCTTTAGGTGCCCGTCACCGTGGCGGTAGGTGGTTTTTACCACCACTGTCATAATGAGGGCCTTACTCTCCCTATGCCCAAAACCAAAATGAATCTGGCCTTGTGTAATGTAACTGATGTGCATGTGAAGCACTCCAGTACTTTTGTTTCAAGTCTGTGCTAAACAAAACTGAAAAAAAACCAAAGAAATTAAGGCCCTCATTATGACTCTGGCGGTAAATCCTGCTTGCCACCACGTTGATGGCTGCCAACTTACCGCCGCGGTGACGGATATCCATTCACCATATTATGACACACACACACCAATCTGACAGAATACAGTCACAAACACAAATCTGGCAGACCAAAGGTCAGTGCTAAACTGGCAGTACCAACACCGTTTCACCAACAGAACAACGCCCATCACATTATGACCCACGAATCACCAGGGCGGACATTCAACGGCGGTAAACCATTGGTGGCACATACAGCCGCACTCAAAATGGACACCCACAGACAAAACACCACCACATTGGACAATTCAAACAACACACACCTGACACCCATACACACACCACACCCACACATCCACACCACTATAAAACACACACCCACATTACCCACAACCCCTTACAAATAAAAATCATTGGCACAAGACTGACACCAACACCACTGCGACAACTAGACACACACACCACTCACTCCCATACACCCCTCACGCACTCCACATCACACAGCCCAACACATTACCCAACACACCCTCATCAATATACTTCACATAACACCCATGGAACCACAAAGGCACCTCTGTTTTATTGAAGAGGAGTTAAGGGTCATGGTGGATCAAATCGTCAGGGTAAAGCCACAGCTGTTTGGAGCACAGGTGCAGCAAATGTCAATAGCCAGGGAAATGGAGCTATGGCGGAGAATCGTGGACAGGGTCAACGCCATGGGACAGCACCCAAGAACAAGGGACGACATCAGGAAGAGGTAGAAAGACCTATGGGGGAAGGTACGTTCCATAGCAGCCAGACACCAGCTCGCTATACAGTGGACTGGTGGTGGACCCGCACCTTCTACCCCACAACTCACAGCATGGGAGGAGCAAGTCTTGGAAACACTGCATCCTGAGAGTCTGGCCGGAGTTGGAGGAGGACTGGACTCTGGTAAGTCAACATTCAACAATTATCACCCCCCATACCTGTATGCCATCACATACCCTCACCCTCACTCCCATCACTCCACTCCGTCCCACACACTCCACCATCACATCTCACGAATCCCAATGCCAAGCCCTGCATGCTGTACCAATGCATGGACATCTCTCACAGCCCTGCATGGACACTCATCACTAAAGCATGCATAGCATAGGGAAACTAACAATCCCACCATACACCAACATACACAAGTAAAAGCTGGCAAAGCAACACCAACCATAGAGTGGAAGCCAGGGATGTACAATATGTCATACACATGAAGCATAATACATCATTTACATCACCACAGGTACCCCACCCAATGTCACTGAAGAGGAGGTGCCAGCACTATCCAGTCCCCCAACAGAAAAGGCCCACAGTGATGACAGTAACTCTGATCTTCAGGATCTGGATGATCTTCCTGGCCCTTCAGGGCCCACTGGACAGCCAGTTACCCAAGCCAAGTCACAGACCACCACAGAGCCTCCCCCATCAGGAAACAACACCACAACACCCACTCAGCGTACCCAAACCTCTGTCCCCAGGACATCTCAACCAGCAGTGTGCCCACCTCTACAGGGACCTCAGGCCACACCTCGCCCACAAGACAATCAGGGACCTGGGGTCAGTGGCAGGGGGCACACGGTTCAGGGGACAGAGGCACAGGCCAACAGGGGAACTGGTAGGATTGCTGTGCACCAGGGGGAGGACAGGAGCAGGGACCGACTCTCCAGGAGGCGCTCTCTGAGATCCAGGGAGCCTATCAACATTCCCAGGACATGATGGGCCAGATCCTAGACAACGTGCAGAAGAACAGGCGGCTGCATGAGGGACATTATCAGGGGATCAGGGAGGGCTTGCAGGCCATCAACAACACCCTGATCTCCATAGCAGGGGTGCTGGCAGACATGGCCAACATTATGAGGGAGGCAGTCTCACACCAGCGGGCCCCTGCCACTAGCCAGTCATCAGAACATCCTTCCACGTCTGCTGCCGCTAGTAGCCAGGATGCCCCGTCACAGGACCCGCAGGCCACCAGCACCACTCGCCCTGCAGAAGGTGAACCACCCTGCAGACGTTGCCTGCGACCCAGACAGAAGCCAGAGACACTTGATAAGACCCCAGCCAGGAAATGAGACTCTCCTGATTGTCCGACTTATGTCCCACTCAGTCACCCTGTCCACCTTGAACTGCCATTTCTCCCCTTCCCATGTCCCCTTGGACAATGCACCTGTGGTACGAAAAGACTGGAACAATACCCTGGACTTTCCTTCATCATCACCCCATCCCATTGCACTTTCCCCTCTATATATTAGTACTACAATAAACACCTTTTGATATACATCGATTTTGAGTATGTCATGTATTTCAAATATGTATTGATTGAAACAGGTACAACCATTGCAAATGAACTGTACATAGAATGAGCATAGAATCAATGACCTGCAGCTGGCTTTTGTGATCACACCAGGAGTATTTGTGAAATCACCAGCATCTGCAAAATGAATAGCCAGAGGTAACAGTAAGTGGGCATAGAAGTGGTAAATACCAGCATGCCAATACCACACAGAATACAACCAAAGTCATTAAAATGTAAAGTTGCACTTCCTCACCTGTGTGTCATTGGAAGTACTGACAGATCACAGATATTCTGTTGTCCACATCCTCATCCTCTGCTTCCTCATCCTTACTGTCCACAAGGTCCACTGCTGCCACAGGGGCATCTCCAGTCTCCTCCTCCTGCAGAAAAGGTACATGGCGTCTTAGGGCCAGGTTGTGTAACATGCAGCATGCAGCATGCAGCATGCCACTATCTGGCAGACCTTCTTGGGTGAGTAACACAGGGATCCACCTGTCAGATGGAGGCACCGGAACCTGGCCTTCAAGAGGCCAAAGGTCCTTTCAATTATCCTTCTGGTTCACCCATGTGCCTCATTATAACCTTCTTCTGCCCTTGCCCTGCCGTTCCTCACAGGGGTCAGCAGCCATGATAGGTTTGGGTAACCAGAGTCACCTGCAAATATTGAGGGACAACATTTAGTAACACATTATCCTTTATGGCCAACACCATAGGCATACACCAACATATACTAGATGGGAACCAGGGCTCACCTATTAACCACACCCTGTGCCTCTGTATTTGGGCTATCACATTTGGGATGCTGCTGTTGCTCAGGACAAAGGCATCATGCATTGACCCAGGATACTTAGCATTAACATGGGAGATGTATTTGTCCGCCCAGCACACCATCTGCACATTAATGGAGTAGAAACTCTCATGATTCCTGAACACCTGTTCATTCTGGCAGGGGCGGGGTACAAATGCAATATGTGTTCTGTCATTCTCCCCATTTATATTTGGGATATGTCGCATTGCATAAAGCCCGGCCTTCACAGTGGCTAAATCTTCAACCTGGGGAAATGCAATGTGGCTGCACATGTTTTTTATCAGGGCAGAAAACACTCTTGTCAGCACTATTGAGAACATTGACTGTGACATTCCTGCTGCCAAGCCCACTGTCACTTGGAAAGAACCAGTTGCCAGGAAATGGAGAACTGATAGCACTTGCACAAGAGGGGGTATCCCAGTGGGCTGACGGATTGCAGATATCAGGTCAGGCTCCAATTGGGCACACAGCTCTGTGATTGAGGCCCTGTCCCGTCTATAGGTGAGGATAATGTGACTGTCCTCCAGTTTAGCCATGTCCACCAGGGTTCTGTACACAGGGGTATGTCTCCATCTCCTATTCATCCGCAGCAGTAGGTATCTAAGGGACAAAAGAGTGAGGAGGCTGTCACAAACTGAACAATGGAGCCACAACAGCAGTCCCCAATCTGCAAACATGTTATGTGACAATGTAATTTGTCAAGTATGTGCCTATTTATCCTGTGACGCAGCACTAATCCATAGGCCTGCCCCCCCCCCGAAATGGCATCCGCCTGTCCTGTGTGGAGGGACAGGTGGAAGTGAGGTAATGCCACTGACGTTGTGCGCTGTGGCGGTAGGTGATCGGGAACCGCCGTGCAACTCCTCATTGATCATACTTGGGCCCTCTGGGGTACAGTGGCCAATAGTGATCTACACCGGTGGTGACCGCCATTTTCTATCATATTCCTCACTTGTTTCCTGACCTTCCATAGGAGAGGACCTACATTGCATGTGCTGCTGTGACCTGTGTCTGGAACCTGCCATGGCCCGTGTGACCGAGGAAAGGGCCATAGCCTTCACTTCTGAGGATTTGGAGAATGGGGTCCTACCCTAGTACAGACTGCTGAAAGGGCCTCCGGACCAACAGATGAGTACACTGTGGGCACGATGCATGTGGCATGAATGGTGGAGCTGTGTGTGAAGGCATCGTGTAAGGGGGGTGGGTGGCAGTGCACACATTGTGTGCTGGGCTATGTGTTTGCCAATGGTGATGGTAACGGGTATGGTCGGCCATTCGTGTTACTGGCTGGACTGTTTGTCTAATGGTGTTCTCCTGTCTGTATTGCCTCTGCAGGTCAGCACCCATCAAAAGAAAGGTATATGGCGTGCCATCGCCAAAGAGGTGCGGACCCTGGGGGTCTATGGGAGGCGGAGCACCCACTGCCGGAAACGATGGGAGGACCTGAGACGCTGGGCATGGAAGACCGTGGAGGTCCAGCTGGGGATGGTCTCCCAATGATGGGGGGGAGCCTGTAGGACCCTGACCCCCCTCATGGCCGGCATACTGGTGGTGGCCTCTCCTGAGCTGGATAGGTGCTTGAGGCCATCACACCAGCCACAAAGGGGTGAGTACAGTGGCCATCATGGAAGCTCACGGCTGGAGGGGTGGTATCCAGGTGGAGGTTGTGTGTCAGTGGGGACCCCTAGGCCAGGCCAGACATAGCAGCATAGGTCCTCTGGTGGCTAAGGGTCTGAAGGGGAAATACTGTCTAAAAAGCTTGTTAGCATCCACTACTGGTCAGGGCTGCGTGGGTCCCAGGTGTGCTGCAGTTGGCGGTGTGTGCTCCTCGTGTCTTGGTGGCTAGCAAAATCACTGGTAGTGCAATGCATGGTGCGTAGGCCTGTACCCTGTGTGTGAGGGTGCTGTGTACGCCAACAGTGGTGTTGGTGCAGTCATTGACCCAGTGTATCCTTTGTCTCTATCCCCCCCTTTCTTGTTTTGTCATCCTGTCCTTATGTGCATTAGCATCATCTGGCGGAGGAACAGAGGCACCAGCGACAGAGGGAGCTGCATCCCACTGGACCCTGGAGGCAGAGTCCACCGAAGCAAAGGGCACCAGTGGGATGGAGGGCGAGGGGAGCACCACGGCGGAGACTGGAGGGGACAACACAGACTCAGATACCTCCTCCGATGGGAGCTCCCTGGTGGTGGCGGACACCTCTGTGACCAACCCAGCTACAGGTACATCCGCCCCCCATTACCAGCACCGCCCTCCCAACAGCCCCTCAGCAAGTTGCCCATGCCTGCTTACCCAGGAGGATGGGCATCTCCTTCGCCCCAGGCACCTCAGGCCCTGCCCCAGTGGGCCCTGCTGCCCTGAGTGAGGAGGCTATTGACCGCCTGAGATTCATCTCTGTAGGGCAGTCAACCATTGTGAATGCCATCCAGGGGCTGGCAGCCCAGATGCAGCAATCTAATGTATTCCTGGAAGGCATTCACTGTGGATTGGCAGCCCAACAGAGATCGATCCAGGCTCTGGCCTCCTCTCTGATGGCAGCCATTGTTCCTGTTTCAACCGTCCCCCCTCCAACTTTCACTTCCCAGTACCATTCTCCTCAACCTCAACCCATCCTAAGCACACAGCCAGGTGAGCATGAACACAAGACAACACCCAAGAGTGTCACAGGCAAACAGAAGCACCACACTTCATCCCACAGGCACTCACACAAATACCATCAAGTTGCAGACACAACAACACCAACTGTTTCCACAGCCTCCCCCTCCTCCTCCTCCTCCTCCACCTCTCATCCAGTTACGTCCACACTCACACCTGCATGCACTACATCATCATCCACTACCAGCGTTATCACCACACCAATCAGAACACTCACCTCACTGGCATACACCTACACAACGTCCCCTGTGTCCTCCTCCACTATGTCTGTCCCCCCTCCTAAAGTACACAGATGCAAGCACTCAGACACCCAACAGCCATCCACCTCACAACAGCATACAACCCATGCACCTGCACCCAAATCCCGCAGACAAACACCTCCAACACCAACCACTCCCTCATCCTCCTCTCCCATTACTTCTCCCTCTTCCCGCCCCAATGTCCCTAAAATGCTTTTCCTTTCACAGATTGACCTCTTCCCTACCCCTCCCCCATCTTGCACGTATGGCCAGTGTGTGAAAGACCCAGCCAAGCACCTCGGCCAAACAGTTCACGGAACCAGTGTTAGCAGCACCTACTCCTGGTGGAAAGGTTTCCAGGCCACAAATACTGAAGGGAAGGAGCCTGCACCAGCCACAAAGAAGGGGAAGGGGCTGCACCAGCAGCTGGCACAGAGGCCCCACCTCCACCTGTGGTTGTGCAGACAGCGGAGAGTTCAGGGTCTGAGCAGGAGCCTCCCACAACCCCCACCATAGTGCAGCCATCGGAGTGTGCAGGGGCTGAGCAGGAGCCTCCCAAAACAACCACCACTGTGCAGCCATCGGAGGGTGCAGGGGCTGAGCAGGAGCCTCCCACAACCACCACCACAGTGCAGCCGTCACCGCCGGTGGACGCCATATAGTCCAGTCACCCACTCCAGAGACTGTGGCCTTGCACTCCCCAGGAACAAGCACAGAGCATGCTGCCCCATCTAGAACCAGTGTGCAAGTCACCCACACGTGAGACTGTGGCCTTGCACTCCCCAGAACCAAGCATAGAGCATGTTGCCAATCCAGAACCAGTGGGCAAGGCACCCACTCGAAAGACTGTGGCCTTGCACTCCACAGGACTAAAGCACAGAGCATGTTGTCCCCTCCAGAACCAGTGGGGTATTCACCCACTTGAGAGACTGTGGCCTTGCACTCCCTAGGACCAAGCACAGAGCATGTTGCCCCCTCCAGAACCAGTGGGGTATTCACCCACTCGAGAGACTGTGGCCTTGCACTCCCCAGGACTAAGCACAGGGCATGTTGCCCCTCCAGAACCAGTGGGGTATTCACCCACTCGGGAGACTGTGGCCTTGCACTCCCAGGACCAAGCACAGAGCATGTTGCCCCCTCCAGAACCAGTGGAGTATTCACCCACTCTAGAGACTGTGGCCTTGCACTCCCCAGGACTAAGCACAGGGCATGTTGCCCCTCCAGAACCAGTGGGGTATTCACCCGCTCAAGAGACTGTGGCCTTGCACTGCCCAGGACCAAGCGCAGGGCATGTTGCCTCCTCCAGAACCAGTGGTTTCGTTTCCGCATCTGGCTGAGGTGCCCCCTCCGAGGTGCCTGCCTATTTGCCAACTGATGCCCCTGCTGTGTTCTCTCCGTATTGGTGCAGGAATCGGTGGGGCCTTGGACTTTGCCCTGTGGCCATGTGGGCACTGTGAACTGTGGACAGGGCAATGTCCCTTTTTTGTACATTTGTTCATTTCTGTTACATTGCCACATTGACTTATTATTTTTGGTGTTGATCTTATTAAAATCACTTTAGTCAATTCCTGTTGTCCTTGCATTATTTTGCTGATCATCGTGGACAAATGGATTTTTTTGTGCATGTGCTTGTGTGTATGGTGTGTGTGTGGGGTGTGCATCTGCTTGTGTGCATGTGTGTGTCACTCTCATTTTCCTCCCCCTCCCTTGTGTGCTAGGCAGCTGTACTCACCGTCGTCGTCTTCGCTGGCATTGTTGTTCGTGGAAGAGCATGACGTAGAAGATCATCGGGGAAACATGCAGTTCGGGTTCCATGGCGGCGTGGTTCTTCCCTGTGTCTCCAATGGTGAGTCCTTTGACTTTCTGCCAGGCTTTTGATGGCGTTGATACCGCCACGGAAACGGTGTTGGATTGAAGGGTCTTAATATGGTGGGCGGAACTTTGTCTTCCACCTAGTTGTAGGCGGCTACTGCCATGGTGACTGTTGTTTCCACCCGGGTGGTCAGTGTGGTATATTGGCTGTCTTTCATAGATAACATCGCCACGGTCATAATTTGGTGATAGTTACCGCCAGCCTGTTGGCGGTATTACTGCCACTTTATCACCCACCGCCAGGGTTGTAATGAGGGCCTAAGTGTTTTGCACACTTCTGTCATTGGGCTATACTTGGGCTACACTTGGGTATATTTATGCCACATCTGTGCTCTTTTTTCAAGTGGCCATCTTGGGAGACTTATTTGTTAGGAAGCTCCCTAATCTTCTCATTTACTGCAGTATACTCAGTAGAAAATGCTTTCAGTTTTTTACTTCAAATCCATCAAGATGGAATTCAGATGTGTCACACTTTTGTCATAATATCAGAATGTTAGCACTCTAGTTGCTCATTATAACATTGTAGTAAAGCCGCTGATCACCAGGGAGTTAACTGGCAGTCTACTGCTGGCAGTGAAAGTGCATGTTTCAGTGTGCATGTCAGAATGTTTTAATGAAATAGAAGAGGAAGACATTTGAGAAGTCATGTAAAATATGTTCTAATTTTTCTTTCTACGGCATGAGCTGTAATTTCTATGACAAAATGACCCCCCTTATTTTGTTCCTTTCTATATTAAATGTTTTAAGTTTTACAAGTTTGATTCAATCAACATGGCGTAGGGTGTGTCACAATTTTGTCATAAGTAAGACTGTTTAGCTCTCAAGTGGTTCTTTAGAGCACTCTGGGAGGCTGCAGTACAAAACAAGGGAGTAAACTGACAAACTGCTCCTGTTGGACATTCATGTTTTACTGAGAATGTTAGACTTCATTCTCATAGGGCTGATAAAGAGTGTGTGAATTTACAGAAAATATTATCTCATTTGAGCTTCTGGAGCACCTTCCAAATCTTCTATGGTAAAATCATGAGAAAATAGTTTTCTCTCAAACATGATTCATGACATCCCAGCAGAGTGAAATCATCTTAGAACACACCACAATTCCTAAAATTAGTATGGAACCATCAACAAACGATTTATATTATAACTAAAAAGAATTATCACCCTTCATACACTCTCCTTTTTGTGACCCACCAAACCTGCCATTCACTACAATACAATGGGGTGCTATCATATATAGTGTAGGCCTTGGTAGGGTTCGTGGAGGTCTGCTACACTACGCAGAGTTCCGCGAGTGGGCAGAATTTGGGTAAGTTGTTCTGTTCGCGCTGATTTTCAGCACCAGGAGTTTCTCCTGTGCTGTATAACACAAACGGCATAACACCGAGTGCCAGAGGGCACTAACTTCTTCTGCCACTCGAGTAGTTTTTCTACTTGAGTGGCAGCTTTCTCAATGAGATTGGCAGCTTTCTCAATGCGGGCGGTAGCGACCTGCTGCGACCGCCCTCGTTCAGAAATCTTGCTCGCCAACATAGCAATTTCTCTCGCTTGTGCTCACCAACTTAGAAAAAACTCTTCATTGCAGAGTTTTTTCAGAAGGCAAAAGCCTGCAAACTCCTGTGGTGGAGTGGAATTCTTCACTCACGTTTAGTACATTTGTCCAAAGATCGCTAGCATCACTTTCTTGTTGAAGTTCGAACAGCCAATCAGATCTCAATCTGGGTTTAAGCATACAAAGTTGGATTTCCTTTAATATCTCAAAAAATACTAAACAGATTTACACCAAATAACAAAAAGTGTGATCTCCATACCAAAAGCTAGCTTTCTGCCAAATTTGGTGTAATTGCATCTAGCGGTTCGGGCTGCAGGCGTGTCTAAAGACTCAATGGAAATTACCAGGGAAATGCATTATTTTTAACCCACCACTTTTTCTCGGGCCCCACTTGACTGAGCTTCCTGAAAGTTTCCATGCACAACAAGACCCCAGTGGGCACTTATTCTGAAAAATGTTGTGAAGATTAGTCAAACTGTGCCAATGATACAGGCAAGTCAAAAAATGCTTTTTCAATGCAAACTAGGCCCTAAATGTATCTACCTACGTCATATATACTGTATGTGCATTAACTACCAAAAAACTAAGTTTAGGGGGGCATTAAATTTAGGTTCAGGTTTGGCACCTACAAAATCATAGAAATTCAGCTGTTATAGTCAGAATTATTTCGAGTAACTATAACTTGCGCCCTCGCCTTCACAGTTTTCTCATCAATAATTTTACTGCAAATGTTACAGTGATGTTATCAATGATGCCATAGATAATGTCATGAGTGTTGTAATACCTCGGGTAATTAGCAGTGCATGTCGATGAGGCTAGTTATAGTAATAACAAAAAGCCATCTTTCTGGACCAAGTTACCTTTGTGCCAAATTTGGTGTAATTCCGACCAGCAGTTTAGGCTGTAGTCATGTTTAAAATCTCTATCGCAATTAAAATGAGAAATGCACTTTTTTTTTACTCCATTTTAACTCACCCTCCGATTAATGGATCACCCTGAAACTTTCCATGCACAACAAAAATTGTGGGCACACTGTTTTCGGAAAATTTCATGAAGATTCGTCAAATGCCACCAGTATAACCAAGTCATAAAATGCTTTTTCTATGGAAACTAGATCATAACTTTAACTACCTACTGGCAACCGCCAGTATATATATATATATATATATATATATATATATATATATATATATATATTACCTTATGGCACGAGTTATAGTTACTTGAAATGACTAGTGAATTTCTATGGTTTGGTGCATTTAAAATGTGAGCCTAACTATAACGTCCCTGTAACCTTTGTTTTTTTTAAGTGGATTACCGAGTGGCGGTCACCATCAGGTAGTTATAGTTGGGATCAAGTTTCTATGAAAAGAGTGTTTTGCTAATGCCTTTGGCACAGCTTGACGAGTCTTCACTAAATTTTCCATAAAATATGACACCAACTTAAGCTGCTGTCTGGAACGTTTCGGGGTGATCCGTCCGAGGTGGGTGAAAAAAATCGGTATTCCCAAAACACCTTATCCCCATTCCTTTTTTATATAGGAAAAATTGAACAGCAATAGTGCCAAAACTACTTGATGGATTTGTGCTAAATTTGTCAGAAAGGTAGGTCCTGGTCCAGTAAATTCATTCAGTAGTTTTTGAGAAATTAAGGGGAAAACAGATTTGTATTTTTGCGGATGCGAAGGATTTGCGACCCCTCCCAATCGTGCTGAGATCTGATTATTTGACAACACTTCAACAAAGAAGTATTGTCAGCCATGTTGGGACTAGGCTTCAGTCGGGTCCCTGGAAAAAAAGAAAAAAAAGAAAAGGGGCCAGGGTACAGA
The DNA here is from genome assembly GCF_031143425.1 of Pleurodeles waltl. Taxonomy (NCBI): domain Eukaryota; kingdom Metazoa; phylum Chordata; class Amphibia; order Caudata; family Salamandridae; genus Pleurodeles; species Pleurodeles waltl. The sequence goes on from NC_090443.1 coordinate 353,291,906, forward strand.
CATACTAGTTATAGTTACCTTAGGGCACGAGTTATACTTACTTGAGATAATTGTAACTAAAACTGCTCAATTTCTTAGATTGTTTATGTATAAAATGTGAGCCTAACTATAACGTCCCTGTAACCTTTGTTTTTTTCAAATACACACACCAGTAAAGGGTCACGGAGGAGCAGCCATCACATCCCTTGTCGTGACGGTGTCACGACCCACTCGCAGTCTATGTCTGTGGCCCACAGGAAGTGTGGCGAGATTCTTGTTTATGTAAGTTCTGCCTTGGCCCAAAAAGGGGTGACCATTTCTGGTAGCCATGGTGCTGCTGACAGAGGGAACACAAAGGCAGTCGGTGCACTCCAGAAGGAGTCCCCGAGGGAAAAACCCCAGAAGGGGAAAAAAACCTCAACACAAGGGAACTCCTGAAACAAAAACAAAAGTAAAAGAAAATCAGAACAAAAAGGAAAAATTACCAGGAAAAAGCTGGAACAAAATCCGAATATCAATATCTGACGCAGAGGAACAGGAGCAGAGACCACCACCAAACAGGAAGTGTTGCAGCGCAAAGAGAAAAAGAAGCACACACCTTATATACCCAAGGAACAGGAAGTGACCGACAGGAAATAGAAAGGTGACATCTTGAATTGGGATCAAGTCTTAGAATTCTATAGAAAAAAACACCATAGTGAATAGGGAACCAGTGCATGCAGGGAAAAGGAAAGCACACTGGGAAAAGAGAAAGAAACATGGGTAAAAAGTAAGTATAAATGTAGAGAGAACAAGAACGACAGAAAAGAAGAAAAAGAATAAGAGAGGTGAGTGGGGGAGCAGGATCTTATGGGGGAGCGCCGCGCCAAAGGAAAAACGAGGCCTCATGCCCAATTTGGGGCCTCGACAAATATAAGAAAGGCTTGGGGTGCGGTGCGCCCTGCTGCCACGCGCCGCGTCCGAGCCGAACACTCGGCTCGTGCAGCGGCATTCTGCGCAAAAGACGGGGCCACTCACCTGAAAAGCAGGATGTCTGCAGGGGCGATGGTATGCCCCGACCTCATGGAACACCTCTCAGCACTTCCTGGTGGACACAGAAACCCCAGCAGGTGTCCCAAAAGGAAAGGGGGAGTGGAAGAGAAAGAGACAAAACACTGCCATGTCTTGCCGGCCCAGCCAGGCACCCTGTATCTTCGGGGGCCAAGTCATTGTTGACAGAGTGATAGTAGAGTTAGTGCACTCAACTTCCTTAAAACTGAATCTCTCTTTCTGATATGGGCACAGGAGTGGTAGAAGAACACCGGGATGCTCCAGCACTTTTCTTGGATAATAATAACTGTTGGCACAATTACTAACACTGCGTTATCAAAAATCCAAACTGAGTACCATAACAATAAGTACTGCAACACTAGGGCTGGCTTCACAGAGATTCACTGTTGCACACTACAATTAGAACTGTGGTTGCACTTATCATGCACAAGAAAGACAAACAAGGGCATTAATGATATCACATATAACTTTCCTGCATGCATAGGGCTAAACAAAAAGGAACAAAAACAATTCAAGAAATACAAATTTCCACTCTGGGTTCAACCATTTAGGGTGGCACAGTTTGGTTTGGTTTCACTGTGTATGTGAAAAACCCTTCAAAAGCAAATTCCTCAAACCTGAAACACAGGCATGAATGACACAATTTAAATCCATGAGTTATTCTATTAGAGAAAGAAAAGTCATGTAAATGATCTTTTAAAATTGCACTGTCACGTTTTGTAGTACTTGAGCTCAAGCAGATTTCCTGAAGCACATTTAGGCAAGTAACTACAATAATAATGTAGAATGTTCAGAAATGCATTTGTCTCTTCAAGATAATCACTCCTCCAAAATACGAGGTCTAAAATACACCAGCTGTTCTAGGAAAGCGCGGCGCTCAAAGAACAAACTCCCTGGAGAACACTAGTCACTTAGCTGCAGTCTTTTCCGGAGTGCTGGAGGAATGCCTGGTGTCAGCTGGTACAGGATTGAAGAAAATAATTGCCTCAAAATTCCTGAATACGAGGATAACAGCAGGGGCTGGACAGCCAAATCAGATGCTGAGATCAGGAAGCAAAATAAAGCCAGGCAGGGAGGCATGCTTCACTCTGCTATTTATAGCCAATCAGGAAAGCAGTTGAGTTTCCACATGTGGATGAGTCACCACACCCAATTAGAAGCACATGTCTACACCACACCCAATTAGAAGCACATGTCTACACCTGCTCACATTAGAAAACAAGCATTGGTAAAACACGCATTGATAAAACGAATTGTGTAACACAGCACATTATGTTTACTTAGAAACATGAAGGTTTAACCAAGAACAGAGATATGATTTAACCCTAATCCCTGGTGATGCTGACAGATAACGCAGGAGGCTCCTTGGGGATTCCTGACAACACATAGGCACGTTACTGCCTTTATGGTCCATGAGGACAGGGCAATATATTGATATGCATTGTGGGTTTGTGGTTCTAGAAGGCAGTTGTCCAGTGTTTGCAGAGCCCCATCATAACTGCTCTGTGGAGAAGGAAGTGGCCCTGCAGTAGGTCAAACTCCAATCGAAAGTTATCAGTAGGGGTCCTCAGTCTTGGAACCGATCATCCATTGTCTTTGCACCTACTGTTACCCATTCCTCTATACCCCCTAAAATCACCCCATTAAGGGTGGTCATAGATATGTCAGGAGAATAAGGAATTCTAGTATGCGGCTTTTGGAGGCATTGACTCCAGCATTTCCGCATAACTCGGTATTCGGGGGTGTCATTTGCCTCTGGGAGGCAAGTTTTTAGCAGTAACCCGATCAAATGGGAAAGAGCAGCTATGAAAAGTCCCATCTTTAGCCCCAGAGTCTGTCTGCCCGCCATCCATTACGTATGGATCGAAATTGCAGACCGCAAGCCCACCGCTGTCAGTTGGTTGTTTCAAGATAGCTATTGCCACCCTTCGTCTCCTGACCCCCAGAGAAACGCTGTTATAGGGGGGTCTAATTCTTGGAATGTTGTCCTGGGTATCCAAATCAGGAGGACTGTGAAATAGTACAGTAGGAGAGGGAGGGCCACCATATTAAGTAGTGCCACTCTCCCTGCTATCAACAGATCCAGCGTTCTCCAGAAGTCCCTACATACCCATCAAGGAGGTCAGCCCGGTCATGGTAGAGCTTCACTCCCAGATAAGGAAGGCATCTCGGGTCCCATTGAAGTATGTCCTGCCCCTGGGAGGGGGCCCTGGTCCAGTGCTGGGAAGAGCTTTGACATCTGCCAATTAACCCTAAGTCCCATAAAAGAGGCAAATTTCCCAAGCAGATCTCTTGCACCCGGTAGGTCTGTTGCCGTGTTTGTAAGGAACAGTAACAAATCATTCACATATAGCGTGATGCGGTAAGGAAGAACGCCACATGGTACTCCCTGGTACCAGGATCCCGTTCTAGCCTGGCTGGCCAGGGTTTTCATGGCCAATGCAAATAGTAAAGGGGAGAGACAGCATCCCGCTCTCATCCCATGCCCCACCCTGTATGTCTCGGATTTGATCCGGCCCATCCTTACACTAGCCATGCAGTCCTCGTACAGCTATTTCATCCATTGAGGAAACCCTGGCCCAACTGCAATTGTTAAGCAAAATACCAACGCTGTGGGATAGCGTAACTGGATGGACGGAATGCGGAACCAATCAAACATTCACCCCCAGTCACAGATCTGGGTTTAATCCATCCATTATTTTGCTCACCATGCCACCCCAGTTTGAACCCAGCCATATGCAAATCAGTCTTGACCCTGTTCCACATGGGAACAGTCCAGCCCGAACTGCCAGGCCAGGTTCTCCCTGGACCGGAAACAAGCATCCTGGGACCGGTTTCGGGGTTTCACCCCTCCTCAGCCAGGCTAGCTTGAATCCAGTGGCACAGTGAGCCCGGGACCCACGTCTGGGCATACCCGGCGCACTTAGGGCGGCAAATGCAAAGCAAAATACAAACGCTGTGGGATAGCGTAACTGGATGGACGGAATGCGGAACCAATCAAACATTCACCCCCAGTCACAGATCTGGGTTTAATCCATCCATTATTTTGCTCACCATGCCACCCCAGTTTGAACCCAGCCATATGCAAATCAGTCTTGACCCTGTTCCACATGGGAACAGTCCAGCCCGAACTGCCAGGCCAGGTTCTCCCTGGACCGGAAACAAGCATCCTGGGACCGGTTTCGGGGTTTCACCCCTCCTCAGCCAGGCTAGCTTGAATCCAGTGGCACAGTGAGCCCGGGACCCACGTCTGGGCATACCCGGCGCACTTAGGGCGGCAAATGCAAAGCAAAATACAAACGCTGTGGGATAGCGTAACTGGATGGACGGAATGCGGAACCAATCAAACATTCACCCCCAGTCACAGATCTGGGTTTAATCCATCCATTATTTTGCTCACCATGCCACCCCAGTTTGAACCCAGCCATATGCAAATCAGTCTTGACCCTGTTCCACATGGGAACAGTCCAGCCCGAACTGCCAGGCCAGGTTCTCCCTGGACCGGAAACAAGCATCCTGGGACCGGTTTCGGGGTTTCACCCCTCCTCAGCCAGGCTAGCTTGAATCCAGTGCACAGTGAGCCCGGGACCCACGTCTGGGCATACCCGGCGCACTTAGGGCGGCAAATGCAAAGCAAAATACAAACGCTGTGGGATAGCGTAACTGGATGGACGGAATGCGGAACCAATCAAACATTCACCCCCAGTCACAGATCTGGGTTTAATCCATCCATTATTTTGCTCACCATGCCACCCCAGTTTGAACCCAGCCATATGCAAATCAGTCTTGACCCTGTTCCACATGGGAACAGTCCAGCCCGAACTGCCAGGCCAGGTTCTCCCTGGACCGGAAACAAGCATCCTGGGACCGGTTTCGGGGTTTCACCCCTCCTCAGCCAGGCTAGCTTGAATCCAGTGGCACAGTGAGCCCGGGACCCACGTCTGGGCATACCCGGCGCACTTAGGGCGGCAAATGCAAAGCAAAATACAAACGCTGTGGGATAGCGTAACTGGATGGACGGAATGCGGAACCAATCAAACATTCACCCCCAGTCACAGATCTGGGTTTAATCCATCCATTATTTTGCTCACCATGCCACCCCAGTTTGAACCCAGCCATATGCAAATCAGTCTTGACCCTGTTCCACATGGGAACAGTCCAGCCCGAACTGCCAGGCCAGGTTCTCCCTGGACCGGAAACAAGCATCCTGGGACCGGTTTCGGGGTTTCACCCCTCCTCAGCCAGGCTAGCTTGAATCCAGTGGCACAGTGAGCCCGGGACCCACGTCTGGGCATACCCGGCGCACTTAGGGCGGCAAATGCAAAGCAAAATACAAACGCTGTGGGATAGCGTAACTGGATGGACGGAATGCGGAACCAATCAAACATTCACCCCCAGTCACAGATCTGGGTTTAATCCATCCATTATTTTGCTCACCATGCCACCCCAGTTTGAACCCAGCCATATGCAAATCAGTCTTGACCCTGTTCCACATGGGAACAGTCCAGCCCGAACTGCCAGGCCAGGTTCTCCCTGGACCGGAAACAAGCATCCTGGGACCGGTTTCGGGGTTTCACCCCTCCTCAGCCAGGCTAGCTTGAATCCAGTGGCACAGTGAGCCCGGGACCCACGTCTGGGCATACCCGGCGCACTTAGGGCGGCAAATGCAAAGCAAAATACAAACGCTGTGGGATAGCGTAACTGGATGGACTGGATGTTTGACAATGTTCAACATTCCGTCCATCACTACTTGTTTTTGCATTTTTCCAACTGCAATTGTTCCCATGCCATATAAAAATCCCCACCCCAAGCTGTCAAATGCTTTCTCAATATCAAGTGCGAACACTGCCACTTCTCCTCGGTTGGAGGTGTTCACTTCCATCAGTGTAAGGAGGTACCTAATGTTCTGAGCCGTGTTGCATCCTGCTTGATCAGGGTGTACTAGTTGGGGCATGAGGGGCAGGTGTCTAGTAGCTAGGATTCGACTGAGGATTTTATAATCTGCTTTCAACTCGACAATGGTCGGCATGCTTTTCTATCATTAGTCGGTCTACCTGGTTTTTTAGTAGGGGTATCACTAGCACTTCCTTTGTGGAGTCCAGCAGCCTACCCTGATCCCTCACCACTTTATACAAGTCTGCTAACTTAGGGGCTAAGTTGTCCACATAGGTGGCATAGAATTAAATGAGGAGGCCGTCCGTTCCAGGGTCTTTTCTCTGGCCAGTCCTTTTATCGCAGCTCTAATCTCTTGCATTAAGATGTCCTCCCCAGTGCCTCTATCTCCTCTCAGGTGAGTTCTGGGATCATCAACAGTGCCAAAAAGGTCTGCTTCTCGACCTCTTCACCCACCGTGATGCTGGTTTAAAGGGCGGTGTAATAGCTGCTAATGTGTTGGTTTATCTCTTCCTGTGGGTATAGCCTCTCCCCCTCATCAGTGTTTACTTCCACTATCAGAGGCCCCCTCTTTGCTGGGTTTGCCAACCATGGCAGCAGTGCACCTGTTTTGTCTCTTTCATCATGAGCACTCACCATTTACTGCTTAGAATCAAAGCAGCGGAGTCTCTCTACGCCTCCTGCCAATTGTTTGTTAGTATCAAGCATGGAGTGCCGCAGTTCAGGGTGTCCTGGTCTGCCTTTCTCAATTTCCCTTCGCTCACCTTCCACTTCTGTAATTTCTCTAAGTAATGTGCCCTGATCCCGACAGATTCTACTATTCACTTGCCGTGGGTCACTGCCTTAAAGGCGTTCCATATCACTTCGGGGGAGGAAGCTGTGTCCTCATTCTCCATGAAGTACTGTCTAATTTGTTCTCCTATTGCAGCACGATATACTGTCACAAACTACTCGTTGTCTCTGTCTGTGGCCCACTGGAAATGCAGCGAGGTCTTGGTTCCTATAGGTTCTGCCTTGATCCAAGTGGGGGCGAACCTTTCTGGTAGCCACGGTGCCGCTGACGGATGGAACGCCAAAGGCAGTCCGTGCCCTCCAGAAGGAGTCCCAGAGGGAAAAAACCCAAAAAGGGAAGAAAAAAACTCTAAGCAGGAACTCCTGGAACAAAAACAAAAGTAAAAAGTAAATCTGAAGGAAAGACAAAATGACAATGAAATAAGCTGGAACAGGCTAAGAAAAAATATAACTGACGCAGAAGAAACAGGAGCGAAGATCACCACCCAAAGGCAGAGTTGCAGCGCAAAGAGAAAAGGAATCACACACCTTATATACTCAAAGAACAGGAAGTGACCAACAGGAAGTAAAAGACACCAGATTGGTTTGGGAATATAGCATAAAAACCTATAGAAAAGTCACCATGTTGATAAAGGTTCCAAGGTCATGCAGTGAGAAGGAAGGCATGCTGGGAAGGAGAAAAGGATCATGGTAACTAAAGAAGGGCATAAATACAGGGAGAAACAAGGAAAGAAGAAAAGAAGAAAGAAAAAGGAAGCATAAGGTAAGTGAGGGTGAGTGTGTGTGTGGAGGGAGGCAAGAACTAGCGCCCGTAGCTCGTTGAGGCCCCATACACAATTTGGGGCCTCAATTAAAATATGGAATGGCAGGGGCGCAGCACGTCCTGCCTCTGCAGATCGTGCTGTGGCTCGCAGCACAACATATACTGGGTCTTCTATTGACTCATGCTTTAGTCGCCAGATAGGTATGCAGGGCCTAAGTTGCTTCCATTGCAGTTGAGGTAAAATAGGATTATGATTGGATATTGTCCTAACCAGGTATTCTATGCTGTGCACTTGACCACGTATGTCAGGTGTGTAAAGGAATGTGTCGAGTGTAATGTGCAGCTCATGCAGGGTTGAGAAAAAGGAATAGTCTTTTTATTTGTGGGTATAAGTGGTGCGATGAATCTACGAGGGCCCATCAAGTCGGACATTTGGCAAATGTCTGGGCTGTGCAGTAAACCAGGGACTCCCAGAGGGGTGGGTGAGATCTGTTGAGGGTCGGGTCAGCTACACAGCAGAAGTCCCGTACTATAAGTGCTGAGTGGATTAGGTGTGGTACCAGGGTCACCAATAGCATTGCCTGAAAGGCCCCCTGGTCCGTATTCAGTGCATAGACACTAATAGGTGCTATATCACTGTCTTCTAGCCTGCCTGCAAAAAACACATATTGGCCTTCAGGGTCTATCACTTCCCAAGTCTGCAAAAATGGGACACCTGCCCTTTTTCAAATGGAGGTCCCTCGGGCATAAGCAGAGTAGGTGGTAAAATATGTCTGGCCTCTCCATCATCTTTGTAAGGCTGCCCCCTCCTTAGCCATCATATGTGTTTCCATTATCATTGCTATTTGGATCCTATGCCTATGCAAAATGAAAAGTCTTCATCGTGTGTATCCCTCTAATGTTCCAGGAGAGGACTCTATAGTTCAATGCATTCACCATTCGTTAGTCTCACATACTTGTCCCCACACCCATTGCCATTCATACCACGCTGCACTTCCTAGTCCCTAATTGAGTACTCAGTGTTCCAAGGTTCACAGCATATAGTGATCTGATCCTGAGTCTAAATTCTGCCCTTCATCGTTGTCCTGTGTTGATGCAGTGCTCGCTAAGCCACTAATCATCAACGCTACTACTTCCATCACTCATCGTCTTTCTCAGTGTGCTTCCGCCATGGTCAGGGGCAGCCATTCTTCAGTTCGATCTGGGTCATTTAGGATGGCTGTTTCACTTGCCTTGGCAAGTCCCAACTTGTGGCTGCTGATCTAGCCAGTCCCAAATTTCTTGTGGTGTCCACAAAAAGAGTACCCCCTCCTTTTATGCTACCCTTACCCTGGCCAGGAACATCATGGCATAGGGGATGTGCAGCTCTCTTAGCTTCTTCTTTGTCTCAAGGAAAGTTGCACAATGCTATTGTACTTCTTTGGAGAAGTCGGGGAAGATGTGTACTGTGTTGTTCTTGACTGAGAGGTCCCCCTTTTTCCTGGGATGAATAAGGATATGAACCCTGACCTTGTAATACAGCAAGCATGCCACAACGGGGCATGACGGAGCCCCTGGGAGCGATGGTCTTGTTGGTACTCTGTGTGCCCGTTCCAGAGCATAAAAGGTGGAGAGGCCCTCAGTTGGAACTTCCTTGCGCAGCCAGTTCTAGAGGTATATTAGCATGTAATTTTTCTCCATTTTTTCAGGCAGGCACACCACGCGAATATTGTTTAGGCGGGATCTATTTTCAGCATCTTCCACTCGTTGTTTCAGCATCTGGACTTTTCCTTCTATAGTGGTTAGGTGCAAATTGGCTGAGGAAATCACCAGGGGTACTTTTGCCAAGTCTCTTTCTGTTGTGGTAACTCGCTCCACTAATCGCCTAAGGTCATCTCGCAAAATTCCAATGTCTGTCAACAACGGATCTTTTTTGGTTTCCAGCACCTCTCTTGATGCCGTTATGGCTTGTAATATGTCCTGGAGCGTCTAATGGTCGCTGGTGCAGTCATTGGGCTCCATTCTCCTGGGCCTGACCTCCAGCAACTCCCTGGTTCTGACTGTAATTCTTTTTTCCTATAGTTTTTCCCTCTTGCAGCAGTGGTTGAGTCCGTCCTAGTTCTGCAAGTTGGTTGCATGGACCAGCCTCCCTGTGTGGCGGAGAGGGGGTGTCAGCGCTCTCCTCACGTGCCAAGGGAGTGAAATACATCGGATTATTAGTCAGTAGTCATCGTGTTCTGTCTGGTCTCCCCTTCTCCCGGGTGCCCTCACTCTCCCCCGAGGTTTTTAGTGGCCACTCAGCTGTTGGCAGCATGTGATATTGTGTTCCCAGTTCTGAGTTAGGCCCCTCTCACTGGCAGGCTGTGCTTTTGTGTCAGAGATCACAGGGGATCCGCATCTCCCACCATGAGGCCTGCGCCTGAGGCAGTATGCTGCAATGTTTTAGCAATTAGCTGCTGCCCCCATTCAGTCTTATGTGTGTGGCCACTGATGTATGTGAGGCATCTGGGGCCCGGCCTTTAGGAATGGTGCTGAGCGAGCTCTTTGTGCTCGTTTCGGTGCCATCAAAGGTGAGCCTCAGTGCATGCATTTGTTCTGTGATGTCCACTTCTCTGGGCACTTCTCACTAGGGGTCTAGCTTTGTGCTGCTCCTTCTCCAAGGTTCGCTGCTTATTCTTGCCTGCTCCCCCTAGTGCCACTTTACCAGCTGCTGTGATTGTATCTCCCCCGCCACTCGCAGTTCATCTTCTGTGGGGGAGGGTCTAAGGGGATAGCTGATGCAGGTTGCTGGCTCCCCCCATGACCACTCCTCTATGGGATCTAGAGGCCTCCATGGAACAGGTCTCTTCAGGGTCCAAAACACGGCCTACCACTCAGTGACAACCACTGCCTTGTTAGACTCTGTTCACTTCAGTGGAACGGCAACTACTGTGGCAGTGCCATCATGGGCCAGTCCTAACTCTCTTTCTCTCCAGGATTTTAACTTCGTTCATGCTTGCTGTGCCGCTCGGGCAGTACAGCGTCCCGCTCCTCGCCATGCTCTCGCCGGTGTCCCTCAAGTACTTTGCAGCAGAGTTTGCCTTCTCAGTCTCCTGGTGGTGCCGCTCTTCTCTCCTCACACCTCAGGCCATGGGTGGGGGTGGCCCTGCAGGGGCACTGTCTCTCTTTGCATTTGCTATGGGATGTGACTGTTCATTTAGAGCAGACCTATGTAGAGTCTGGGGCACAGCCTAGCACTCGGACCCGACCGCCATCTTGTCTGGTCTGCCACATGGCCCTGCTCTGATTATCAGAGACGTTTGTGGTCTTCCCTCATCCTCAATCTGCTTTTCATAGGGTCTTGTTTCATGGGTGGGCCGCTCCGTGTTTTCTTGCCCTCCACTCTGGGATATGTCGTCAGGATGGTACTGGATGGGGCTTATCGGGCAGGAGCTCTTCTAGTTGCTCCTTACGCCATCGGAATCAAGCCACACCTCCTTGCATTTTTTTTAATGATTGTATTTTATGGGCTGAAAAATATTAAAAGAAGGACTTAGAGACTTGTTGGTTTTAAATTAAAAAAAACAATATGGCTCTTTTAATGTTTTTCAGAAACAAAATGCAACAATAATGCAAAGAAAAAGAAAAATATGCAATAAAAAAACAATCTTAATAAAAGACTCACAGACATTTTCTTAATAAAGCTTTATTAAATATTTTTATAATAATCACTATTAATAAACATTGCATTGTGTAAATTACTGAAATACACATTTGGTTAAAAATATTTGTGATTTTTGAGGAAAGCTAATAGAACTGCTTTATGTATAGTTAGCTTTTCTGTGAGGGGTTGGACGCAGGACCGGGCCACAGGCCAGACCCTGTGGCCAATACCACACCGTGCATAGCCAAAGGCAGTGTGCAGCATGGGGTTGGCTGCCTGAGAGAGGTTGGATGCATGGCATGGCCTCAGGCCAAGCCAATCAGCCCACACCATGCTGCGCACAGCTTACTATATATAGGATTCATAAAAGACGGGGTTGAGAGTTTATCCCCCAATAAAATGGCTAAGAGAGAAAAAAAGAATACACACATAGTTAATGAGTATGAAAAAAAGGGTGGTAAGAGGGTATACCCCACTTAAAAATAGAAGCAACATGTTTAGCTGTCATTACAAACATTATTTTGTAATATTTAGTATAAAATATTTTTTTTATAAAAAATGCTTTAATAAGTAATTTTACAAACATTTTAAAATTAAAAAAATACTTTTAGAGTTGGGTTTTAAGGACTATAAGGGATACAAGAGGGTAGTGTATTACTATTTAGCTATTAAAAAAATAATTATAATTTATGTTTAGTTTAAATAAGTAAACATAAAATAATTTAAACATCACAAAATATATTTTAGGAGCATTACGTAAGGGTTTAAAGGAATAAGCGTGGTACATTTTTAAATACCTAAATGTCAATTTGAATACTTATTCTAAATTATTAGTTTTAAAATTTTTAAAAGAAAATCAATTTTAATTATCGTCAAAGTTAATGGAAATTAATTTTAATTTGCGATAATATATTTTATGAGTGGAATATAAGGGTTCTATGGGACAATGTTGGGAATTATTTTTGCACTCTGGTCTTAATGCTTTTACTGTTTCTTTGTTCATTGATTTATTTATATTATAAATAATATCAATTATTTAAATGGTATATAAAATAATTTTAAATGTTAAAAAATGCATTCTGTAGATTTTATTAACATGAGTAATGAGACAGGTCATTCACTTAAAAAAAACTTTTTTGATTACTCATAAATTCTATTTAAAAAAATCAAAAGTAAACAAAAATAATATATCAAATTAAGATTATCATTATCAGAAATATACAAATAATTAAAATACAAATATTAAATGTAAAACACAAATATAAAAAGAAAAGTAGCTGAATACAGAAAAATAACGAAAAATATTGTATTCAGCTATGGCATTGTATAATAATTAAGCAGAAAAGATATTAATTCAAAAGAAGGAATGCAAATATTATTATCGCATCTTTACTTTTTTAATAAACAACATATTAGATTTTCTTTCATATTTTCCTGTGCGCCTCCATTGAGAACATTATAACAATTGTCCTTTTTTTATTTTTCTGACCACTATTTTGTCTCTGTTTTCCATCTCGTTTTTCCGGTGATTGTCACTGTCAAGATGGGACAAATATAAAAGATGAGGTCAGGTAAGAGCAACATTTTTAGAATACTTTATACATTGAGTTAATTAACTAACTGCAAGGAGCGTTTAAGGGAGTTAGAAAAGTGTATGTCTGGTTAGTAATGTGTATTTTTTGTTATTTAATGTTTTTTAACCCCTTCTCTGCCAGGTCTTTTCCCCCTCAGGTGGCAAGCCTTTTTTTGGCTGTTTGGGGCAGTTCAAGCTTAGACCCTCATAACTTTTTGTCCACATAAGCTATCCACGCCAAATTTGCGTCCTTTTTTTCCAACATCCTAGGAATTCTAGAGATACCCAGACTTTGTGGGTTCCCCTGAAGGAGACCAAAGAATTAGCCAAAATACAGCAACAATTTCGTTTTTTTTTCAAAAAAATGGGAAAAAAGTGCTGCTGAAGAAGACTTGTGTTTTTCCCTGAAAATGGCATTAACAAAGGTTTTGCAGTGCTAGAATCACCAGATACCCAGCTTTTAGTAACAGGCAGACTTGAATCAGAAAACCCTATTTTTCAACACAATTTTGGCATTTTACTGGGACATACCCCATTTTTACTATTTTTTGAGCATTCAGCCTCCTTCAAGTTAGTGACGGAAATGGGTGTAAAACCAATGCTGGATCTCAGACAGCTAAACATTTCTGAAAAGTAGACACAATTTTGAATTTAGCAAGAGGTAATTTGTGTAGATCCTACAAGGTTTTCCGGCAGAAAATAACAGCTGAAATAAAAACAAATTGAAATTGAGGTGAAAAAAACAGCCATTTTTCTCAACATTTTACTCTGTAACTTTTTCCTGTGATGTTATTAATTTTTAAATCAATATACTGTTATGTCTGCTGGACTCCTCTGGTTGCGAGGATATATAGGGCTTGTAGGTTCATCAAGAACCCTAGGTACCCAGAGCCAATAAATGAGCTGCACCTTGCAACAGGTTTTCATTCTATACCGGGTATACAGCACTTCATTTGCTGAATTATAAAAAGTAAAGAATAGGTTTCAAAAAAACCTTTGTATTTCCAAAATGGGCACAAGATAAGGTGTTGAGAAGCAGTGGTTATTTGCACCTAATTCTGGGGTGCCCATACTAGCATGTGAATTACAGGGCATTTCTCAAATAGACGTCTTTTTTACACACTGTCTTACATTTGGAAGGAAAAAATGTAGAGAAAGACAAGGGGCAATTAAACTTGATTTGCTATTCTGTGTTCCCCAAAGTCTTCCGATAAAAATGGTACCTCACTTGTATGGGTAGGACTAATGCTCGCAAGAGCAACATGGATACAACACATTTTTACATTGAAATCTGACATGTTTTTTGCAAAGTGCCTAGCTGTAGATTTTGGCCTCTAGCTCAGCACCTAAGGAAACCTACCAAACCTGTGCATTTTTGAAAACTAGACACCTAGGGGAATCCAGGACGGGGTGGGGCTTTCACCAGCTTCTGTTACACAGAATCCTTTGCAAACCTCAAACTCTGGCTGAAAAAACACTTTTTCCTCACATTTTGGTGACAGAAAGTTCTGGAATCTGAGAGGAGCCACAAATTTCCTTCCACCCAGCGTTCCCCCAAGTCTCCCGATGAAATGGTACCTCACTTGTGTGGGTAGGCCTATCGCCTGTGACAGTAAATGCCCCAAAACACAATGTGGACACATCACATTTTGCCAAAGAAAACAGAGCTGTTTTTTGCTAAGTGCCAAGCTGTGGATTTTGGCCTCTAGCTCAGCCGGCACCTAGGGAAACCTACCAAACCTGCACATTTTTTTAATGAAAAATAAATTACCCCCCTGGGAGCTAGACACATTTAGACCTAGACACATCTGAAAACTAAACATTTGGGTGAGTCCAGGGTGGTATGCTTCACATGCACCCGCACCATTTTCTTACGCACAATGCCCTGCAAACCTCCAACTTTGTGGATAATCACAAATTTTTTCCACATTTTTGTGATGGAACCTTCCGGAATCTGCAGGAATCAACAACATTCCTACCACCGAGCATTGTCTCATCTATACAGTTAAAAATTCTGACCCACTTGTCAGCCTAAAAATGTTTTTTTTCAAACTGCCCTTTTGGACCCGCTTTGGTTCCAACTCAATTTCGACATGTTTTTGGCTCTTCCCTTTCACAGGCACTTGGCCCACTTACACAAGTGAGGTATCTTTTTTACTGGGAGACTGAGGGGAACGTTGGGTGGTAGGAAACTTGTCCCGATGCAGTGATCCCACACAGAAATGTTGGAAAGATTTGATTTTTTTTTGCTGGAATTGAGGTTTGCTGAGGATTCTGGGTAAGAAAACATTGGGGGATCTATGCAAGTCACACCTCACTAGATTCCCTCGGGTGTCTAGTATTCAGAAATGTTTGGGTTTGGTAGGTTTCCCTATATGGCTGCTGAGCACATGACCAAAAACGCAGGTCCCCATCGCAAAAAACAGGTAGTTTAGTATTTGATAATTTTGATGTGTCCACATAGTGTTTTGGGGCATTTCCTTTTGCGGTCACTAGACCTACCCACACAAGTGTGGTACCATTTGGTATCAGGAGACTTGGGGGAATGCTGGGTGGAAGGAAATGTGTGTCTCCTCTTGGATTCAAGAACCTCTGTCACTGAAATGTGAGGAAAACGTGTTTGTTTGGCCAAATTTTGAGGTTTGCAAAGGGTTCTGGGTAACAGAAGCTGGTGACAGCCCCACAAGTCACCCTATCTTGGATTCTCCTAGCTGTCTATTTTTAAAAAAATTGCTGTTTTTTTCATTTCAATTTTAATATTTTTTTTATTTCAGCTGTTATTTTCTGTAGGAAAACTTTGTATGGTCCACACAAATGACCCCTTGCTGAATTCATAATTTCATTTACTTTTCCGAAATGCTTAGCTTTCTGGGATCCAGCATTGGTTTCACACCCATTTCTGTCACTAACTGGAAGGAGGCTGGAAGCAGAAAAAATTGTTAAAATGGGATATGTCCCAGTAAAATGCCTAAATTGTGTTGAAAAATGGGTTTTCTCATTCAAGTCTGCCTGTTACTGAAAGCTAGGAAGCTGGTGATTTTAGCACCACAAATCCTTTGTTGATGCCATTTTCAGGGAAAAAAACATAAGCCTTCTTCTGCAGCCCTTTTTTGCCATTTTTCTTTAAAACAAAACATTCGCTGTATTTTGGCTAATTTCTTGGTCTCCTTCTGGGGAACTCTCAAAGTCTGGGTACCTCTAGAATCCCTAGGATGTAGGAAGAAAAGGACACAAATTTGGTGTGGGAAGCTTATGTGTACAAAAAGTTATGAGGGCATAAGCGCGAACTGCCCCAAATAGCCAAAAAATAGGCTTGGCACCTGAGAGGGGAAAAGGCCTGGCAGCGAAGGGGTTAAATGTGGTGTTATTGTTATTGTTTTTTTTTTTAAGATGATACCTTATAAGGACCTCTTGGGACAAAGAAACTAGGTTATATGAAAGTGCTGTGTATTTTTCTTAACAATAATTCTTCCCTGTAACTTTTTCCGGTGTGCATTTGTTCTCTGGAGATGAAATACTCATTCTCATTTTTTTCCTTCTTAAAATGTAAAAAGTATTTCTATTTTTTTCATGTATTGCTTATTTATTATTATTGAATTCACAATTCCCCTGAAGAGAAAATTTTATGTTAGTGACTAAAAGAATATTTATGCATGAATTCTGTACCTGTGTTAAACAGTATTTCTGCCCCCATGAATTTTGGCTTAATTTACACAACGTTACAATTACTTTGTAGCTATAGCTGTTGGTACCAAGTGTGATAATGTTTTATTTTTTGTTGTATTTCTGACCGCAAGGTGTAACAATAAGTGATTTTTCTGGTTATTTAGAGTTCATAACAGTACTCATTTGTTTCAGCATGTGTTTACAAGTAGGTGGCAATACTTTCTAGTCTGCTATGAAGATAGCCACGTGCTCAACAACATGGCTATGACACAGCTGCACATATAATGCTGGACGGCTTATTTTATAGTATTGTTTAAGGTTTAACCACATTTTTACATAAAAGATGATTTGTGATTGTTTTTCTCTTTCATTCAATGGGAAAATATATATTTAGAGTACTATTTTTACTTTTAAGTCTAAAATAGCATTCTTGTATGAGGTAATTACTGCAATATTTGTTGTGGGAAATTCAGTTTAGCTCAACTATATCATAAATCTACCTATTTATATTTTAAAAGTATAAAATTTTGCTAATTTAGTTAAATAAAAGTTAAAACGTTTTAAAAGTGGATATGCATTAAAACGCTGTAAAGATGTATGGTAAAAGTCCTTTATTCCTATGAATATGTGTGGTAAAGGTAATTGTGGTAAAAATTGCATAGTAAATGTTTGTGTAGTAAAGTCGTGCTTCCTAAAGAAAGTTTTACCAGCATCAGTCAAATAGTTAATAGTGGAGACCTCAGTTGAACACTATTGCTTAAAGTGACATTATAGGGGGGAGTGTAAAAGGACAAAGAGACATTTAAAGAGTACATAGATTTCCAGTATTAACAAGACAGAAAGAGTAAAGACAAATGTAAAGGCTGAGTCTAGGAACAGGACTATTGCTATTGTTATTCCTATGAGCCTTTCTAGATATCTTGAGCTAACATATGTTCCAATAAGGTAGGTTGGAAAAAATAGGTGGGGGGAAAGGTTTTAGGGTTAAGGGACAAGCGTGAGGAAATCTCAAAGTAGAGAAGAGAAGGTGGTGCTTTTGTAGCAGGGGAATTAGAAGATGAGTCAGATATTTCCATGTTTAAGAGATCGAAGGCATTGCACATCGGAGTATTGGTAGTAGCTGAAAGGGTATTTTGAAGATGGTGACAGATGGTGAATTGGGAGAAAGTTGTGGAATTTGGATGGAATGAATCAGTTACAAGCTACTCCTAAGCGTAAGTAGGAGAAGGGAAGCGAGGACGGTTAGATCTGGCCATTGATGCAATGTCTTGGTTCATGATGGTCTATCTCAAGATTGTAAAGTGAAGATCAAATTTTTTGAGGTTCTCACCAAAGGCCCATACAATAATTTTCTTGTTGTATATGAAGGCCATTGAAAGGTTGTCATTAATGTGAGGTTTCAGAGAGGTGTACAGGGTATGTACATAAATCATTATTAATTGATGTTCAGGATGTTTTAAAAATGGTCTTTCCACGGTACGGTCTTATGAGTGAAAAATATAAGGTCTGTTTAATCTCTGTGAGCACGTCAGACCTTATTAAGTAAACTTACAAGGGAGAAGCGTATAGGCCGCTGGATCTTTTGACTGCGCTTCGAGAAGTTCACACCATATAACCCCGAACCAATACAGATCAATAACAACAACAATCAATGACATCAATAATCAATAGGAGTCAGTAATTTCCACACACAATTACCTCTCGGTCACGAATAACCACACCTTCATGTAAAAGTTAGAATGTTTATTTCCTTATATTAACAATGCTAATGTCACATAACTTAGGCCCTCATTATGAACATGGCGGTCCGTTCCGCTCCACCGGCGGTGGCGGTAGAAACCGCCAACAGAGGAGCGGGCCGGACCGCCAAATAATGAACCAAACGAAACATGCGCATCTCGCGCACCACCCACCACCAGGAAAGGAGTCCCGCTGACGACGGCAGAGTCTGCCCACAGGCTGTCGGAAAGGCCCAACCCGCCCATCAAATTATGAACCACCATTCCGCCACTAGTTCCAGGGCGGGAACCACAGCCACACAAAGCCAGGCAGAAAAGAAACAAATAGAAGGAAAGACTCACCGGAGTTCCACAAAACGTGCAGCGGCAGCCATGGACAGAGAGTTGCTGATCATGCTAGCCTTGCTCCTTGCCAGATATCTACACGACCGAGACCGCTGATGAAGACGACGGCGGTAAGTACCGCAACCTCCGACACAAGGGAGGAAATGGTAAAGTTACATACCCACCCACTCCACCCACTCTGCAACGCCCCCAACCCTTCCCAGCAGCACATGTCAGACACCCCACACCAAGAGGGACATACCCGACCGAAGGCCACTGCAACTTAACCATAGTACATACAAAAGCCCCACATCCATAAAAAAATTAAAACAAACACCAGGGCGGAACTGCGTGGAGCCTAAACAGAGGCCACACAGAAACTTTAATTTGTAGCTCACTGAGCAAAACAGTTCCAACAGGGCCAATGGCCAGCCCATAAAAAGCTAATTGTCCATGGCCACAACTGGCCATACCTGACTCCCACAAGTGCTGGGGACTCCACTGAACGGGGCACCATATGGGGATCCAGGCACCTCACGGAAGGCGGGGCAGGGAGGGTGGGGATTTCCGATGGGGGTGGGACTTAGACTTGCGTGAGCAGGTTGGAGGGGGGTGGGCTTCTCCTTTGAAGGGGGTGGGGGCTGTTTGGCTCGGGTGGAGCTGGATGCCTTAGGCTCTGAGTGGGCCTTCTTCTTCACTGGAGAGGGGGCACGGGAATGGGAAGGCTGGTCCGGGGTGGGCTGTGATGTGGAAGGAGCGGAAAGGGCAAGAAGGTGGGCACGTTTCAGGACAAGACAGGGTGGGCCAGTGGGTTGGAACAGGTCTGCACGGGAGAGGAAAAGTTTCTTGGGAGCAATTGGGGTGGGCATGGATGAGGGCGTGGGAGTGGAGGAAGAGGGAGTTGATGTATGGGGTGTAGGTGTGCGTGTAGTGTGTGCAGGTGACTGCTCAGTATGCTGTGGTGTGGTGGATGTCTGATGGGTGGGTGTTTTGGTGCGTTTTAGTGTTTCGGTGCGTTTGAGTGTTTTGTGAGGTGGGGGGTGGACACAGTGGGAGAAGACAGACAGCTAGTGTGGATGTATGTTGGGTGGGTGTCTGCAAGTCTGGTGAGTGTGCTGCATGTATCAACTACAGTAGAGCTGGTGATTGCAGGTGTGGTGTATAGGGTGCATGTATGGCTGTCTGCTATTGTGGTGAGTGCAGGAAGAGGAGCAGTAACAGTGAGTGAAGGTGCAGTGCATGAGGGTGTGGATGTAGAGGGGACAGACAGGGAGGCGGAAGAGGCAGGAACACTGGGGGAAGTGGACGCTGTTGTGTGTGCAGGTGTCTGTTGGCTGTGTGAATGCGTGTGGTGGGAGGTGTGGTGCTTGTTTTTAGAAGTGTGCTTCTTCTGTGTTAATGTGCCTGTAAGCGGGTCGGATTGTGTGCTTTGGACGGGTGAAGGGAGGGGCGCTGGAAGGGGTAGAGGAGGTTGGAGGGGGGACGGAATGGCCATGGAAACTGGCTGCCGTCCAAGAAGAGGCCAGAGCCTGAAAAGATCTATGTAGGGCAGACACGTGTCAGAGTCACCAGCTCCTCGGGGTCTGTGCACGTTCCCAACACATCCACCACTGAACAGCTCCAAGACTCTGATAGATAAATCACAGAGACTGAGGGAGTCCAAGAGGGGAAGAGGGGATTAGGAAGGGAACAGCTGGGAAGGAGACCTGTAGCAAGAAAAAGGTTAGAACACACAATATGAAAATTATATCTCCTGAAATAAATACTAGACTATGATTCTAAGCCTAGTCACTCTGAAAACATGAACAATCTAAGAGTTAAGTTTAAAATGACTAAGTTTCAAGATGGCCAGATACCTGTAGGGGAATCAAGATGAATTAAATGAAAACTTTCTTATTCAAGTACTTTCCTTTACATGAGAATCAGAAAAACATTCTGACTAAATTTTAAACCAGTCATATAAATCCTGTTTTGAGAATGTATACTAGGACCATACAATATTGCATCTAGAAACTCTGGCCTTCTGTGTACTCTTAAAATGTTTCAACACAAATTGCGCATATTGCAGATATATATATATTTATATATATATATATATAGTAAACACCATAAAAGGATTGTGCACCATGAAAAACACAAAATGGATTCAGGAAACAAATCACATAACTTGCCAACTTGAATATTACATAATAAATATATTAGAATAGTGGCATACAATAAACAACATGAAATAAACTCGAGCAGAGAATCGTGCGTCTTGCCGATTCGTATGTCACCATGTAAAATACCAAGAAATGGTAGCACGCAATGAATATCAAAGTCAAATCATCATTAATCGAATCGCGCGTCTTGCCGATTCGTAAAACACAATGTAAATGTAAAGAAATAACAGCTCACAATAAATAACAAGATCAAAGTACAATGAAACAAATTGCGCTTCTTTTGCCAATTCTTAAGCCACCATGTAAATGTCAAGAAATGGTAGCCCGTAATGAACAACAAAGTTAAATCCCATGAAACGAGTTGCGCGTCTTGCCAATTCGTAAAACATCATGTAAATGTCAAGAAATAGTAGCGCGCAATGGCCAAGAATGTGTAAACACCATAAAACGAATCGCGCGTCTTGCCGATTCTTAAGCCACCATACCAATGTCAAGAAATGATAGCACGCAATGAATAACAAATTCAAACCTTTATGAAACAAATCGCGCATCTTGCCTGTTTGTAAACTACCATATAAATGTCAAGAAATGGTAGCGCGCAAGTAATCTGTTACTCATTTAAGAATTAAACCAAGAATATGAAAAATCTCAATAACGGTATCGGGACAGCCCAACCACCGTCTTACCGCCTGGAACAATGATCACCAGTGAAGGATGAAGGGCAGAAGACTGGAAGATCCAAATAGGCCGCCAGGACATGAGCTTAGGAAGAAGCTGCTGCTCTGCACCGGGACCTCTGAATAGTGAGCACTGGGAGTTGGGCTGGCTCTCTTTTATAGAGTCTTGGCCCAGCCCAGAACCACGCCCAGGCATGTTGCAGGGAAAGTCTCTGGAAGGCCCTGGAAAGGGGCCACATCTTAACACACACTGAAAACCTGCAGCAATACAATGCAAAGGAACAGTATTTGTAGGCATTTTAAAAATAAGTTTTCAGGATTGAACTCTGCAATGCAAAAGGTTAAACCACAACATATCAGCACAATGCATAAATTACGTTGTTTTGAGAGTGCTGGGGTTTTGCATTTTTGTCACCAATAGAGCGCGTACTGCTCTGGTGTTGACAGTACTCCCGTCTCCCAGACGCGCTCTATGGCCTGGTTTGCTCAGATTAAGACGATGAAAGCATCTCACAAGTACTGGAGCATGAACATCAGATGCGGAAACCCATGAGTTACTTTCAGGACCATAACCTTTCCATTAGATTAAGTACCATAGATTACACCCTCTCAGTTTAGAATACAACAATTTCTTGACTTCGTATTCTTCTTCCCCTTGTATTAGAACAGGAGCTGGATGAGGGTGGACCTTTTGGACTGCCTTTTTCAAGAGGGAATTGTGGAACACTGGATGAATCCGTAAGGATCTGGGCAATTGTAGTTTATAGGTCACCGGATTGATTTGCTGAAGGACAGTATAAGGACCTATGAATTTAGGGTTAAACATGTGCTTCTTCTTGAAGTCTATATGTTTTGTGGAAAGCCACAATTTGTCACCTGGTTGATATTGCGGTCCCTCACAATGTTTCTTGTCATAATGCCTTTTAAATTTTTGTTTGGCTTTTTCTAAATGCTGTTGAATCAGTTTCTGGTTTGATGTAAATGCTGAATGGTTTCTGACACAGCTGGAGTAAGAGAACTTTCTTTAGGAATTCTGATGGGCAAGGAGTTAGGATGATAGCCAAATAAACCAAAAAAGGGTGTAACGCCAATAGAAGTGTGGAATGAGTTATTGTAAGCTAACTCAGCTAACCAGAGCATAGATATCCAAGAATGAAGTGCCTTTTCAGCGCAGGCACGTAGGTATTGTTTCAAAGTCTGATTTAGTCTCTCCGTTTGACCATCTGTTTGAGGATGGTGACTAGTAGATAGTGTAGATGTCACTTGGAGTGTTTTACACCGTGTCTTCCTGAAATTGGAGGAAAATTGTGAACCCCGATTGGAGAGGATAACCTTTGGTAGTCCATGATAACGAACCACTCTGTTCAGTAAAATAGTTGCCAATTCACTAGAAGTGGGCAATTTTTTACAGGTGATGAAATGTCCATATTTCGTGAGGCTATCTGCTACCACCAGAATTCCTGAATTCTGTTGAACCACTGGCAGACCGGTAATAAAGTCTAAAGAAATGTGCTCCCATGGACGACTTGGGGTTGGAAGTGGATGTAACAACCCTTTTGGTTTTGAATGACTTGTTTTAATGCGAGCACAAACTTCACAGTTGTTTACCATTGCTTTTACATCTTTTGTTAAGGTAGGCCACCAAAAATAGCGTTGGATCAGTTCAAGAGTTTTAGGAGTACCTGGGTGACCTGCCGTAGGTATAACATGCAACCAATGAAACACTATCTTGCGAAGTTTGGTAGTGGGTACGAACAAACGAGCGTCATGAAAGGGTAAACCTTGCTTGATTGACCTTTTGGGATCTGCATGGGCCCATGTTTGCCATTTTTCAACAGTGAAAGAGTTGCGAATTTCTTCAAGAAATCTTCAGTTTTTATAATACATAGAACCTTTTTCAGGAGCAATGATAGCTCTGGAGGCTTGAAATGCAGGCAACGTGGTAGACTCTTGACGGGACAAGGCATCAGCCTTGTGATTATCTTTACCAGGCCGGAAGGTTACTACAAAATCAAATTCGGCAAAAAAAAGCATCCAGCGTAATTGCCGAGGGGTCAAAAGTCTGGCGGAACTCATGAATTGAAGATTACGATGATCAGTATATACTCTAACAGTGTATTTGGCACCCAACAAATGATGTCTCCATTCTTTAAAGGCGTCCCAAATCGCCAGAAGCTCTTTTTCAGCAATGACATAGTTCTGTTCGGTTTCGTTCAACTTCCGAGACATATAAGCTACAGGATGAAGTTGACCAGTGTCTTTATTTCGTTGTGATAAGACGGCTCCTATTGCTACATCTGAAACATCAGCTTCCACTATGAAAGGTTGATTCACATCAGGATCAGTCAAGACTGGGGCAGTGGAGAAAGCTTCCTTCAAAGTCGCGAAGGCTTGATCAGCTTCTGGGGACCATACAAACTTTTCTTTCTTTCTTAGTAGCTTAGTGATTGGAGCCATTGTCTGGGAGAAATGATTTATGAACCTCCGGTAAAAATTTGAAAACCCCAGGAAACATTGTACATCACGAACAGTCTTTGGGGTGGGCCAATCAGAAACGGCTTTTACTTTTTTTTCTGCCATCACCATACCTTGAGGGGTAAGAATAACCCCTAAAAACTCAACTGTGGTAGCATGAAACTCACACTTGGTTAGTTTGCAATATAAAAGGTGTTTTCGAAGGGCTGCAAGAATTTTCTTGACATCTTGGACATGTTTGTTTTCATTGTCTGAGTAGATCAAAATGTCATTGATGTAGACTATGGCAAATATGTCGAGGTACTCTCTAAGAACGTCATTCAAGGAAAATTGAAATGCTGCTGGAGCATTACACAGACCAAAAGGCATGACAGTGTATTCAAAAAGGCCATATCTTATCTTGAACGCTGTTTTCCATTCGTCACCCTCTCTCATTCTGACCAAATGATAAGCACCTCGAAGGTCAAGCTTCTTGTAGATTTTTGCTCTCTCTACTTGTTCCAATAAGACCGGAATTAGGGGTAAAGGATATTTATTCTTGATGGGGACTTTGTTCAAACCCCTATAGTCGATGCAAGTTCGAAGTTCTCCATTAGCTTTTGGAAAAAAAACAAAGGCGAAGCTGCAGGAGACTTAGAGGGGCGAACAAAGCCATTCTCCAAAAATGTATCTAGGTATTTTCGTAAATGTTGATTTTCATGTTCTGACAGGGCATATACACGACAGTTGGGAAGAATCACACCTGGAGCTAGATCAATTTGACAGTCATAAGATCTATGAGGAGGTTGAGTCTCTGCTCCTTTCTCATCAAATACATCTTTGAAAGATGAATACTGTTTGGGCAGCTGAATTTCTTTCTCCGCGGCAGTCGCTATGTAAGAGTTGCAAACTTTTGGTACTTGAATCTTTTGGAGACATTGGGGGTCATTACAACCCTGGCGGACGGTGTTAAAGCTGCGGAAATACCGCAAACAGGCCGGCGGACAAAAAAAGGGAATTATGACCCTGGCGGAAACCGCCAACAAAGACAGCCACTTTAACACACCGCCCGCCGTGCAAACAAGCAGCGCGGCGGTCACCGCCAACAGACAGGTGGGAGACAATGTACCGCCCACAGTATTACAACCCGCCAATCCGCCACCTTTTCCGGGGCGGATTCTCCGTGGATAAAAACACGGCGGAAACAGCTTTTGCTATGGGAAAACGCTCACCTGAACACATCCCACGAGGAACGAGGACTCCATGGAGTCGGAACTTCAAATACTATCTGCCCTTGTGTTTCTGCTCCTCTACGACCAACAGCTACGTAGGCGCCGAAGACAACGGTGAGTACTGCACCTACGACACGGGGGAGGCAAAAGTTAGGGGGACACCCACCAAACACCCCCACCCTCGCACATTACAACTTACACACCAATGCATTCACAAAAATCACAGTAACAACCTACAATCCCCCCAGAAGAATGAAAAGACAGTGCGAAATTCGGTCAAACATTGTAATGTGGCAATATACATGTCATACAAAAATATACAGATATATATTTGAAAATCAGTCATAATTATATACAATACGAGAAGTAGTGCAGATATGTAAATAACAATGCCCGTGCACCAACAGTCCAAAAATGCATGGGCGAGGCCCACAAAGGATACCTGACCACAATCGGAGAGAACACTGCCGGGACATCAGATAGAAATACTACAGGCACCTCAGGGGGAAGGGAAGGGGGGGCACCTCAGCCGGATGACTGCAAAGCCAGATCCAGACGGGGCTACATGCCCATTGATGTATCCTGGGGAGTGCAAAGCCACAGTCTCTCAAGTCTATACAGTGGGTGGGGTGCCCACTGTGCCATCCTGGGGAGTGCAAAGCCACAGTCTCTCAAGTCTCTACAGTGGGTGGGTTGCCCACTGTGCCATCCTGGGGAGTGCAAAGCCACAGTCTCTCAAGTCTCCACTGTGGGTGGGTTGCCCACTGTGCCATCCTGGGGAGTGCAAAGCCACAGTCTCTCAAGTCTCTACAGTGGGTGGGTTGCCCACTCTACCGTCCTGGGGAGTGCAAATCCACAGTCACTCAAGTAGATGCAGGTCTCTACTGGTACTGGGGGGGACTGGTGCCCAGACTGGATGAGTCTCCCCGTGAAAGTTCCTGTCCTGTCACTGTCCCAGCTGCACATGGGATAAGGATGCCTGATGTGGCGGCCCATTCATTCCTACCCGGTGCTTGCCCTGTTCAGCTGTGCTTTGACATGGCGGTCTTTGCCCTGTTCAGCGGTGCTTTGCCATGGCGGTCTTTGCCCTGTTCAGCGGTGCTTTGCCATGGCGGTTCCGGACTGTTCAGCTGTGCTTTGACATGGCGGTCTTTGCCCTGTTCAGCGGTGCTTTGCCATGGCGGTCTTTGCCCTGTTCAGCGGTGCTTTGCCATGGTGGTCTTTGCCCTGTTCAGCGGTGGTTTGCCATGGCGGTTCCATACTGTTCAGCGGTGCTTTGCCATGGCGGTTCCGGACTGTTCAGCGTTGCTTTGCCATGGCGGTCTTTGACCTGTTCAGCGGTGCTTTGCCATGGCGGTCTTT
Source organism: Pleurodeles waltl (assembly GCF_031143425.1). Taxonomy (NCBI): domain Eukaryota; kingdom Metazoa; phylum Chordata; class Amphibia; order Caudata; family Salamandridae; genus Pleurodeles; species Pleurodeles waltl. The sequence continues at coordinate 353,318,194 of NC_090443.1, forward strand.
GCCCTGTTCAGCGGTGCTTTGACATGGCTGTTCCAGACTGTTCAGCGGTGCTTTGACATGGCGGTTCTGATACGGACATTGGTGTGTGGCATGACATTCTCTACACTGGGCATTGGTGTGTGGCATGACGTTCCATCATTGCCCAGCGGGGCTGTGGCAGCCGGGGCCCTCCAGGTCACTGACTCCGGCGGTGGTCTCTGGACCAGTGACGATACTTGGGCCCTCCTGGCCTGTGACTCTGGCGGTGGTCTCTGGACCAGTGACGATACTTGGGCCCTCCTGGGCTGTGACTCTGGTGGTGGTCTCCTGACCAGTGACGACGGTGCTGGCGGTTGTGTGTCGACCGCCGGAAATGATGGCGCACTTCTCCGCCGTGACACTCACAACAGGCTGGGCAGACTTCCTCTGGCCCTCCCCATCTCCAATCCCCTTGGAACCCATATCAGTTGTTTTCCCGTCGTCCACTCTCCAATTTTAGAGCCTTTACAGGGAGTGGGCTGCCAGTGCCTTGGCTCCGGGTCCTACTGCCTGCCCTGGTGGCGGTGCACTCCACCAACCTTGAACAGGCACCACTGGTATTGGAGGCTTTTTTGGCTGAGGCGCTACGACGGGACTGATGAATTGGAGGGGGTGGGGTGGGGGCAAAAAGGTCAACTTTACAGAGGGACAGTTTCTGACGAACACTGGGATGGGTAGCTGGAGGGGGTCTGGGAGTGGAGGAAGAGGAGGTGGTTGTCCGGGGTCTCACTTTATGTGTTTTAGGTGCAGGTACTGGAGGCTGTTGTGAGGTGGATGGATGTTGGGTGAGTGATTGCCGGCGTTTGTGTACTTTGGGAGGGGGCGTCACAGACACACTGGGAGAGGACACAGGGACGTGTAAATGGCAGTGGAGGTGGTGAGTACAGGTGAGAGGCTTGTGGTGCTGGGTGTCCTTGTGTGATTCATGGTGCCTGTAGATGTGGTGCATGCAAGTGTGTGTGTAGACGAGACTGGGAGGGAGGAGGGAAAAGAGGAGGAGGGGGACACAGTGGAAGCAGTGGATGTTGCTGTGTCTGTTCGTGGGTGAGGCTTGTGTGAGTGCCTGTGGTGTGTGTGGTGCCTATGTTTGCTTGAGCTACTTGTGTGTGTTGACTTGTGTGCATGCTGGTCTGTAGGTGTGCTTGGGATGGGCTGGGGTACAGGAGATTGGGTCTGGGTGGAAGAAGTTGGAGGGGGGAGGCTAGACACAGGGACAATGGCTGCCATCAGTGCTGAGGCCAGAGATTGCAGGGTTCGCTGAAGGACAGCCTGACCAGAATGAATGCCCTCCAGGAATGCATTACCGTGTTGCAATTCTCATTCTACAGCCTGGATGGCATTCACAATGGTAGACTGCCCAGCAGTGAGTGACCTGAGGAGGTCAATGACCTCCTCACTGAGGGCAGCAGGGGTGACTGGGGCAGGGCCTGAGGTGCCTGGGGCGAAGGTGATGCCCACCCTCCTGGGTGAGCGGGCACGGGGCGAACGCTGAGGGGCTGCTGGGAGGGCGGTGCTGGTAAGGGAGGTGGCGGCTGTACCTGTAGAGGTGGGGGGCACAGATGGTGCCGCCACCACAAGGGAGCCCCCATCGGCGAACGAGTCCGCGTCGCTGCTTGGTGATCCGGTGGCCGACGTGAAGCTCCCCTCGCCCTCCGTCCCACTGGTGCATTCAGAGTCTGTGGTGTGGCCCTCCATGGCCATGTGGGATGCAGCTCCCTCGTGCTCCGGTGCCACTGTACCTCCGCCTGTTGATGCTGATGTACAAAAGGACAGGGAGAACAGAAAAAGGGGGGAGACAGAAGAAAGAGAGTTTTAGTGCATGGATTACCACTACCGTTGGCGGACAAGACAGACGCAGCAGCCCCCTGCATTACGCCGTGCTCCTGCCCTCTGCACATGCAATTTCTGGGATATGGCCTACATGGCAATGGTGGACATCTGCGCACATGTATGCCACAGGGACAACTGTACCTCAACTTGGCAGTCTGCTGAGGTGGGGTAGAGTGCCACATGGCCTACATTATGGAGGGGCCTTGCCTACCTAACTCGCCCTGGCCTAGGGACACCCACAGCCCACCTCCCCACCCAGACACCTCCACTACGCGCAAAGTCAGCAGAATGAGGTTGTACTCACCCCCTTGTGTCTGCTGTGATGCCCTCAAGCGCCCATCCAACTCCGGGAGGCCATCCCCAGCTGAGCCTCCGCCGTCTTCTTGCTGCAGCGGCGAATGTCCTCCCATCTCTTACGGCAGTGGGTGCCCCGTCTCTGGTGGGCCCCCAGGGTCCGGACGTCCTTGGCGATGGCAGGCCAAATGTCCCTCTTCTGGTGGGCGCTGACCTACATGACATGCACAAGGGAAGAGGAACAGTCATTAACAACTGCACCGTCGTTGTGAGTGGCCCCCTCCCTACTCTGGCCATGTGGCCCATTCATTCCCATGCATTGTTGTTCTATGAACTCTGCCCCCTTCCCTCTTCCAACCAGTCCTCTCCACCCAGGCCTAGCCCATACAACGTGCTCCCTGTGTGCTAACCTGTTGGTCTGGAGGACCGTAGAGTAGCGTGTACTGGGGGAGGACCCCGTCTACCAGTTTCTCCAACTCCTGTGCAGTGAAGGCAGGGGTCCTTTCCCCAGATGCAGCAGCCATCGTCGCTTCCAGACCGAGGTCACAGCAGCACTTGCAGTGTAGGTCCTCTCCTGTCGAAGGTCAGGTATCTAGTGATTGAACAGATAGAAAATGGCGGTCACGCCCGTGGCGGTGACGTCCGCGGCGGGGCGCATCATCACCGCCGGCGCACCTGTTCATTGGCTCCTGGGACCCATAGGGTCCAATGTTAACCAATGCAGCATTGCGCCGCGGTCTACGACCGCCTTCCACGACGGTGTGCAACGCCTGTGAAGTTACCCCACAATCCCATTGTCCCAGTTTAGAGGTCTGGCAGCCGCCATTTCAAGGGCCCACATGGCTTCATTTACTACTGCGTCACACATAGCTAGGCCTACACTCAACACACATACAGGAAGGGTTTTGTGAGTGGTGTAGTCTTGTGTGTAACTGTGGGTACATACCTGGAGGAATAATGACTGGTTCTTCGCTGTTGTCCTTCGTAGGCACCGTCAGCTGGGACATATGAGAATATGGCGGAATCCTCCGGTGTACCGACCGCTGGTGGACCTGTTGACAATGGAAGAGAGACATGTCATCGTCACCTACCGGTTTGACCGTGCCACTATCCAGGAACTATGTACCCAGTTGGAGCCAGACCTGATGTCACCAATCCGCCATCCGACTGGAATCCCCCCTGACGTGCAGGTGTTGTCAGTGCTTCATTTCCTTGCAAGTGGGCCTTGTCAGACAACTGTGGCCATGGCATCAGGGATGTCCCAGCCTATGTTTTCCAACGTGTTGTCCAGAGTGTTGTCTGCCCTGCTGAAACACGTAAGGAGCTACATCATTTTCCCTCAGGTGGAGGATTTGGCTACAGTGAAAGGTGACTTCTATGCCCTTGGACATATCCCCAACGTCATAGGTGCCATTGATGGGACCCATGTAACTCTGCCCCACCCCCCACAGGAGTGAACAGGTGTACAGGAACAGGAAGAGTTATCATTCCATGAATGTCCAGATGGTCTGTTTGGCAGACCAGTACATCTCGCAGGTAAATGCTATGTTCCCTGGCTCAGTGCTTGACGCCTACATCCTGCGGAATAGCAGCATCCCTGATATGATGGGTCAACTCCACAGGCACCGTGTATGGCTATTGGGGGACTCTGGTTACCCCAACCTGTAATGGCTATTGACCCCAGTGAGGAATCCCAGGACCAGGGCAGAGGAACGGTACAATGAGGCCCATGGGCGGACTAGGATGGTGATCGAACACACCTTCGACCTCCTGAAGGCCAGGTTCAGGTGCCTCCATATGACGGGTGGATCCCTATTCTACTCACCGAAGAAGGTGTGCGACATCATCATCGCCTGCTCCATGCTCCATAATTTGGCTTTGCGACGCCAGGTGCCTTTTCTGCAGGAGGATGTTCCAGATGACGGTGTGGTAGCAGATGTGGAGTCTGTGGAGCCTGTGGACAGTGATGAGGATGAAGCTGAGGAAAAAGACAACGACAACAGGGAGTCAGTCATACAGCAATATTTCCAGTGAGACACAGGTGAGAAAACTTTCATTTTTAGCATTACATTAACTTTCACACGTCTACCTCTATCCTGTTTCTCGATTAAAATCACTATTTGGAAACTGAGTTGTACCCTTCCATTACGGTTTCACAGGTGTGGTTACCTACGTGTCAACTGCTTGCATCCTTCAAGGGCTTGTGATGTGTGACATAGGTATGTTAGCCTTACAATGGTAAACCCATTATGACACTGTCATTGATAATACATATTTACTAAATCACAGACTGACTCCAGATTGTTTTGTGTTTCAAGGGTGTTTATTGAAGTGCTCTGAAATGTGAGGGGTTTGTAAAATGAGGATGGGTGATGGCGGAGGAATGTCCATGGCAGAGTCCAGTCTATTAGTGTCACAGGTGCACTGCCCATCTGGGCATAGGAAGTGGAGCTGGTGCAGTTTAAGTATGGACAGGGTAACAAAGTGGGACAGTGGGATGACAATCAGGGTGGTCTCATTTCCTGGCGGGGGTCTTGCCATCTTGCTCTGTCCTGTTCCTGGATCTGAGGGTCCGCTTGCGTGGTGGTTGTCCGTCTGCAGGGGGTGGGGTGCTGGTGTGGTGGTCCTGTGGCGGGCGTCCTATCCACTAGCACCGGTGGAGGTGGTGGGCAGTTAATCATCCTGGCTAGTGTCAGGGGCCCCTTGGAGTGCCACGGTGTCCCTCAAGGTCTGCTGTATGTCCTTCAGCACCCCTACAATGGTGCCCAGGGCGGAGCTGATGGTCCTGAGCTCCTCCCTGAACCCCAAATACAGTTCGTCCTGCAGGCGCAGGGTGTCCTGCAACTTGTCCAGGACCGTCGCCATCGTCTCCTGGGAGTGGTGGTATGCTCCCATGATGGAGGATAGGGCCTCGTGGAGAGTGGGTTCCCTTGGCCTGTCTGCCCCCTGTCGCACAGCAGCCCTCCCAGTTCCCCTGTGCTCCAGTGCCTCCGTCCCCTGGACCGTGTGCCCACTACCACTGCCCCCAGGTCCCTGTTGTTGTTGGGGTGGCAGGTTATCCTGGGTTCCCTGTAGTGGTGAACACACCGCTGATTGACCTGTCCTGGGTAGGGAGGTTTGGGCCCGCTGGGTGGGTGCTGTGCTGGTGTTACCAGAGGATGGAAGGTCAGTGTTGGGCTGTGCCTGTGCAAGGGGAACCGACTGTCCCGAGGCCCACAATGGTCTGGGCTGGTCATCAGGATCCAGTAGGGCAGAGCTGCTCTCGTCACTGTGGGCCTCTTCTGGGGGTGGAGTTGTGATGTCTGGACCCTCTGGTGTGGTGACAGTCGTTCAGGTTCCTGCAGGGGCACAAGAGCATGATTATTGCATGTGTGTGTGTAATGGTGTGCAATGGTTGGGTGTTTGTGTACCCCAGTGCAAGCATTCCTGTGTGTGGGTTTGTGTGATGATGGTTGGGGGGGTGTTCTGGGTATGTGCAGTGGGCATGCTTTAGTGAGGGGTGTCCATGCTTAGTTGTGTCATGCAGGGCTTGGTGTTGGGATGGGTGGTTTGTATTATGGGTAGAATAGTGAGGATTTGGAGTGATAGGGGAGGGTGTGAGGGTGGGGGTGTGTGATAGCATGCAGGTAGGGTGGGGGATATGATAGTTAAGATTTGACCTACCAGTGTCCCATCCTCCACCGACTCCTCCGAGGCCCTCAGGATGCAAGATGGTCAAGACTTGCTCATCCCATGTTGTTAGTTGTGGGGGAGGAGGTGGGGGTCCGCCGCCAGTCCGCTGTACCGCGATGTTGTGCCTGGAGACCGTTGAACGCACCTTCCCCCGTAGGTCGTTCCACCTCTTCCTGATGTCCTCCCTATTTCTTGGGTGCTGTCCCACGGCGTTCACCCTGTCCACTATTCTGCGCCATAACTCCATCTTCCTGGCTATTGATGTGTGCTGTCCCGGTGAGCCAAATAGCTGTGGCTCTACCTGGACGATTTCCTCCACCATGACCCTCAGCTCCTCCTCGGAGAAGCGGGGGTGTCTTTGGCGTGACATGGGGTGGTGTGGGTGATGTGTGGGGTGGTGTATGTGGTGATGAGTGTGGTGAGTGTAGTGGTGTGTGGTGTTTTGTGCGTGGATGTTGTGTGGGTGATGGTGTTGTGTGCCTCTGTGTGATGGGGTTGTCTATTCTGTGCTCTCTCTCTGGCCTTCGTTCGTGATTTCTTGGTTGTAGGGGTTTGTGGGTGATGTGGGTGTGTGTTTTATATTGTGTGGGGTGTGTGGGAGTGGTGTTTGTATGTGTATCAGGTGTGTGTATTTGGAATTGTCCAATGTGGCGTTGTTTTGGAGATGTGTGTGTATTTTGAGCGCGGCGGTGTGTACCGCCTATGGAATACTGCGGTTGAAAGACCGCCGCGTGGATTCGTGGGTCGTAATAGCATGGGCGTGTTTCTGTTGGCGTGGAGGTGGAGGATTTGTTTCCGCCAGTTTATCACTGACCTTTGGTGTGGCGGTGTTGTGTGGGTGTCCTATTTCCGGCGGATTCCAAGATGTGTGTCATAATAGCTGTGGTGGAATACCGCCGCCGCAGCGGTGTATTGGCGGTCTTCTGCACGGCGGTAAGCGCCTTTTACTGCCAATGTTGTAATGACCCCCATTGTTCGTTACATAGCGCAGATGAGAACACGATTTTTCGTTCTGCCCAATTGATCTCCGGATTGTGATGAGTTAACCCTGGCAATTCAAGGATAATCCCATATTGGGGAGCATGGATCACGTCAAGGATGATTTTCTCTTTATGTTTCTTTCTTTGATTCTTATCTTCACAAATCATCGATAAGGGGATAGTCTGAAGAGTTACCGCACCTCCAGTCAAGAGTTTTCCATCGACTGCCTGGATGATTTCTGGGGTCTTCTTTTCAACACATGGGATCCCCCATGCACGAACCCATTGAACATCAACAAAGTTCCCAGTAGCCCCAGAATCGACTAGAGCATTTTTTAAATAGATTTTTTTCTTGACCTGAACTCTTATTTCCAGTTCAAGATGTCTAGATTGTGAAGGGTCCACGGTGACACACAAGAGCAACCCTTCTCTGCATCTTGGGTGGTTTAGTTTTTCCAACTCGACTGGTGCATTGGCTGCGACCTTCTGAACTGGACCTTGCTTGTTCTTTGGTTTGATTGGACAATCTTTGGCAAAATTACCTTTTCGCCCACAATAAAGACATTGTCCATTTTTTCTGCGTAGGTCCTTTTCATCTTTGGTCAATGTCTTCTGATGGTTCCAATTTCCATTGGTTCCGGCGTTCTTTCATTCGGAGCTCTTGAGTCTGTTATCATGAACGCGCCATGAATATTTTTCAATCTTTTTGCGCTTTTCTTTACGTTCTGCTAAATAATGATCAAGTCTCAAGACAAGATTTATTAATTCTTGACAGTCTGTAGGTTGTGGGTCGATTTGCGCTAAGATATCTTTTAGTTCCTCTTTGAGTCCCTTGTAAAACAAGACCGCTTGTTTTTCTTCAGGCCAGGATGTCACGGCAGCCAGAAGGTTAAAGTTGGCTAAATACGACACTAGGGGGGTCATTACAACATTGGCGGTAAAAGGCGCTTACCGCCGTGCAGAAGACCGCCAATACCCCGCCGCGGCCGCGGAATTCCGCCACAGCTATTATGACACACAGCTTGGAATCCGCCGAAATTCAGACACCCACACAACTCTGCCACACCAAAGGTCAGTGATAAACTGGCGAAAACAAAACCTCCACCTCCACCCCAACAGAAACACGCCCATGCTATTACGACCCACAAATCCACGCGGCGGTCTTTCAACCACTGTATTCTATTGGCGGTACACACCGCTGCGCTCAAAATACACACACATCTCCAAAACACCGCCACATTGGACAATTCAAAATACACACACCTGATACACATACACACACCACTTCCACCCACCCAATACTATATAAAACACACACCCACATCACCCGCAAACCCCTACGACCGAAAAATCACGAACGAAGGCCAGAGAGAGAGCACAGAATAGACAAGCCCATACACAGAGACACACAACACCATCACCCACACAACATCCACGCACCAAAAACCACACACCACTACACATCACCACACTCATCACCACATACACCACCCCACACATCACACACATGTCATGCCAAAGACACCCCCGCTTCTCCGAGGAGGAGCTCAGTGTCATGGTGGAGGAAATCATCCGGGTAGAGCCACAGCTATTTGGCTCACAGGTACAGCACACATCAATAGCCAGGAAGATGGAGCTATGGCGCGGAATAGTGGACAGGGTCAACGCCGTGGGACAGCACCCAAGAAATAGGGAGGACATCAGGAAGAGGTGGAACGACCTACGGGGGAAGGTGCGTTCAACGGTCTCCAGGCACAACATCGCGGTGCAGCGGACTGGCGGCAGACCCCCACCTCCTCCCCCACAACTAACAACATGGGAGGAGCAAGTCTTGACCATCATGCATCCTGAGGGCCTCAGAGGAGTCGGTGGTGGATGGGACACTAGTAAGTCAAATCTTAACTATCATATCCCCCACCCTACCTGCATGCTCTCACAACCCCCCCCACCCTCACCCCCTCCCCTATCACTCCAACTCCTCACTAATGTACTAATAACACAAACCACACATCTCAACACCAAGCCCTGCATTACACAACTAAGCATGGTCACCCCTCACTAAAGCATGCTCACTGCACATACCCAGAACAACCCCCTAACCATCATCACACAAGCCCCCACACAGGAATGCTTGCACTGGGGTACACAGACACCCACCCATTGCACACCATCACACACACGTGCAATAATCATGCTCTTTTGCCCCTGCAGGAACCCGAAGGACCGTCACCACACCAGAGGGTCCAGACAACACCACTCCACCCCCAGAAGAGGCCCACAGTGACGATAGCAGCTCTGCCCTACTGGATCCTCATGACCAGCCCGGACCATCGTGGGCCTCGGGACAGTCAGTTCCCCTTGCACAGGCACAGCCCAACACTGACCTTCCACCCTCTGGCAACACCAGCACAGCACCCACCCAGCGGGCCCAAACCTCCCTACCCAGGACAGGTCAATCGGCGGTGTGTCCACCACTACAGAGAACCCAGGATAAACCACCACCCCAACAACAACAGGGACCTGGGGGCAGTGGTAGTGGGCACACGGTCCAGGGGACGGAGGCACAGGAACACAGGGGAACTGGGAGGGCTGCTGTGCGACAGGGGGCGGACAGGCCAAGGGAACCCACTCTCCACGAGGCCCTCTCCTCCATCATGGGAGCCTACCACCACTCCCAGGAGATGATGGCGACGGTCCTGGCCAAGTTTCAGGAGACCCTGCGCCTGCAGGAGGAACAGTATTTGGGGTTCAGGGAGGAGCTCAGGACCATCAGCTCCGCCTTGGGCACCATCATAGGGGTGCTAAAGGACATACAGAACATCATGAGGGACACCGTGGCACTCCAAGGGGCCCCTGACACTAGCCAGGACGATGAACTGCCCACCACCTCCCCCGGCGCTAGTGGACAGGACGCCGCGCCGCAGGACCAACACACCAGCACCCCACCCCCTGCAGACGGACAACCACCACGCAAGCGGTCCCTGAGATCCAGGAACAGGACAGAGCAAGATGGCAAGACCCCCGTCAGGAAATGAGACCACCCTATTTGTCCTCCCACTGTACCACCTTGTTACCCTGTCCATACTTAAACTGCCCCAGCTCCACTTCCTATGCCCAGATGGGCAGTGCATCTGTGAGACTAATAGACTGGACTCTGCCATGGACATTCCTACGCCATCACCCACCCTCTTTTTACAACCCCCTCATATTTCTGAGCACTTTAATAAACACCCTTGAAACACAAAACAATCTTGAGTCAGTCTGTGATTTACTAATTATGTATTATCAATGACAGTGTCATAATGTGTTTCCCATTGTAAGGCTAACATACCTGTGTCACACATCACAAGTCCCTGAAGGATGCAAGCAGATGACACGTTGGTAACCACACCTGTGAAACCGTAATGGAAAGGTACAACTCAGTTACCAAATAGTGTTTGAAATCGACAAACCGGATAGAGGTAGACGTGTGAAAGTTAATGTAATGTTAAACAGGAAAATGTTCTCACCTGTGTCTCACTGGAAATATTGCTGTATGACTGACTCCCTGTTGTCGTTGTCTTCTTCCTCAGCTTCCTCCTCATCACTGTCCACAGGCTCCACAGGCTCCACAGCTGCAACAACACCGTCATCTGGATCATCCTCCTGCAGAAAAGGCACCTGGCGTCGCAAAGCCGAATTATGGAGCATGGAGCAGGCGATGATGAGCTCGCACACCTTCTTCGGTGAGTAGAATAGGGATCCACCTGTCATATGGAGGCACCTGAACCTGGCCTTCAGGAGGCCGAAGGTGCGTTCGATCACCCTCATAGTCCGCCCATGGGCCTCATTGTAGCGTTCCTCTGCCCTGGTCCTGGGATTCCTCACTGGGGTCAATAGCCAGGAAAGGTTGGGGTAACCAGAGTCCCCCAATAGCCATACACGGTGCCTCTGGAGTTGACCCATCATATCAGGGATGCTGCTATTTCGCAGGATGTAGGCGTCATGCACTGAGCCAGGGAACATAGCATTTACCTGCGAGATGTACTGGTCTGCCAAACATACCATCTGGACATTCATTGAATGATTACTCTTCCTGTTCCTATACACCTGTTCACTCCTGTGGGGTGGGACCAGAGCTACATGGGTTCCATCAATGGCACCTATGACGTTGGGGATATGTCCAAGGGCATAGAAGTCACCTTTCACTGTAGGCAAATCTGCCACCTCAGGGAAAATGATGTATCTCCGTACGTGTTACAGCAGGGCAGACAGCACTCTGAACAACACATTGGAAAACATAGGCTGGGACATCTCTGATGCCATGGCCACTGTTGTCTGAAAAGACCCACTTGCAAGGAAATGGAGCACTGGCAGCACCTGCACGTCAGGGGGGATTCCAGTCGGATGGCGGATTGGTGACATCAGGTCTGGCTCCAACTGGGTACATAGTTCCTGGATTGTGGCACGGTCAAACCGGTAGGTGACGATGACATGTCGCTCTTCCATTGTCAACAGGTCCACCAGCGGTCGGTACACTGGAGGATTCCACCATCTTCTCCACTGTCCCAGCTGACGGTGTCTACGAAGGACAACAGCGAAGAATCAGTCATTATTCCTCCAGGTATGTACCCACAGTTACACACAAGACTACACCACTCACAGAACTCTTCCTGTATGTGTGTTGAGTGTAGGCCTAGCTATGTGTGACGCAGAGGTAAATTAAGCCATGTGGGCCCCTGAAATGGCGGCTGCCTGACCTCTAAACTGGGACAATGGGATTGTGTGGTAACTGCGCTGGCGTTGCACACCGTCGCGGTAGGCGGTCGTAGACAGCGGCGCAATGCTGCATTGGTTAACTTTGGACCCTATGGGTCCCAGGAGCCAATGAACAGGTGCGCCGGCGGTGATGATGCGCACCGCCGCGGACGTCACCGCCGTGGACGTCACCGCCATTTTCTATCTGTTCAATCACTAGATACCTGACCTTCGACAGGAGAGGACCTACAGTGCAAGTGCTGCTGTGACCTCGGTCTGGAAGCGACGATGGCTGCTGCGTCTGGGGAAAGGGCCCTTGCCTTCACTGCACAGGAGTTGGAGAAACTGGTAGACGGGGTCCTCCCCCAGTACACGCTACTCTACGGTCCTCCAGACCTACAGGTTAGTACACAGGGAGTACGTGGTATGGGCCTGGCCTGGGTGGAGAGGGCCGGTTGGAAGAGGGAAGGGGGCAGATTTCATAGTACATTAATGCATGGGAATGAATGGGCCACATGGCCAGAGTAGGGAGAGGGCCACTCACAACGACGGTGCAGTTGTTAATGACTGTTCCTCTTTCCTTGTGCATGTCATGTAGGTCAGCGCCCACCAGAAGAGGGACATTTGGCGTGCCATCGCCAAGGAGGTCCGGTCCCTGGGGGCCCACCAGAGATGGGGCACCCACTGCCATAAGAGATGGGAGGACATTCGCCGCTGCAGCAAGAAGACGGCGGAGTCTCAGCTGGGGATGGCCTCCCAACGTGGGAGGGGTGCCCGTCGCACCATGACCCCCCTGATGTTCCGGATCCTGGCGGTGGCCTACCCGGAGTTGGATGGGCGCTTGAGGGCATCACAGCAAACACAAGGGGGTGAGTACACTCTCATTCTGCGGACTTTGCGCACAGTGGAGGTGTCTGGGTGGGGGAGGTGGGCTGTTGGTGTCCCTAGGCCAGGGCGAGTTCGGTAGGCAAGGCCCCTCCGTAATGAAGGCCATGTGGCACTCTACCCCACCTCAGCAGAGTGCCAAGTCGAGGTATAGTTGCCCCTGTGGCATCCATGTGCACAGATGTCCACCATTGCCATGTAGGCCATATCCCAGGAATTGCATGTGCAGAGGGCAGGAGCACGGCGTAATGCAGGGGGCTTCTGTGTCTGTCTTGTCCGCCAACGGTAGCGGTATGCCATGCACTAAAACTCTCTTTCTTCTGTCTCCCCCCCTTTTTCTGCTCTCCCTGTCCTTTTGTACATCAGCATCATCAGGCGGAGGTACAGTGGCACCGGAGCACGAGGGAGCTGCATTCCACATGGCCATGGAGGGCCACACCATGGACTCTGAATGCACCAGTGGCACGGAGGGCGAGGGGAGCTTCACGTCGGCCACCGGATCACCAAGCAGTGTCACGGACTCGTCCGCCGATGGGGGCTCCCTTGTGGTGGCTGCACCATCTGTGCGCCCCACTTCTACAGGTACAGCCGCCACCTCCCCTACCAGCACCGCCCTCCCAGAAGCCCCTCAGCATTCGCCCGTGCCCGCTCAGCCAGGAGGGTGGGCATCATCTTCACCCCAGGCACCTCAGGCCCTGCCCCAGTCACCCCTGCTGCCATCAGTGAGGAGGCCATTGACCTCCTCAGGTCACTCACTGTTGGACAGTCTACCATTGTGAATGCCATCCAGGGTGTAGAACGAGAGTTGCAACACGGTAATGCATTCCTGGAGGGCATTCATTCTGGTCAGGCTGTCCTTCAGCGAACCCTGCAATCTCTGGCCTCAGCACTGATGGCAGCCATTGTCGCTGTGTCTAGCCTCCCCCCTCCAACCTCCTCCACCCAGACCCAATCTCCTGTACCCCACCTACAGACCAGCATGCACACAAATCAGCACACACAGGTAGCTCAAGCAAACATAGGCACCACACAACCCACAGGCACTCACGCAAGCCTCACCCACGTACAGACACAGCAACATCCACTGCCTCCACTGTGTCCCCCACCTCCTCTTCTCCCTCCTCCCTCCCAGTCTCGTCTACACACACACCTGCATGCACCACATCTACAGGCACCATGAATCGCACAAGGAGACCCAGCACCACAAGCCGCTCACCTACACTCACCACCTCCACTCCCATTTACACGTCCGCTGTGTCCTCTCCCAGTGTGTCTGTGACACCCCCTCCCAAAGTACACAAACGCCGGCAATCACTCACCCAACATCCATCCACCTCACGACAGCCTCCATTACCTGCACCCAAAACACCTAAAGTGACACCTCCGACAACCACCTCCTCTTCCTCCACTCCCAGGCCCCCTCCAACTACCCATCCCAGTGTTCGTCAGAAACTGTCCCTCTGTAAAGTTGACCTTTTTGCCCCCACCCCCTCCTTCCAATTCATCAGTCCTGTCGAGGCGCCTCAGCCAAAAAGCCTCCAATACCAGTGGTGCCAGTTCAAGGTTTGTGGAGTGCACCGGCCACCAGGGCAGGCAGTATGACCCAGAGCCAAGGCACTGGCAGCCCACCCCCTGTAAAGGCTCTAAAATTGGAGAGTGGACGACGGGGCTGTGTGAAGACTCCTGGTGGGAAAACAGCTCACATGGGTTCCAAGGGGATTGGAGAGTCAGCTGTGACTCCACCAAAGGTGGGGAAGGGCCTGAGGAAGTCTGCCCAGCCTGTTGTGAGTGTCACGGCGGAGAAGTGCGCCATCATTTCCGGCGGTCGAGACACAACCGCCAGCAATGTTGTCACTGGTCCAGAGACCACCGCCAGTGTCATTGCCCAGGAGGGCCCAAGTATCATCAGTGGTCAGGAGACCACCGACGGAGTCACAGCCCAGGAGGGCACAAGTATCGTCACTGGTCCAGAGACCACCGCCAGAGTCATTGCCCAGGAGGGCACAAGTATCGTCAGTGGTCAGGAGACCACAGCCGGAGTCACAGCCCAGGAGGGCACAAGTATCATCACTGGTCCAGAGACCACCACCGGAGTCACAGCCCAGGAGGGCACAAGTATCGTCAGTGGTCAGGAGACCACCGCTGGAGTCACAGCCCAGGAGGGCACAAGTATCGTCACTGGTCAGGAGACCACCGCCAGAGTCATTGCCCAGGAGGGCACAAGTATCGTCACTGGTCCAGAGACCACCGCCGGAGTCACAGCCCAGGAGGGCACAAGTATCGTCACTGGTCAGGAGACCACCGCTGGAGTCACAGCCCAGGAGGGCACAAGTATCGTCACTGGTCAGGAGGCCACCGCCGGAGTCACAGCCCAGAAGGGCCCCGGCTGCCACAACCCAGATGGGCTATGATGGAACGTCATGCCACACACCAATGCCCAGTGTAGGGAATGTCATGCTACACACCAATGTCCGTACCAGAACCGCCATTGCAAAGCAACGCTGAACAGTCCTGAACCGCCATGTCGAAGCACCGCTGAACAGGGCAAAGACCGCCATTGCAAAGCACCGCTGAACAGGGCAAAGACCGCCATGGCAAAGCACCGCTAAACAGTCCTGAACCGCCATGTCGAAGCACCGCTGAACAGGGCAAAGACCGCCATGGCAAAGCACCGCTGAACAGGGCAAAGACCGCCATGGCAAAGCACCGCTGAACAGTCCTGAACCGCATTGTCGAAGCACCGCTGAACAGGGCAAAGACCGCCATGGCAAAGCACCGCTGAACAGGGCAAAGACCGCCATGGCAAAGCACTGCTGAACAGGGCAAAGACCGCCATGGCAAAGCACCGCTGAACATTCCTGAACCGCCATGTCAAAGCACCGCTGAACAGGGCAAGCACCGGGTAGGAATGAATAGACCGCCACATCAGGCATCCTTATCCCATGTGCAGCTGGGACAGTGACAGGACAGGAACTTTCACGGGGAGACTCATCCAGTCTGGGCACCAGTCCCCCTCCAGAACCAGTGGAGACCTGCATCCACTCTGTCTGTCCTGCACAGGATGAAGCACTCTGGTCACCAGTCCCCCCCAGTACCAGTGGAGACCTGCATCTACTTGAGAGACTGTGGCTTTGCACTCCCAGGATGGCACAGTGGGCACCCCACCCACTGTAGAGACTTGAGAGACTGTGGATTTGCACTCCCCAGGATGGCACAGTGGGCACCCCACCCACTGTAGAGACTTGAGAGACTGTGGCTTTGCACTCCCCAGGATGGCACAGTGGGCAAGCCACCCACTGTAGAGACTTGAGAGACTGTGGCTTTGCACTCCCCAGGATGGCACAGTGGGCACCCACCCACTGTAGAGATTTGAAAGACTGTGGCTTTGCACTCCCCAGGATACATAAATGGGCATGGAGCCCCGTCGTGGATCTGGCTTTGCAGTCGTCCTGCTGAGGTGCCCCCCCTTCCCTTCCCCCTGAGGTGCCTGTAGTATTTCTATCTGATGCCCCGGCAGTGTTCTCTCCGATTGTGGTCAGGTATCCTTTGTGGGCCTCGCCCATGCATTTTTGGACTGTTGGTGCACGGACATTATTGTGTACATATCTGCACTACTTCTCGTACTGTATATAATTATGACTGATTTTCATATATATCTGTATATTTTTGTATGACATGTATATTGCCACATTACAATGTTTGACCGAATTTCGCTTTGTCTTTTCATTCTTCCGGGGGGATTGTAGGTTGTTACTGTGATTTTTGTGAATGCATTGGGGTGTATGTTGTATAATGCGAGGTTGGGGGTGGGGGTGTTTGGTGGGTGTCCCCCTAACTTTTGCCTCCCCCCTCCCCCATGTCGTAGGTGCAGTACTCACCGTTGTCTTCAACGCCTACGTAGATGATGGTCGTAGAGGAGCAGAAACACAAGGGCAGGGAGTATTTGGAGTTCCGGGTCCATGGAGTCCTCGTTCCTCGTGGGATGTGTTCAGGTGAGCGTTTTCCCATTGCCAAAGCTGTTTCCGCCGTGTTTTTTTCCACGGTGAATCCGCCCCGGAAAAGGTGGCGGATTGGCGGGTTGTGATACTATGGGCGGAACATTGTGTTCCGGCTGTCTGTTGGCAGTGACCGCCGCGCTGCTTGTCTGTACCGCCGTGGCGGGCGGTGTGTTAAAGTGTCTGTCTTTGATGGCGGCTCCCGCCAGGGTCATAATTCTCTTTTTTTGTCCGCCGGCCTATTGGCGGTCTTACCGCCGCTTCAACACCGTCCGCCAGGGTTGTAATGACCACCTAGGTCTTGATTCCCTTGACGTAAATCTAATAATTCACGATCTGCTGACTGTGTTACAGTTCTACGATCAAAAACTCTCTCAAATTCACAAACAAAATTTCTCCAGTTGTACAAACAAGGGACTATTTTTATGCACAAGAGGAATTGCCCAAGTAGCTGCATCCCCAGACAGATATGATAACAAGAAAACTACTTTGGACTGAGCATCTGGGAAAGTATTTGGTCTGCAGGTGAAGTGTAGTTCCACTTGAACCAGGAAAGATTGCGCTTTCAAATGGTCACCTGAGAAATGTTCTGGGGGAGCTAAAGGAATTGCAGAAGGAACATTTAGGGGAATCGGATTACTTCCAGAAGCCTGAGAAGAAGTACCTGGCCAAGACACACCTGTGGGACATTGTTCCTTCTTCTCTACCTTTTCTTGCAACTGACTCACTCTCTCTGCTAAGCTAGTTGTCAATTCTTTGGATGATACCACCTCTGCTTGGAGCTGGGTGATAGCCTTGACTAACTCGTCTAGCGTGGCCATGCTGAGAACATACACAAGCCAGGAGGATAATAATTCTTGGGCTCACTATTCTGTCAGAGTCACCAGATCCTCGGGGTCTGTGCACGTTCCCAACACATCCACCACTGAACAGCTCCAAGACTCTGATAGATAAATCACAGAGACTGAGAGAGTCCAAGAGGGGAAGAGGGGATTAGGAAGGGAACAGCTAGGAAGGAGACCTGTAGTAAGAAAAATGTTAGAACACACAATATGAAAATTATGGTGGTCATTCTGACCTCGGCGGTAAAAGGCGCCTACCGCCGGTCAGAAATCCTCCATAATCCCGCCGCGGTCGCGGAAACCCGCCACGGTCATTCTGACCCGCAGAAGGCAAACCTCCGAAAATCCGACCGCCACAACAGACCGCCAGACCAGCGGTCGGCGGAAAAGTGGAGGTGACAAAACCTCCACCGTCACGCCAACAGAAATACGCCCATGCCATTACGACCCACGAATCCACGCGGCGGTCATTCAAACGCGGTATTCCATTGGCGGGACACACCGCCGCGGTCAGAATACACACAAACGAACAAAACTCAGCCACATTGGACGATTTGAATCCCACACACCTGATACACATACACACACCACTCCCACACACACAATACAATATAAAACACCCACCCACATCACCCACAAACCCCTACGCTAAAAAATTCGTAAAGAAGGCAAGAGCGAGACACCAGCATCCAAAAAATAACAGCCACAGCCACTCAACACCATCACCCACACACTATCCACACACAAAACAACACACACCACCACACTCAACTCACTTAAATACACATACTCCACCCCACACATCATACACACCACCCCATGGCACCCCAAAGACAACCCCGCTTCACAGACGAAGAACTCAGGGTCATGGTGGAGGAAATCGTTCGGGTAGAGCCCCAGCTGTTCGGCACACAGATACAATACACCAGCATTGCCCGGAGGACGGAGCTATGGCAGAGGATTGTCGACAGGGTGAACGCAGTGGGACAGCACCCCAGAAATCGGGAAGACATCAGGAAGCGATGGAACGACCTACGGGGGAAGGTGCGTTCCATGGTATCCAGGCACAACATCGCCGTGCAGAAGACTGGCGGAGGACCCCCACCTCAACCCCCACAATTCACATCATGGGAGGAGGAAGTCTTGAACATCCTGCATCCTGACGGCCTCGCAGGAGTCGGCGGAGGATGGATACTGGTAAGTTGAAGCTTCAATACTGCTTCCCCCCCACCTGCATGCCAAATCATACCCCAACCCTCACCCCCATCCTCGAACCCCACCCTCACCCCCATCCTCGAACCCCACCCTCACCCCCACCCCCACCACCATCCTCACCCCCACCACCATCCTCACCCCCACCCCCAGCACACCTATTCCCCACCAATGTCTCACCATCACAACCCACACATCCCAAAACCTAGGCCTGCATGCGTCCACTAAGCATGGACACCCATCACCAAAGCATGCCCAATGCATATACACATCCCCCCCACAAGCCACCCTCACCAAAGCCCCCACACACGAATGCCAGCACTTGGGGACACGAGAACCCACAGATACACCCATATGCCACACCTTGAAACTATAACCATACCTCTATACCCCTGCAGGACCCGACCGTCAACACACCGCGTGGGAGGGGCCAGAATTCTCCACACCCCCCACCCAAGAGGCCGTCAGCGATGACAGCAGCTCTGTCGACCTGGACACCGATGACCAGCCCGGACCATCGGGGACCTCTGGACAGTCGGTTCCCCTCACACAGGCCCAGGCCACTACAGACCCAAACCCCTCTGGGAACACCAGCACAGCTCCCACCCAGCGGGCCCATGCCTCTGTCTCCAGGGCGCATCAATCTGCGGTGTGTCTACCACTACAGGGCACCCAGGATAACCCACCACCCCAACAACAACAGGGACCTGGGGGCAGTGGTAGTGGGCACACCGGCCAGGGGGCAGAGGCCCAGGGAAACAGGGGAACTCGGAGGGCAGCTGTGCGACAGGGGGGGGAGGAGAGGCCCAGGGAACCCACTCTCCACGAGGTCCTCACCACCATCATGGGAGCATACAACCGCTCCCAGGAGACGATGGCGACGGTACTGGTCCGGTTCCAGGAGATCCAGGTACTGCAGGAGGAACACTATCGGGGGTACAGGGAGGACATCAGAGCCATCAACACCACCCTGGTTACCATGGTAGGGCTGCTGCAGGACCTCGTCAACAACAGGGCGGACACTCAACAACACCCAAGGGCCCCTGCCACTAGCCTGGACCAAGAACAGCCAACCACCTCCGCCGGCGCTAGTGGACAGGAGGCTCCCGCACAGCAGCAGCCCACCAGACCCCCACCTCCTGCAGGAGAAGAACCACCCCGCAAGAGGGCCCTGAGATCTCGCAAGAAGACAGAGTAGGATGTCAAGACCCCCGCCAGCAATGGATACCACCTGATGTCATCCCACTGTCCCACATTGTCACCCTGTCCATCCTTGAACTGCCCATGCTCCATCTCTCCACAGGCCTCTGGACAATGCACCTGTGTGACTGTTACTCTGGACTCTGCCATGGACATTCCTTCACCATAGCCCCCACCCACTTGAAACCACCCATCCCATTTTGAGCACTTAAATAAACACCTATTTTGCACCAAAATATCTGGAGTCTGGCTGTGATTTCAATATATTGTAATTGACATGACAGTGCAAATATGTCCTTGTACATGGTGAAGTCAACAAACAGCTGCCACAAAGCTGTAGTCCATGGGGAAACGAAGCACAGGACTCGTAGTGGGGACCCCAGATCTGAAATAGGGAGGGAAAAGCCAAAACTCAGTCATCATACACTGGGGCAAATAGACAGGCAGCAGAGATGCTGGAGAGTAGTTAACATTTACTAAATTATCTTTGAAATGTTACCTGTGTCCTATTGGAAGTACTGTTCAATGATTCTGTCCCTGTTGTCTGTTTCAGCCCCGTCGTCTTCCTCCTCGTCACTCTCCTCAGGTTCCACCGCTGCCACAACACCACCGTCTCGACCATCCTCCTGCAGGAAAGGCACCTGGCGGCGCAAAGCCAGGTTGTGAAGCATGCAGCAGGCCACGATGATGTGACACACCTTCTTAGGTGAGTACATTAGGGATCCACCTGTCATATGCAGGCACCGAAACCTGGCCTTTAGGAGGCCAAAGGTGCGTTCGATCACCCTCCTAGTACGCCCATGGGCCTCATTGTACCGTTCCTCTGCCCTGGTCCGGGGATTCCTTACTGGGGTCAGTAGCCACGACAGGTTGGGGTACCCAGAGTCCCCCACTAGCCATACACGGTGTCTCTGTAGCTGTTCCATCACGTAAGGGATGCTGCTATTCCTGAGGATGTAGGCGTCATGCACTGACCCTGGGAATTTGGCATTTACATGCGAGATGTACTGGTCAGCCAAACACACCACCTGGATGTTCATTGAATGGTAATTTTTCTGTTCCTGTACACCTGCTCCCTGTCTCTTGGGGGAACCAAAGCCACATGGGTCCCATCAATGGCACCAATTACGTTGGGAATATGTCCAAGGGCGTAGAAATCACCCTTCACTGTAGCCAATTCGCCCACCTCAGGGAAAATGATGTAGCTCCTCACGGATTTCATCAGGGCAGACAACACTCTGGATAACACCTTCGAAAACATGGGCTGAGACATCCCAGAAGCAATTCCCACGGTTGTCTGAAATGACCCACTTGCCAAGAAATGGAGTACTGACATGACCTGCACCAGAGGGGGAATCCCTGTGGGTTGGCGGATGGGGGACATCAGGTCGGGCTCCAGCTGGGCACACAGTTCATGGATAGTGGCACGGTTAAGACGGTAGGTCAGGATAATGTGGCGTTCTTCCATTGTCGACAGGTCCACCAGCGGTCGGTACACGGGAGGTTTCATCCGTCTCCTCGCCCAACCCAGCGGACGGTGCCTAGGAAGGACAACATGGAGCACACAGTCAAGCAACCCACAGGTACGTACTCACAGCTAGCACAGTATACGATTCTCTATGCAGTGAATGGCGTGTCTGAGTGGCTATGCAAGGCCTAGGCCTGTGTGACGCAGTTGAAATTGAGCCATGTGGGCCCTGGAAATGGCGGCTGCCTGACCTGTGAAGTGTGACAATGGGATGTGAGGTCAATGCGCTGGCGTGGCACACCGCGGCGGGCGGCGGGCGAAGTTTGCGGCGCAAAGCCGCATTGGTTAACATTGAAGCCTATGGGTTTCAGGAGCCAATGGCGAAGGGCGCCGGCGGTGGCGGGACGCACCGCCGCGGTACGCACCGCCGCGGACGTCACCGCCATTTTCTATCTACTTATCCACTTGCGACTTGAACTTTCACAGGAGAGGACCTATACTGCAAGTGTTGCTGTGACCTCGGTCTGGAAGGGACAATGGCTGCTGCGCCTGGGGAAAGGGCCCCTGCCTTCACTGGAGAGGAGTTGGAGAAACTTGTGGATGGGGTCCTCCCCCAGTATGCGCTACTCTACGGTCCTCCAGACCAACAAGTGAGTTTAATTCAATATGGATTTGGGGCCACTGGCTGGCTTGGGGGCCTGGCGGGGGGCCTGGCGGGGATGGGGGGCATGTTGGGCCTGGCGGGGGGCCTGGCGGGGATGGGGGGCATGTTGGGCCTGGCGGGGGGCATGGCGGGGGGCCTGGCGGGGATGGGGGGCATGTTGGGCCTGGCGGGGGGCCTGGCGGGGATGGGGGGCATGCTGGGCCTGGCGGGGGGCCTGGCGGGGGCATGGCGGGGGGCCTGGCGGGGATGGGGGGCATGTTGGGCCTGGCGGGGGGCCTGGCGGGGATGGGGGGCATATTGGGCCTGGCGGGGGGCATGGCGGGGGGCCTGGCGGGGATGGGGGGCATGTTGGGCCTGGCGGGGGGCCTGGCGGGGATGGGGGGCATGTTGGGCCTGGCGGGGGGCATGGCGGGGGGCCTGGCGGGGATGGGGGGCATGTTGGGCCTGGCGGGGATGGGGGGCATGTTGGGCCTGGCGGGGGGCATGGCGGGGGGCCTGGCGGGGATGGGGGGCATGTTGGGCCTGGCGGGGGGCCTGGCGGGGATGGGGGGCATGTTGGGCCTGGCGGGGGGCATGGCGGGGGGCCTGGCGGGGATGGGGGGCATGTTGGGCCTGGCGGGGGACATGGCGGGGGGCCTGGCGGGGATGGGGGGCGTTGGGCCACTGGAAAGGAAAATGCTGACAAACTTGAACGTGGTATTTCTCCCTCCCTGTACGTGTCACATAGGTCCGCGCCCATGAGAAGATCGGGATTTGGCGTGCCATCGCCAAGGAAGTCCGGACCCTGGGGGTCCACCATCGACGGGGCACCCACTGCCGCAAGAGGTGGGAGGACATCCGCCGCGGGACCAAGAAGACCGCCGAGTCTCTGCTGGGGATGGCCTCCCAACGTAGGCGGGGTGCCTGCCGTCAACTGAGCCCCCTGATGTTCCGGATCCTGGCGGTGGCCTACCCTGAATTGGATGGGCGCGTGAGGGCAGCACAGCAGACACAAGGGGGTGAGTACAAGCATTATCTACTCTGTTGTCGCGCAGTGGAGGTGTCTGGGTGGGGGAGGAGGGCTGGGGGTCCCCCTAGGCCAGGGCGATATCTGTAGGCTGGGCACCCCCGTAAGCCCCTGTGTCCCCAGCCACCACCCTCAGTAGTTTGTCAGTACAGCCATCCCTGGGCCGTGTCATCCATGGGTGCAGTTGTCAACTCTAGGCGTGTAGGGCATGTTCCACGGAATGCGTAGCGGACCCCAAGTGCGCAACTTAGTGCAGGGGGCATCTGTGTCTGTCATGTCCGCTAACTGTACCGGAGATCCATGTACTCAATATCCCTTTATTTCTCTCTCCCCCCCCTTTTTGTTTGTCTTTCTGTGCTTGTGTGCATCAGCATCATCAGGCGGAGGAGAAGTGGCATCGTGGCAGGAGGGAGCTGCATCTCACATGGCCCAGGAGGGCCATGCCACAGAGTCAGACTGGACCAGTGAGATGGAGGGCGAGGGGAGCTCCACGACGGGGACGACTGGACCCTGCAGCGACACGGACACGTCCTCGGAAGGGGGCTCCCTTGCGGGGGTGGCACCATCCGTGCCCCCCGCCATTACAGGTACAGCCGCCACCCAGCGCACCATCTCCGCCCTCCCAGCAGCCCCTCAGCGTTCGCCCCGTGCCCGCTCTGCCAGGAAGCCGGGCATCTCCTTCGCCCCAGGCACCTCAGGCCCTGCCCCTGTTACCCCCGCTGCCCTCAGTGAGGAGGTCATTGACCTCCTCCGAACGCTCATTGTTGGGCAGACTACCCTTTTGAATGCCATCCAGGGGGTGGAGAGGGAGGTTCATCGCAGCAATGCGTACCTGGAGGGCATTCATTCGGGTCAGGCTGCCCATCAGCGATCGTTCCAGGCTCTGGCCTCAGCACTGACGGCAGCCATTGTCCCTGTCTCCTGCCTGCCTCTACTAACTCCCTCCTCCCAGTCTCCT
The DNA here is from genome assembly GCF_031143425.1 of Pleurodeles waltl. Taxonomy (NCBI): domain Eukaryota; kingdom Metazoa; phylum Chordata; class Amphibia; order Caudata; family Salamandridae; genus Pleurodeles; species Pleurodeles waltl. Next base: position 353,341,955 of record NC_090443.1, read on the forward strand.
GTTCCTCTGCCTGTCCCACCCACACCATCAGACCAGCCTGCACACACCTCAACACCCAAGAGAAGCTCATCCAAACATAAGCACCACAGATCACGCAGACATTCACACACGCAACATTCCGATGCAGACATGCCAACAGTCACTACCACCTCTGTGACCCCCACCTCCTCGTCTCCCTCCTCCCTCCCTGTGACGTCTACACTCACACCTCCATTCACCTCACCATCAGCCAGTGTTTCCATCACCAGCACACCCTCCACTCCAGTCCGCACACGTGCAGTCACCACCCCCACTGCCATTTACACGTCCCCTGTGTCCTCTCCCACTGTGTCTGTCACCCCCTCTTCCACACCACACAAACGCAGCCACCCACCCACCCAACAGCCATCCACCTCACGGCAGCCTATCCCTCCTGCACCTGCACCCAAAGACAGCAAACGTGACTCACCTACAACCACATCCTCTCCCTCCACTCCCATTCCCACTGTACCTACCACTCTCCATTGTCCCAAGAAGCTCTTCCTCGCCACTACTAACTTCTTTCCTGACCCTGAGCCCCCCCCTCCTTCTCGTCGGGGTAAGAAGAGCACCTCAGCCACCACCAGCCCTGCAGCCCCCTTGACAAGGGTGCAGGGGTATTGGAGCCCGCCAGCCCGCATGTCTGGATCTACGCCCAGCAGCAAGGTGACAGCCAGCCCACCCCCTGGGAAGAGGAGCAGAAGGCGGAAGGGGCGCCGCAGGAGCCCGCCTTCTACATCCCCCCCGGACACCACCCAGAGACAGTCACCAGCCACAGCTCCAAAGGGAGGAAAGGGCCACAGGCCCACGACTAAGGAGGGCAAGGGCAGCAAGTCGGAGAGGTCAGGCAGCAGGCCTGCTGCCCAGGAGGAGCCCACAACCCCCATAGCCGCTGCCCCGGGAGGAACCGGCACAGCTGCCCCGGGAGAGCCCACCACCCCCATAGCCGCTGCCCAGGGAGGACCCAGCCCAGCTGGCCAGGAGGGCCCCACCACCCACAGCCCAGGTGGGCAGTGAAGGAGCACCATCCCCGCTGCCCAGGAGGGCACCACCAGGCAATTAGCAGTTGGCCATAGACCGGCCGCCGTCTCAAGAACCGCTGAACTGGGCCCTTCAAGGCAAGGACCGCTGAACTGGGCCCCGCCGTCTCAAGAACCGCTGAACTGGGCCCTTCAAGGCAAGGAGCGCTGAACTGGGCCCCGCCGTCTCAAGAACCGCTGAACTGGGCCCTTCAGGGCAAGGACCGCTGAACTGGGCCCCGCCGTCTCAAGAACCGCTGAACTGGGCCCTTCAGGGCAAGGACCGCTGAACTGGGCCCCGCCGTCTCAAGAACCGCTGAACTGGGCCCTTCAGGGCAAGGTTCGCTAAACTGGGCCCCGCCGTCTCAAGAACCGCTGAACTGGGCCCCGCAGTCTCACGCACCGCTCCGCTGGGCCCCGCCGTCTCAAGAACCGCTGAACTGGGCTCCGCCGTCTCAAGAACCGCTTAACTGGGCCCTTCAGGGCAAGGACCGCTGAACTGGGCCCCGCCGTCTCAAGCACCGCTCCGCTGGGCCCCGCCGTCTCAAGAACCGCTGAACTGGGCCCCGCCGTCTCAAGAACCGCTGAACTGGGCCCTTCAAGGCAAGGACCGCTGACCTGGGCCCCGCCGTCTCAAGAACCGCTGAACTGGGCCCTTCAAGGCAAGGAGCGCTGAACTGGGCCCCGCCGTCTCACGCACCGCTCCGCTGGGCCCCGCCGTCTCAAGAACCGCTTAACTGGGCCCTTCAGGGCAAGGACCGCTGAACTGGGCCCCGCCGTCTCAAGAACCGCTGAACTGGGCCCCGCCGTCTCACGCACCGCTCCGCTGGGCCCCGCCGTCTCAAGAACCGCTTAACTGGGCCCTTCAGGGCAAGGACCGCTGAACTGGGCCCCACCGTCTCAAGCACCGCTCCGCTGGGCCCCGCCGTCTCAAGAACCGCTCCGCTGGGCCCCGCCGTCTCACGCACCGCTCCGCTGGGCCCCGCCGTCTCAAGAACCGCTGAACTGGGCCCCGCCGTCTCAGGAACCGCTGAACTGGGCCCTTCAAGGCAAGAACCGCTGGCCCTTTGGCAGACGTGGCAGGGCAGGATCTATCTCGGGCAGGGCTGCAGGATGTCCTCTGGCCAACTTGCCTCCTCCAGTGGCAGTGGGGTCTGTTATGGACTGTATGGACTGTGGCTTTGCTCTCCCCAGGATGGCCCAGTGGGCAGGCCACCCACTGTATGGACTGTTTGGACTGTGGCTTTGCTCTCCCCAGGATGGCCCAGTGGGCAGGCCACCCACTGTATGGACTGTATGGACTGTGGCTTTGCTCTCCCCAGCATGGCCCAGTGGGCAGGCCACCCACTGTATGGACTGTTTGGACTGTGGCTTTGCTCTCCCCAGGATGGCCCAGTGGGCAGGCCACCCACTGTATGGACTGTTTGGACTGTGGCTTTGCTCTCCCCAGGATGGCCCAGTGGGCAGGCCACCCACTGTATGGACTGTATGGACTGTGGCTTTGCTCTCCCCAGGATGGCCCAGTGGGCAGGCCACCCACTGTATGGACTGTTTGGACTGTGGCTTTGCTCTCCCCAGGATGGCCCAGTGGGCAGGCCACCCACTGTATGGACTGTATGGACTGTGGCTTTGCTCTCCCCAGGATGGCCCAGTGGGCAGGCCACCCACTGTATGGACTGTATGGACTGTGGCTTTGCTCTCCCCAGGATGGCCCAGTGGGCAGGCCACCCACTGTATGGACTGTCTGGACTGTGGCTTTGCTCTCCCCAGGATGGCCCAGTGGGCAGGCCACCCACTGTATGGACTGTCTGGACTGTGGCTTTGCTCTCCCCAGGATGGCCCAGTGGGCAGGCCACCCACTGTATGGACTGTTTGGACTGTGGCTTTGCTCTCCCCAGGATGGCCCAGTGGTCATGGAGTCCCCTCGTGGATCTGGCGTCGTGTACTCAAGTGGCTGAGGTGCCCCCCCTTCCCTTCCCCCTGAGGTGCCTGTCCTATTTTCTTTCTGATGCCCCTGCAGTGTTCTCTCCGTGGAGTTCTTGTCGTGGGACTGGGCCTTGCCCCTTTGCACAGGACCCTTGTGATCCACGGACAGTGGTTGGACTACATTTAGTAGCTGTATATATTTTGTACATAGTTTATTTATTTATTGGGATTACTGGTGTACATATTTCAATATATCTGCCCGTTTATGATCTCTTCTTTTGGTCTTTGCATTATTTCGGAGGGGGGTGGTTTGTGGGTTGTGACAGTGATCTGTGGGAATGCATTGATGTGTGTGTTGTAGTGGGTGTGGGTGGGTGGGTGTGTGCCGGTAATCTTTTCCCTCCCCTGTGTCGTAGGTGCAGTACTCACCGATGTCTTCCGCGCCGCCGGGCGTGCTCCTGGTATATAAGCAGGAATAGGAGTGCGGGGATGACCTGCAACTCTGGTTCCATACTGCCGGAATCTCGCGTGGAGTGCGTAGAGGTGAGCGTTTTCCCGTTCGTAGTCTGTTTCCGCCGTGTTCTTATCGGCGGTGCTCCCGCCCCGGAAAAGGTGGCAGATTGGTGGGTCGTAATAGGGTGGGCGGTACATTGTCTGCCGCCTGGCTGTTGGCGGGAACCGCCGCGCTGTTTGTTTGTACCGCCGTGGCGGGCGGAGTGTTAAGTTGGCGGGCTGTGTTGGCGGTTCCCGCCAGGGTCAGAATTGCATATTTTAGACCGCCGGCCTGTTGGCGGCTTGGCCGCCGCTTTATCACCGACCGCCAGGGTCAGAATGAGGGCCTATATCTCCTGAAATCAATACTAGACTATGGGGGTCATTTTGACCCCGGCGGTCTAAGACCGCCGGGGCCAGGGTCGGCGGGAGCACCGCCGACAGGCCGGCGGTGCCCCGCAGGGCATTCTGACCGCGGCGGTTCGGCCGCGGTCAGAAGAGGCAAACCGGCGGTCTCCCGCCAGTTTACCGCTGCCCTTAGAATCCCCCATAGCGGCGCAGCTTGCTGCGCCGCCATGGGGGATTCTGACACCCCCTACCGCCATCCTGTTCCTGGCGGTTCGCCCGCCAGGAACAGGATGGCGGTAGGGGGTGCCGCGGGGCCCCTGGGGGCCCCTGCCGTGCCCATGCCAATGGCATGGGCACGGCAGGGGCCCCCGTAAGAGGGCCCCGAAAAGTATTTCAGTGTCTGCTAAGCAGACACTGAAATACGCGACGGGTGCAACTGCACCCGTCGCACCCCTACAACTACGCCGGCTCAATTCTGAGCCGGCGTCCTCGTTGCAGGGGCATTTCCTCTGGGCCGGCGGGCGCTCTTTTGGAGAGCGCCCGCCGGCCCAGAGGAAATGTCTGAATGGCTGCCGCGGTCTTTTGACCGCGGTGCGGTCATTCAGCGGCGGTACCCTGGCGGACGGCCTCCGCCATCCGCCAGGGTCAGAATGAGGCCCTATGATTCTAAGCCTAGTCACTCTGAAAACATGAACAATCTAAGAGTTAAGTTTAAAATGACTAAGTTTCAAGATGGCCGGATACCTGTAGGGGAATCAAGATGAATTAAATGAAAACTTTCTTATTCAAGTACTTTCCTTTACATGAGAATCAGAAAAACATTCTGACTAAATTTTAAACCAGTCATATAAATCCTGTTTTGAGAATGTATACTAGGGCCATACAATATTGCATCTAGAAACTCTGGCCTTCTGTGTACTCTTAAAATGTTTCAACACAAATTGCGCATATTGCAGATATATATATAGATATATATATATATATACATATATATATATATATATAATCAACACCATAAAAGGATTGTGCACCATGAATAACACAATATGGATTCAAGAAACAAATCACATAACTTGTCAACTCGAATATTACATAATAAATATCTTAGAATAGTGGCATACAATAAACAACATGAAATAAACTTGTAGAGAGAATCGTGCGTCTTGACGATTCGAGTGTCACCATGTAAAATACCAAGAAATGGTAGCACGCAATGAATATCAAAGTCAAATCATCATTAATCGAATCGCGCGTCTTGCCGATTCGTAAAACACAATGTAAATGTCAAGAAATAACAGCTCACAATAAATAACAAGATCAAAGTACAATGAAACAAATCGCGCTTCTTTTGCCTATTCTTAAGCCACCATGTAAATGTCAAGAAATGGTAGCGCATAATGAACAACAAAGTTAAATCCCCATGAAACGAGCTGCGCGTCTTGCCAGTTCGTAAAACATCATGTAAATGTCAAGAAATACTAGCGCGCAATGGACAACAATGTTTAAACACCATAAAACAAATCACGCGTCTTGCCGATTCTTAAGCCAAGGCTTAAGATGGTTGTCTGCCCTACAGAGATGGCTCTCAGGAGGTCAATAGCCTCCTCTGTGAGGGCAGCAGGGCTGACTGGGGCAGGGGATGAGGTGCCTGGGGCGAAGGAGACGCCCACCTTTCTGGATGGGCGGGCACGGGCAACTCGGTGGGGAGCAGAAGGGAGGGTGCTGATGGTATGGGTGGTGGCGGAAGATCTCACGGTAGTGGTGTGTCCACTAGGGTCCGCCACCGCGGAGGACCCCCATCAGGGGAGGTCTCAGAGTCACTCCCTCCTGTGGTAGTAGCCTCCCCCGTGGAAGTCCCCTACCCCTCCCACCCACTGGTCCCCTGGGCGTCCGTTGTCTCTGCCTTGGAGGATCCGTGGCCCGCTGCCGCCCCACTTGACGGTGCCTCAGCTCCCTCGCCTGATGTTGATGCTGTACCAAACAAACACAAGAGAACAGGGATGGGGAGACAAAACAGGAGAGACACTTGTAAATAGCTGAATGCTAATACACAATGGCCAGACATACACCTACCCAGCAGACACACCCAACAGGCAGCACCATGCACTATGCCCATGGCCCTGACTACTGAGCAGTATACTGACCTACACCCATCCCCTGAAATTGTGTTGGAGCTGAGGTAGGTGAAACCTGAAAGGGACACCCCTACACCCTTTGGGGAACAGACAGTAGATGGACACCAGTCAAATTCCCTGCTCTAAGCCCTATCGCACACACACTCATCCTTCCAGGCTGAAGTATGGTCTGTGAGTACTCACCCCCTTGTGACTGCTGTGCAGCCTTCAAGCGCCCATCCAGGTTTGGGTGCACCACCTCCAGGATCCTTCACATGAGGGGGGTCAGTGCCCGATGGGCACCCCTTCCACATTGGGAGGACTTCCCCAGGTGGGCCTCAGTGATCTTTCGCGCCCAGCGCTGCATGTCCTCCCACCTCTTTCGACAGTGGGTGCTCCGCCAGTTGTGGACACCCAGGGTCCATACCTCCTTGGTGATGGCATGCCAAAGTGCCCTCTTCTGGTGGGCGCTGACCTATTAGGGTGACACAGAAATGGAACACAGAGGTCAGGCACCTGCAGGATGGCAACAGCTGGCAGATTGTTAAACATAGGACAGACAGTACTCCCAGACATGCAGGACAGTGGCATGCAGCATTCCATGCACTAAGGCCCATCCTGGCTTACAGGAGCACACATCTGTGCAATCCACTCCATCCATTACTCACACTGTGCCCCCCAAACCCCGACTCACCTGTACCTCTGGCCGGCCGTAGAGTCTGTAGTACAGGGACAGGACCCCTTCCACTTGTTTTTCCAGTTCTTCCTGGGTGAAGGCCGGGGCCCTTTCCCTTGCACCACGTGGAACATCCATAGCCAGAGGCAGGCCACAGCAGTACACAGAGTGGAGTACCTGTCCGCACAAGATCAGGGAGTCAAGTGATCAAACTATGACGAACGTGCGTACGTTCCACTGCGGTATTCACCGTCACCGCCGGCGGTGATTATAATACGCCAGGATTCCCCATTCGCATCCATGTTAGTCAATGAGGGTGCGAACAGCAGTCAACACCGCCGTACGCTGTGACGTCAACCGCTAGCGGTATTAGGTCACTTCCACAACGAAGGGGCAGAACTACAGTGGGCAGACATTTTGCCATAACCTACGCATCTTGAAATTCATAATACTCACAATGCTGGGCCTACTAGCCATATGAAGCACCTAGGCCTCTATCCATTGAGTATATAATCACACATGATTTACTCTGTTCCCTCCAAGTGATGTACATGTACATCTGTCAGGATGCAGTTATTGTACAGACACTACTATGAACAATGCACTGCATGTATTTAGCAAATATGCCAATGTATGTGTGCACATCACTCCTTTTTCTTACCCCTCATAGGTACCGACCCTTGTGGCGAGGAAGGGCACCATCGGTGTACAGACCACTTGTGGATATGGGGACCATGGTGGAGCGTCAGATCATTATCACTTACAGACTCACACGTGCAACTATTCAGGACCTATGTGCATTACTGGATCCTGCACTGACTCCCAGAAATCGTAATCAGCATGCCATTCCAACTGAGGTGCAGGTGCTCTCCGCACTCTATTTCCTGGCCACAGGCTCATTTCAAGTGACAGTGGGCATGGGTGCTGGTTTCTCACAGCCAATGTTCAGCCAGGTACTGACAAAGTTTCTGAATGCTTTTGTACAATATCTGCAGTCCTATGTGCGATTCCCCCAAAGTGCTGACCTCCCTGCCATCAAGTCTGACTTCTATGCCTTTGCAAAATTCCCCATGTCATGGGAGCCATCGATGGCACCCACATAGCTATCATCCCCCCAAGAGTGAGTGAACAGGTGTACAGAAACAAGAAGAACTTTCACTCAATGAACATCCAATTGGTTTGTACTGCAGACCAGTACATTTCCCATGTGAATGCCATGTTTCTGGGTTCAGTCCATGATTAATTTGTTTTGAGGAACAGTAGTGTGCCACAGAAGATAGAACAACTACAAGAGGACAGAGGATGGATCATAGGTCAGTTTGCCTGTCACTAACTGACACATTGCAGAAAACCAGCCTGTCTGACTAAGGGACATTACAATGCCAACTCTGTATTGACCCTTTTTCTAGGTGATTCTGGCTACCCAAACTTGCGTTGGCTCCTGACACCAGTGAGGAATCCCAGGACAGATGCAGAGAGGAAATACAATGAGGCTCATGGACATACTAGGAGGGTGATAGAGCGTACTATAGGTCTCCTGAAGGCTAGATTCCGGTATCTACATATCTCTGGGGGTTCCCTGGGCTATGGTCCTGATAAGGTGTATAGAATAGTGGTGTCCTGCTGCATGCTGCACAGCGTGGCTGTGAGACATTCTATCCCCCTTTTGGAGGTGGAGGGTGCTATAGGTCCTGATCAGTTACCTCAGAGAGGTGAGGAGAATGATGATAAGGATGAGGAAGGGGAAGATGTCAATTCCAGGAACCAACTGATACAACTCTACTTCCAATAACTGTGTGGGACTTAAGCCTGTAATTATGGTTAGTGACTGATACTGTAAGTGTGCCATGTCATATAGGGGGGATTGGTCATGATAGGCGAGACATGGACCTCTGCAGAATGTTACTGACAGACAATATATGCATTCCATCCTTGCATAATTTGAAACAGACATTATCACCACTAAGCACAAATTGACAATAAAGTTGTTCCCTGCCAGTTGCATCCATACATCACTTTGTTCAACATTGAAGTCAGGGGACAGTGTTACAGGTGAGAAATGTTGTTTATTGGTCGAATACAGAGAAATGTGCTATATACAGTGATGGAAGTCGTAAGGTTTGGGTGTCCTAAAAACCGACTTGGTGGCAGCCCTGTTGGATGTCATAGGTGGGTCCTATTTGTAGTATAGTACTTTACTTAGCCCTCAGCTAAGTGTAGTTGGTGAATGGGTGGGATGGTTGCTTTGCAGTAGTAGCAGTGTCAATTGTTGGAGTGGGGCTTTTTCTTAGCTGGGTTTCCAGTGCCATATCTTGGCCTGAGACTTTGTTTGGGCGCCTGCTGTGGAACTTCTTGGGGTGGCTTGCTTGGCCCTTGTGATTCCTGGGAGGGTATTTCCTGTGTTGTTTCTGCTGCTTGGGTCATCTGTTGTTGGTTGTCCAGGGCTGTTGTGGGGGCCTCTTGTCCGGTGTGGGTGTCTGACTGTTTGTTGACCAACTGCAACAGTGCTCCAGCAATGGTGGAACTTGTGGAATTGTGTTCTTTCCACTGCTCCATGACCTGTTGGTGTTGTTCCAGCTGCATCCTCTGACTTTGCTCCAGGGTGGACACAATCTGTGCCAACCTGTCTTGGGTATGTTGGTAGTCCCCCAATACCTCTGCAATGATGTCCTGGGCTGCTGCATCCATCCGGTGCCCTACCCCCTGACCCACTGGGGCACTTGACCTTGCCCTGGCCCCCTGTGCCTGTGTCCCCTGTGCAGGTCTTGACATGCCACTTGTACTGGGGCCCTCGCCTTCCTGCATGTTGGGAGTGGGAGACTGTGGCCTCTGTAGCTGTGTTCCACCTGTCTGTGCCCTGGGTCCACTGGTGTGGGTATGCCTCCCCTGGCCTGCTGGTCTTGACTGGGTGTTAGTGGTGACAATGTTTTCCTGGGTGGGGCTGCTGCATGGTGAGCATCCAGGGCTGTGTGAGGGGCCTGCCTGCTCATCAGTGTCCAGGGGTCTTTCGCCAAGGTCTTGTGATGTGCCTCTGTCTCCCTGGAGTGCTGTGGTACTCCTTGTCCCCTCCATTAGGGTTGCATGGGTGGTGGTGCCTGTTGGGGGACATAGACATGTCTGTTACATATGCATGAGGGTTTGAGGTGTACAGAACTGTGCAATTTTGTGCTGGTGTGACTTTCAGTGGCTTTCCAGGGTGCCTTTGTGAGGTGGACATTGCATTTAGTGGCAGCGGTGGGGTTACATTGTGGTGGGGGTTATTATTCAATTGTGGGTACGTGCAGGGGTGGGTGGCTGTGCACAGCGGGAGTGATGTGGGCCTGGTAGTAAGTTGTGGGTAATGCAGGGTGGTGGATGTGGTGGGTAATGGCTGGATGGGGTGTGGGTCTAGGTGGGTGTAGGTGGGGTGGGGTGGTGCATGCATTGCAGATTTGTTGTATATGGGGTAATTGTAGATGACTTACGTGAGTCCATTCCTCCAGTGAGTCCAGTGAGTCCCTCTGGGTGCAAGATGGCGAGTACCTTCTCCTCCCAGTCGGTGTAGTTGGGTGGTGTTGGTGGCGGACCTCCCCCAGTCTTCTGCACTGTGATGTCGTGCCTGGATGCCATGGCCCTGACCTACCCCCACAGGTCGTTCCATCTCTTGTTTATGTCGTCCCTGGTGCGTGGATGGTGTCCCACTGCATTCACCCTGTTGACAATGGTCTGCCACAGCTCCAATTTCCGCGCAATGGGTGTGTGCTGCACCTCGGACCCAAATATTTGTGGCTCCACCTTCAGGATCTCGTCCACCATGGTCCTTAGCTCCCTTTCAGTGAAGCGTGGATTTTTTGGGGGGACATGGTGAGGGTGGTGGATGGCATCGGGACTGGGGACGGGGTATGGGTGCTCCTGTGTGGGTCGATATCTGTGTCCTGTCTGCTGGCATTCTCTGTCTGGCTCTGGTGCTCTCTGTCTTCTGGTCCTGCTTTATTGCAATAGATTGTGGGGTGTGTCTGGGGGTGTTTTATGGTGTTCTGGATGTGTGTTAGGTGTGTGGGTGATAGGCCTAGCCAATGAGTGCACTTGTTGCTGTTGGGCCCACTTGCTGCCCTTGGCGGTCGCAGCCACCAATGGTCGTCCGGCCTCCACTGTCCGCCGAGATGATTTGTGCATCATTATTTGGAGGGCGGGATGTGGGTGTGCTTGGCGGTGGCGGGGTGGGGTGGGCCGGGATTCCCGCTGACAGGGTCCTGGCGGGGAATGGTGGATTGGGAATTTTTGGCGGGGTTGGGTTTTTCTGTCATTATATGGCTAGTTTCCATTCGCATCCACCGCCGGGATTCTGTTCACTGCCGACACGGCGGTCGGCGGTCTTTCCCGCCATGTTCATAATGACCGCCTTAGTCTCAAAATCAAATGATAAGCATACAAAAACACTACTGGCTGACCAAAGCGGTGAAAGAATCGCAACCTAATCAAATCTTGAGCTACTGCACATTCTAAGGTTACAGTACAAACTAATAGGAAGAATAACTACACAAACAAAATAACATACATTTAGGTTCAGCAAAGAACAGACATCAACTGTTATTACATGCAGCGAACCTCCACAGTGAGAACCCTAACTAACATTGGATTAGAACAGCATGTTTGGACTTCATGCAAAACAATTTAGTCACACAAATTTGGAAAAAAAATCTAACTATGGGTCTATCAAAATAGCGGTTGGTATCTAGGAAAAAAAACAGACATAACAATCAGTAACATCGTTGTATGCCTTGCCTCAGTTTGGTTCAGAAAGCTGTGACAGTCTTCGTCAATAGGACATCAGTTCAGTCAGCAAGGCATTAGAATTCAGCATTAAAGTTCAGAAAAAGCAAAGTTTCTTCATGCAGTTCAGAAAACAATAATAACTAAACGTTCAGGAAAAAGGGGGAGAATGGCCTTTCACCTCACGGTGCAATCCGGCTAAGTTAGATGTCCTAAAACTACTTCCCACGTCCTTATTTGTGAATGAATCACATGTTAATAATTATTCCCATGAAAATAAAACACGAAATCTACATCTTTACTAGCGTATGGTTCACTTGTCGATGATTGGCTCCTCTTCTCCCATTCCCATCGTTTGGCTTCTCAGCTATCAATATTGTTGCAGCTTATACTCCAGTCAGTGCATCCATTGTCTTCTCCTGGGAAGGTCAGTCTTACACATACTACGATATACAATGTTTCTGTAGCAACTACAGCATCTTCTAGCAAGCAGTTTCTCATGAGAAAGAGCTTCATCTACGAGCACTTGGTCAGCACAGTGGAACATCACAATTTAATTCTCTAAGCATCCATTTTATAAGTCACCTAAGAAAATGCAGCTTGACATGAGGCTGTGCAACTAGGCCCAAGACCTCACTCAGTTAAGGCCTACAATTAATAAAGCTAATACATGATATATAACCCTTAATAGGACATATTACTACATTTATCAAACATAAGCTCAACATTTTACATTAATAAGCTATTAATAAGTACACTTCATAAACATTGACGGCCACTCAGGTGGGTGCACCTTTGAATGAGTGCATAAATATTCTCTACGTTCATACATTTTTTTAACGCAAATTCAACACCCAGAATACAAATTTAGGCAGTCATTCTGACCGCGGCGGGCGGCGGTTGCCACCCGCCATGCGGTTACCGCCGAATGACTGCCCCGCGGTCAAAAGACCGCAGCGGCCATTCCAACTTTCCCACGGGGCCGGCGGGCGACCGCCAAAAGGCTGCCCGCCGGCCCAGCGGGAAAGCCCCTGCAACGAGGAAGCCGGTTCCGAATGGAGCCGGCGGAGTTGCAGGGGTGCAACGGGTGCAGTGGCACCCGTCGAATCTGTATGGGGCCCTGTTAGGGGGCCCCTGCACTGCCCATGCCAGTGGCATGGGCAGTGCAGGGGCCCCCAGGGGCCCCCCGACACCCGTTCCGCCATCCTGGTTCTGGCGGTGAGAACCGCCAGAAACAGGCTGGCGGGAAGGGGGTCGGAATCCCCATGGCGGCGCTGCATTCCCTCGGCCAGGGGAAAACCGGCGGGAAAACGCCGGTTCCCCTTTTCTGACTGCGGCTTTACCGCCGCGGTCAGAATAGCCCAGGAAGCACCGCCAGCCTGTTGGCGGTGCTTCCGCTGCCCCCCGCCCGGGTGGTCACAGACCGCCAGGGTCGGAATGAGGCCCTTAGTGTTAACAGTTCCCGGATGTCAGGCAGTGGTATTGTACTGCAGTTATGGTATCAGGATATTCTTGAAAAAGGTTATGCTCAAAATGCTTAGTTATATTCTTAGTTAAGTTAAATGGGTACACATTCTTCTGCAAATTAGGTCTTAGTTTGGTCGTATTATTAAACATCCTGCTAGAGGGAGAGACTACCAAACAGTATGTTTATCAATCATGCAGTGAGTTGGCGTGGAAGGGATGTTTTTGTGTCACCACTTCTTTATTATCTGAGGAGTACATTGGGCCTTTTTTTTTAAAAACAATCTAATTCGGCTTTCTGGTATCCGGGTCGAACCAAAAATACCCAACTGTAAAAAACAGAAATCGAAATTGACCTTTTCAGTTTAAATCTCAACAACCTCCTTCGACCATGTGACCATTAAAAGATACCCCCAACCCCACCACCTTCAGATGACTGTGATATGGGCCATCAGCATGAGGAGGTCAGCTTTAAGAGTGAGTGGGTAATATTGCATATGTACTGTACTGTTGTATCCCTCTCAGCAACAGACTGCCTTTTTAGGTTGAGCGTGCAAGCGCTTTGACCTGTTGTAAGTATTGTGGGCTTTTCACCACACCCATGTCACTCCCTTCACTTTCACTCGTTCATGGGCTTGCCTTTCTGAAATCACTTGATGTAATTGGTAAATGCTTTACGTTTGTCCTGTCTTGAGGATGTTTTTGTCTCGCCTTGCAGACTGACCTCGTTACATGGAATATTGCACTAATGCTGATATACTTCTGCGTGGGCAAGCTATTTCTTTTGTCTCTCCCCTTTGCGCTGCATGGTGGCCATGGCTCTCACAGTGCTCACAGCGCGAACAGGCACAACAGCGTGAACTCGATCGGTGGTATTGGAGCAATGTTCACATTGTTCACGGTTACCTAATCAGAGTCATTTCTTGTGACTCTCCCCTTAAAACACTTGAAATTGGTGAATGCTTTACGTAAAACAGAAATCTTCAAAATGAAAGTAGCTCTCCCAGCACAACCGAGGGGCTGATACTACAATGTTCGCTGCACTCGTGAAAACTCGAACCATAATGCTATGCAGGGCATTACTTTTACAAAACATTTGTGCTCATAATTCCACCTCTGGTGGTCCTAGGACAATGGGACTACCTTCAAAACACTCTTTTTGTCTCCATCATCTCTGGGTCCCCACACTAAGTTAGTCGGGACCCCAAAATAATGCCACCTCCCACCATTCAATGTGTTTTAAGCTTTCTCATGGGTAAAACTTTTGTTTTACAGCTGGGAGAAGTCTTGTTTTAGAGACCTTGACCCATATCTATGAAAAATGGTGCACAGATGTGCTAACGCAGTTGTGAGTCATTTTTGTTAACGTTATTCTTTAAAGCCATTTGTGCACCACATTTGTGAAATGACACATGATGGTACTAAGGAAAGACTAGCGTCACAAAAAAAGACGGTCTCCAGTGGGGGTTGGCGTTAGGTGAAATGGCCCTAGTGGGTTAGAAATGATGTTAGGCTGGTTAGCGGCAGAATGTCTGCAGCTAATCAGTCTAGCTTCATTTTTTGATGCACAAGCAGCCAAAAATTACTCCTGTCTAAGTACAAGCAGGAGACATTACCACCACCCCACTGCCCACCAGAGGGGACCAGTGTCCCCTGGGCAAGCCCTATATACCCAATCCCAGGCAGGGGGCCCCATGTAAGTGCCCCCCAATGGCAAACCACACACATACACAAACTCTTACCTGCAACTTACCTGGGATGGGCTCCCTCCTCCTGTGGTGTCCCTTTGGTGTGGGTGATGGTGTTGCTGGGGCTTGGGTTGGGCATCTTTGTGCCCATTCCATGGTGTTTCCCCATGAAAATGGGCCTACCTGCACTTTAACGCCTGGTCTGACCAGGCGTTAAAGAGTGGTGCTAAAAGGGCTTAGCGCCATTATTTTGGTCCGCCTTCTGGAGTTAAATATGGCGCTGGGGAGCTATGGTCATTTTTAGGATAGGAACGCCTACGTTGCATCTCATTGACGCAAGGTGGATTGGTGCATCCTAGAAATAGCACTAACTCCAATATTTTGACTCCAAACGGTCCAGCATCAAAATATAAATAAGGAGTTACGTTAGCCACCCAGGGGTGGCATTAGAGTGGCACAGCTAGGAGAAATGCTTTCATTTCTACTTGTTTTTGCTCTTTCTATGTGTGCTGCATTTTGCAGCACACATAGGAGGAGCAAATCACCATTGAAGATTGTTTTTGTGGAGGAAGGTGTCCCATGCTGAACAAAACCAATATTCCTCTCAACGCAGCCATCCTTGCACTATTGTGCAAGGTTGGTTACATTGGCGTGGGGCAGCAAATTTTACTCAGACACAGGGAGAAACACAGGGGCGTATTATGATAAATATGGTGCATTCCTGCATTTAGAAAATGACAGTGCACGACATTGTCACATTAGGTGCCGCGACGCGCACTGTCATTTTCACCAAAATCTGGCCCTTGAAGTGGGTGGTGTTTTCTCCACCTTCCTTCCCCCCTCTCAGAAAACCCTGCCTGGCCTGCTGTTTGATGGTCAGAGGAGTGAGTTAGGGTCAGCAGAGCTCCTGCATCTCAGCACTGGGTAGGGCCACATCTGGAGGTTTATTGGCTACACTGGGCTCACACAACATTGTTGGTGGAGGCATCAAGGCTGGCAAGGCATCACACTGTCCAGATCGCAGGCCTTAAGATACAGGCCCATTTTTGGGGGTTCATCTTGCTTTTTCACTTTATTTATTAACTAATAATAACCTCTTTATTTAGATAATGCTCTGTCTCTGTGCTCCAATCAAAGCTACTGCTGGTACTCTACAGTATCGCTTGGCTGATTCTCTACACATCTGCATCCTCCACTGAATACCACTTAAAGAACGACCTTTTTTTATTCTGTTGCTGCTTGGGGGCTGGAGGTAAAATAACACTTAGTGATGGCGGCTAGGCATGCTGGGTGTTGCAGTCCAGGGGTCGGGTGCTGCAGGTTGCTGTAGAGAGTGTGGGAAGGATGGTGGGACAAGACAGGACTTGTGCAGATGTGAAAATGGGAAGGGCAGATATTGTGCAAGTGCAGCAGAGGTGGAATGGTGGGGACCGGATGGTCATAAAGGAGAAAAAGAAGATGGAGATAATGATGATGGGGCAAGGGGTGGGCAGAAGCGTAGGGGACGGTCAAAGGGAGCGGGGATGAAGATATGTGTCCCAAAAGATCAAGGAAAGGGTGAGAGGATAGGAGTATTGAGGAAAAGCACAGGGAAAGATGCAGAAAAAAGGAAAAAAGATGAGTAGATCCCGAGAGCAGGCAGGAGGAGGAGTAGAGGAGATCTAAAATGGAGGTGATATTGGGAAGAATAAAGTGGAGGATGGAGAAAGAACTGTCATGATAGAGGGAGGGGAAAGGTGGGTTTAAAATGCCATAAGTGGGGCAAAGGACATAAGATGTTTTTATGCTGATTAGTAATTTGTAAACTGAAAATAAATAATACTTTTTATTATACTGGATATGTCCTGCATGTGCATAAGCTCCTAACAGTAAACGTGACAAACATGTGCACACAAACTGAGAGCAAATGTGCAAACAAATGAGCAAGCTTAAGTCAAAGTAAGCCAATTACTGTTAGAGGTGGCCCTGCCAAAATACAAATGCGATGGCCATGTGTTTTGCGAAAACTGGAAAAATACAGGCTCTACTAATTTTTGTATGTTAAAATCCATGAAAAGTGGCAACAACGTTTTCAAAATTTGTTAATACACTGAAAAATACTCACTGTAATGCACACCAATGAGCAAAAAATCCTAGGAAAGCTTAAAAGTAGCATGCATTGATGATACCGGGGATGCACGAAACACACTCAAATGTAAAACTGAGTAGATGGACAGATAATTATGAAGTCTCAGCTAATCTGATTACCTCAAAAGTGATAGCATGCTCAAAGCACTAAAGGCACAGAAGAGGGCATGTTACTCTACGATGAGGCCAATCTCAAGATAATATAAAAAATAGCACTCAAAGGAAGGAGGTATAGTAATGAAAAGTGGAAAATAAAGAAGGTCAGCGAAAGGTAGTGAATAGGGCTCAATCATGAAAAAAAGAATAAGGCATAGGTTCGAATCAGATTCAAAATGGTTTTGGAAAACACAAGTTTAGGGTGCTTTTAAAAGTTGCAAGATAATTAGTGGTGCATGGGACTATAAGGACTTGAGTTACGAATAGATAGCCTTTTAATCATGGGCAAGACAGGATTAATGAGGGCATTTTTTCATCTGGTAATAAAGTGAGCCACTGCATGTAAGTGCCCTCAGAAGTGTGAGTCACACGTTTTGTCAGATGATGTCTTTTCACCCAGTACAGCTCTTCTCAGTGCATCCACATCCTTAACTTTCGTGGCAATGCTCAAGTTGACCTTCTCTGTCAACTCAGGCATGTCCTGTTTGCACCACCATCCCCACTTAAGACTTGCAAATCATGTGGCCAAGATACCAACTTCTCTCACTATAGTCCCTTTCCTGCACAATAGCATATTTCCATCTCATGCTTACTCTCTTTAGCCTGTCCTTTTGGTTGCCCATGGCACCTTCTCACTGTCTCTTTTATCTTGTCCTCCTTCCCTCAATATTAATTTCCCATTTCTTAAAGTTCCCTGTTGTCCTCCGGAACGTGTCACTTGCACGTCACTTTTATTGCCCTCTCTAAGGGAGCCTTCACTCAATACATCAGAAGCCCTCTCCCTCAAGTGTTAATTTTAAATAAAAAAAAGATAAACTGCCTGTGACACAAGAAGGTATTATCGTGAGAGGTTCACGAATTTTCATTCCAGAGAGTCTGCAACAACAGATAATTGAAGTATCACATGAAGGCCATTGTGGAATCGTTGCCACAAAACCAGCTGTCCAAGATTGAGTCTGGTTTCCTCATCTCAATAAAAAAAGTTGAAAAGGAGTTAAAGTCTGTCATCCATGCAACTGCCTGTGATCGAAACTGCTCAACATCCCTTACTATGTCAGAGTTGCCAAAGCATGCATAGGAAAGAATTGCTGTTGAGTTTTTCGATCCATTTGACAATGGACTTCACCTGATAGTGATTGTGGATAAATACCCCTGCTTTCCATTAACAGAAGATCTTGCATCTATCACTCAGCAGAGTCATCAAGAGATTTAGTGGCATCTCAGTGACATGGGCCATTCCTACAATTTTAAAATCTGACAATGGCCCAGTTTTCAATAGTTTAGAATTCATTCGACTCCTCACTCGACCACAGGTGAAAGTCCTGCAACTTGATGCCTGGGAGAGCAATGACGACCAAGTTACCTTAATGGACCAACACTAGATCAAGAACTGATGAAAAGACATGTACAACAGTCTTGGGTCGTAAAAGAAAATGGAGGCCTATGCTGACAAAAGGTGACATGCAAAAGACACTGTTTTCACAAAAGGAGATCGAGTGCTCACCCGTCAGCCAAGAAAACGTAAATCTGATGTTCCATTTGAGTCCGAGCTTTTGTATGTTGTAACCAGCAAATGACACATGGTGACTGCTCAACGTCCTAGGAAATCCATCATGCTAGATTCCTCGCATTTCAGACATGTGGCTTATCGCATATCAGATACTGATGTCAATGCAGAGACTGGTTCAGAAAAGACAATTGGAAAATCTCAACCTGCTGTTGTTCCTGCATTGCCCGTGCAGATTACGAACATTTCTGCTGCTGATTCCCAGTTACCAAAGACTCGACCAGGATGAGTTATCAAAGCACCACAAAGGCTTATTGAAGAGTTATGATAATGCATATGTTTGTAAAAATGTGTAATTCTTTATTTATTAGAAGGGGAGATGCAGTGTTGTGTGTGAATGATGGAACCCTTATAGCTTGTGAAAGACCTCCAAAGAATGATGGATGGAGTGGGTGTTAGAATGTAGTGAAGTGAATTCAGGTTTAGAATGCTGAATTTGCAGGTACACGCAGCCGCACAAAGATATGTAATACATAGCTCTGTGTGTGGCTTAGTTATTGACGAATACCCAGGCTTGGCAGGACGCTACAATGCCATGTCTGAATTAAACACATTTTAGTCAAATGTCACATATCACTCTCATTCAGCCAAACCCACAAACTACACAATACGTGAAACAAATAACTGCATATATTGGTTCATTTTTGCACTTTGTTTCCAAAAGAAGAAAATGTACCTTACCCTCAGTCTCCCCCAACTTTCGCACATGTGGGAAACAGTGACAAACATTGTCATCGTTCATGTATTCATCTATTTTTTTGTACTTGAATTGGGAGTTTGGTAGAATGCAGCAGTCTTGTTGGCCCACTTCAGAGCATTAGCCGATTATACATCTGTTGGACAAGTGGGAAAACAGATTGTGTTGCTGTGTGCTCTTATGACACAATCTGTTCACTCAGAGTGCAGAGGAGAGTGTTGCC
Source organism: Pleurodeles waltl (assembly GCF_031143425.1). NCBI lineage: Eukaryota > Metazoa > Chordata > Amphibia > Caudata > Salamandridae > Pleurodeles > Pleurodeles waltl. The sequence continues at coordinate 353,361,222 of NC_090443.1, forward strand.
TGCTTCTCAAAATGTGGTGCTTCTGCTTCATTAGGTATAAAGGTTAAGTATTAGATATCTCTACAAATCGTTGGAGCACCTAGGAACAAGTTAATCTAGTCTAATCTCTCATTATTAAGAGTAATAAGAAATTAGGGGGCAGATTTATGGAAAGTGATGCTGCACTGAGTGCAGCACCACATTCCCTGTGCCCCTTAGCACCCCACTCTACCGTCACCATGTGTGCGCCATATTTAAATATGGCGCACCGTGGCGCAGGTTAGGGGGTAATAGCATCATTCTATGTGACGCTATTTATGTACTCTTCAGGAGTAGCGCCAAAATATTAACGATACTTCTGCAGAGTACATAGGGGCCCATTACAAATAATAGAAGCCCCCTTTTAATGCTTGCTCTTATATTTCCTCGCACCATTTTTTTCGGCGCCCCTCTACAGAGGAACGTGTCCTTTGCATACATTATGCCTGGCACAAGTATAATGTAGCTCTAAGGGTTACAAAGTGGAGCAATGCATGCATTGTGCCAGTTTGCAAATATGCCGCAAGGATTTTGGCCTTGTTGGGCCACATTAGCATAAAAAAAGAGAGGCTAATGTGGCGCAAGATGGCGCTAGGGGCATATAAATATACCCCTAGGTATTTTTTTATCTTTCAAAGGGGCGGTGTGAAGCAGGGGCAGGCCTTTGCATCTCAAGTTGTGTATCATACCTCTTATCATAGGTGAAAGAAAGGTGATCTTGCAAGGGGCTATATGCACCTTTTGTCTCACCTTTAATCCTATAAATCTAGTAATGCACATAAATGCTCAGGTTCTGAAGTGAGATTGATTGCTGGCAATTAGGGATCCCACATCACGTAATTGTGCATATTTACTACATTTTGCTCATCATTAGGGTGCCCAGGGCATGGGAGATGGTCATATTGAACCAAATTTGTGAAGACCTCATACACAGTAGACGGGGTGGACCTCTGAGTGTGAGTGAAGAAAATACAATTTGCATAATATGCATCACGCATAAATGGGATGTATATGCACAAGATGCAGGAAGATGAAGTAGGATATGTTTTTAATTACATGCATTCCGCATCAGTTACAGGTGAAGTTTACATGCTTTAGCCACAAATAATGGGGTTTAAAGATATTGTAAAAGTTGGGGAAGTGCATCATTTGACACGATCACTCCTAGGTTTTTGCACTAATGCTACTGGGTTTCCAACTCTGCAGGTGCACTGAGTTTTGCTAAACAGACTTCAGTGCCAATGCTCTGATCCTTAAAAAGTATATGATTGTTTCACCCAAAAACGTACTTATAAGTTCATAGTACATGGTACCAGGATATCCAGAGACTGTAAGTTAAAGTGTCTCTCATGGACTGCAGCACTTATTGTGCAACCACTAGTGTGGCAAAGCAAAGTGTGACTTCCAGCCTGCTATTGCTGTCTGGCAGAACAGTTTTTAACTGCTAACTCAACTTTGCCACAGACAGTAATGAGAAAGCGAAACTATTCCTTTTTGATATTTAAAAGTCACCCCTAAAACATGCCTACTGAGCAGTGAAGTCATGGTGCATTATCTTAAAAAGTAGGACATGTAGTTCTTAATATCATGTCCTGACAGTAAAAACCCTGCATTGTCAGTTTTCAAGTGGAAAGACAAGTAGCTCCAATGGCGAATTCAGAGTTTTACCTTGGACACTCAGCGGTGCTAACTTCTGAATGGGATTACTAAATATTATACTTCAAGTTATCTAAAGAATCATTTTATTAAACATGGCGTGATGTTTAAGTTGAATTTTATGAAACGTTTGCACAAGTGCCAACTGTGGTAAGTAGCCACTTTGTTGCCCAATGTTTTTCAATGACCAATTACCGTTATTGGCCATGAGACAGCCTTCTGTCCTCCCTGAGGTGGTGAATGACTCACAGGAAGGAACACAAAGTGCTGTTGGAAAAGTGCCATTGCAAGTTGGAAGAGGTGTGACCTCTCCCTGGAAGGAATGCCAAATAGATTGCAAGCTTAAATGGCATGCTTCAAAGGGGAAGCTGCCTATGAAGGGCAAATGGTGAAAACACAGAAGAGTGCTCTTTTGTTCTTGCAGAGAGTATGGCATTGAGAACAGAGATTGGGAAGCTGTTGTCAAACCATTTTTTCATTCGGTGTGTAGCTCCAAGCAGCCACACTTCTGGGTAGGGCTAAGGAGGTCCACGCTCCAAGAGGAGGGTTCTGCTATGCTGGGAGTGAGCAGAATGGTGCATTCTGGGATAGTTAGATGCTACACATCACATGACATTGTTATTAGATGGGAGGGGACCTGGTAGCTCATTGGCAAGTAGATGCCATATCCTCTGAGGGCAATAACTGGACATAAAAGTGGCACTCCTAGGACCCACACCTTAGATAACATCCGTACGGCAGAGCGGACAGAAAGACTGCCTTGCTGTTCCATGGGCCCAGTGAAGTGAGGCTGCACCAAGACCAGGCCGCATCTGCTGCTCCTTAGCTAGCCTTGGGCTAGCAAAGAAAGTACTGTGCCTGTGGTGCCCTGCTCAAAGAAAAGTTGTCCCAAGCCTCAGACAGAAGAGGTGACTTCAAGAGTTAGTTGGCTGACTATTTGCTACAGCTACAGGGCCATAAAAGCTGAAGGAGCCTGCTTTGGTGAGTTGGTAGCCAAGGAACGCTACTGCCACTAACTGCCAACGTGCAACTTGAGAGACTGAGACCCAGCCCTCCAAAGTTGCACTCAAGTCTCCAAGACATGGTAGAGTAATCAGAGTGCATTTTGGTCACGCAAGAGGTAGGTTATCACCAGGTAAAAAGAACTGCTGGTTTGGCGGTTACCGGAGACCAGTAAACCAGTGGCAACTAGGTTTTAGCTGGACTTCATCCGCACCTCGAGGGACATCGTCCCCTGTGGCCACCGTGACTGTGGACGGAAGATTAGCTCATCACTGGAACAGCATTTTCAGCATCCTTCAGCATCCTGTATTCCTTCCCTCAGTACCACTCCAATATATATTCTACAGCAGTTCTCCCATTGAGCGTGGAACTGGACTGGAGGCTGCATTGACTGCTAGGTAACTGTGTGGCAGGCCAGATTTGTAGTTTACAACTTTATAAAAGTTTTCCAAAGTTTGCTAAATTTGACTGTGAGCAGGGTCTCTTATAATGATTTATTGCATTGAATGAAAATGCAGAGGTTTATTCTCCTTTTAGAAATACATATATCCGGAACCCTTCAGTGGATATATGTCATTGAGTTGTCATTTTAAAGATAAAATTAGAACCTATTTTTAAAAATTGGTGTCATATTTTTACTGAGCTTTATTTCCTTCTTATTCTGCTATTTTAGTACTTCCTAATGCTTTACACTTGTTCCTTTGGTAATGCCTGACTGCTCAGAGCCCCAGCTACCCAGTGTTGAGCTAAGGTTTTTAAAACAAATCTGACTGGATCCAGTACCGGTGGTGACTTTTATTACATGGTGAGGTCTGACAACTACACCATATGATAAATCACTTTCCTCACAATGGTATAGTAAATACATGTATGTTTCACCTGTTAAGCTATGGGCATTGCCTATGACCTCAACTGGAAGCTAAAGAAGTCCACACATCAGGGGAGAATGGGTCAGAAAATAGAGGAAAGAAGGTGGTTACTGTCAAGGTACAGAGATCACCCCTGGGTCATTGGTGGAGGGTAATCTGTCAAGGTGGTGGGTGGCGTCCTCCACCACCCTGACGGAGAACGTACTGGCTGCCAAAATCTAGATCAGGCCCTTAGTCCACCATCTATTAGTCAATCAACACTACTGTGTGCAGCGAATAGCTGTGTACAGTAGTGGTGGTTGGCTACTCATCCTAGTCTGTGGCCAGACCTTTGCTTAACAGACTGAGCAACCAACCCCCACTGCACCTTGAGCAGCATGGGGTAACCATAAGTCCTGGCCTATTGCTACACCTTGTATCCCAGGAGAGGGTGGCAACCTCTCTTTGTACAATGCCCCTGGATTTGCACTGTGGAAGTTAGCCAGAAGGCCTGCCCCTGAGCATCCTATTACATTTTTTATGCATGATCCTTAACCTAGAAACCAATGGCTTCTATAAAAGCAGTTTACAAAAGCAATAGGTTCTTGGCAGGGGCTGTTCCTCTGTGAGAGTGGAGGAGCATTGTCCTGCTGGAAAAATGCCCCAGAGCAGCTGAAAAATAAAATGGTCATAAAGTTTATTTATGACCATTTTATTTTTCAGCAACCCGTCCTGAACCGAGTGTCGGGACGGGGAGGGGCAATTGCTGTTGAGTGGCAGCAGGGAGATGTGCACTACATTTAAAGAGGGCATGTCCCTTTGGCCGGCTGTCTTGAGACGGCCAGCCTGAATTGTGCACTTTAAACTTTTTTAACCCAACTGTCTTAAGGTAGCTGGGTTAGAGAAATCACAGGCCTCCAGTGTTTTAAAGAGCACTGAGAAAGGCCACTCCCCCCAATCCTGACGCTTCTCAACATGAGAGCAGTGCCAAGATTGGGTAGTGCAGTTTCCTGGGTCTGGAGCTCTGAAGACAGAAGACACCAGAGCGAGGAGGACGTTGTGGCAAGTAAAGAAGGAAAGTGCCTTTTTTATTATTATTATGTTAATACCCCGCTGCCACTTTATATATATAGCAGCCACCACTGGTTCTTGGACAATACACACTACCATGTAGATAGAAAGTGCGAAAATATAAAGTAGTTATGGAAGGGAGAAATAGGACTTTGCCAAAATCACTGTGTCAGAGAATAACTTTTTATTAGCTTTAGTTTTATTTTTTTTTGTTTTAGGTGTTTGTTGATTTTTTATTTTTGTATAGGAGTGTTATAAACTGCAGTGGCTAAAGGTCATTTTTCAACTGAACTGAGTACCTGTAATTGCATTCAAATTATGCATGGCACTTCTGGCGACATTCTTCCATCTTTTCTTTGCCAAGCGTTAGATTTTATTTATCTTTGAACCACACATCATTTTCACAGTGCATACTGTACCATGGAAAGAAATGGAGGCTGGAATCATTTTCTCCACGTATCTCCACCTTCACCTTCACAAGAACACATTTCGGTGCTTGCCTGCTCTTCCTTTCTTGCAGTGCTGTGTTTCCTCCTCCTCTGTTCTTCATTTTTGTAACTTGCATACTCATTGTCATGGTTGCCCTCCAAATGCCGCCTCATGGTTGATGTTCCCATTGAATATAACTCTCGTTTTCCCAGCTCAACACATTTTTATAGTCACCTTTTTAACATTTCTTTTTTTGTCTTCTGGAGGACGTAATGTGTGTAAAAAATCCCAAGACTATGCTATTTTTCTATCCTTCTGCAACAGTTCCCTCGGGGTAAACTATATAATCTTCCTCCTCTCCAGAAACACCATATGTATGACCACCTCTGTGCACAATACATGTAGGCTGTAGAAGGAGCAGCTCTCTGCTTTCCAGAAAGGGTCTCTCCTTGCTCGATACTGGGAGTCATTGTGTAATCCTGTTACAGCTCAAGAGGAAGATGTTTATGTTACTTAGCAGTCATAAAAAATGAACACGACACACAAAGGCAGGTTATTTTATCTATTAAATAGGACCTCTTTTGAAGTAGAAGGATATACATATCACTACCTAATAATAGTTTAAAGTGATGTGAGCCCAAATGCACAACATCAGTTGTCACCAGAAGTCAATGAGCTTCAAACAGGAAGTCCGCTACCACCGATGTTGTTTTGAGTCAGGATTTCCTGTTTGTTACCACGGGCTTCTGGCTCAGGGCCCCCGAGACATGTGCATTTACAAATGTCTGGGTTCACAATAAATGCACAGTATAATCATTAAGAAGAACCTATGCATCATCTAACTATCAACTATAATTAGCAATGCATATCTTTAAAGTATATATAAAAGCCATTATTTGTGCAACTAAAGTCTGTGGGCCGTAAACCAGAGGCCCACAGGCTACAAACAGGAAGGCCTGCCTTGACAATAATGTTTAGAGTCAGGATTTGTTGTTTGAGCATCGTAGGCTTCTTGTTCCATGCCTACTGACCATGTGAATTATTTAAACATCTGGAGGCTCTATAAATGAAGAATATAATCATCACGATGAGCCTAAGCATCACTTAACTATTAACTATCATGAGCAATCATGTGTTTAAATAATGTAAAAAAGATTTTGTACAACTTACCCCTTAACTGCTGGGGTGTTTTCGACCCTGTACAAAAGATATCTAGGCAAAATTAGAGTCAGATTTATGGAGCCCTTGCGCCATTCCAACGCCACATTAGCGCAATTCGTTTACGCTACTGTGGTTTTGGAAGGGGAAAAAACGCTGCACCCTGTTGCACCAGGCATAATGTATGCAAGGGGGCATTCTGGCGCTAGGGGTGCTGAAAAACGGGTACAAAGGAATCTATGAGATTCCTTTGCGCCATTTATATCGGCATTTTTAATGCCTGCTAAGTGAAGGCATTAAGAAGAGGCTCCCATTGATTACAATGGGCCTGTGGGTCCTTTGCAAGTTTAGCGTCATTATTTTTGACGCTAGGCCAGCAAAGCGCCCGACCAGCGTAAAAAATTATGACGCTAGTCACCCCAACTACCGCCATGGTGAACCGTATTATAAATATGGCGCTACCATGGTGGCGTTAGGGGGGGGGGGGCGCTAAGGGGCGCAGGTGCAGCACCACTTTTCATAAATAGGTGCAGCGCCATTTTTCATAAATATACCTCTTAGTTTCCCTTTTCCCACATGTTGAGGATTCTGAAGGTACCAGACATTGTGAATCCCCAGGGAAAGTACCAAGAAAATAGTCAAAATATAACATTTAAAAAATAGAACAAATGTGCAGTGCAAACAAAGAGAACATGATACCAAAAAAAAGTTTGCTGTGCTAAGATCACCATTATTCCATCTTTCAGGAACAGGCAGGGTTGTAAAGCACACGCTCTTTACCACAATTTTTGCATTTTTCTAAGTGGTAGTACTTTTTTCCTATTTTTCTGGTTTTAACCCACTTGTGGTGTGTGGTGGAAACAGATGTGAAACACATTGATGACCCCAGAAAGATATATGTTTCTGAAAACTAGACAAATTCCAAACTCAGCAAGGGGTCATTTAAGTAGATCACTTATGGTTTTCCCAAAGAAATTAATTATTAAAATGAAAACATAGTGAAAATAAGTAGGAATAAAACAGCGATTCGTGGCAATGATTTCATCTGTATTATTTTGCCCTGATGGCATATTTGCAAAAGTAATATCCCTTTATGGACATCAACCCGTTCTGGTTGCAAGGATGTATAGTTTTTTGGTTGTCAAAGCAAATGACACCAAATGCCATTGACTGTATACTGCTTATAATTATTTTTCATTGTGTACCAACCATACAGTAATTCCTATGGTAAAATCTAATGAATACAAAATGGGTATGAGGAACATTTATGCATTTTAGAGATACTGGTTGCTTGTACAACTCTGAATTTGAGGTTAACCACAGTCAAGTCATTCTGGGGGAATTTTGTAAAATGTCCTCTTTCTTGTACACTGGCTTACAGTTAGGAGAAAGAAATGGACAGAAATTCTGTAGATAAATTAATAAAATACATCATGCTATTCTGTATTCACACATTTTTTTTCCAAAAGAAACAATACCCCACTTGTGTGGTTGGTCCTAGCACCCGCAACAGGAAAGGCCCCAAAAGATAATGTGGAAACATAACATTTTCACAATGAAAAGTAAGCCATTTTGGTCGTGTGGATGGCAGCAAAATTTGGATTGTCACCCTAGGAAACCCACCAAACATAGACATTTTAAAAAAAATAGTACCCAGAAGAGTCAAGGGTGATGTGATGTGTGTGAGTGTGATTACATTTTCCTACCCAGAATGCCCTGCACACCTCAAACTTTGGCTAGGATCACACGTTTCCATTTATTGATGTGAGGGGATCTGTGGGTATCAACAAATTCCTTACCTCCCAGCATTTCTGCACTTCTAATGATAAAAATGGTAGCCCACTTGTGTGGGTGGGCCTAACTCCTGAGACAGGAAATGCCTAAAACAAGAGGTGGAAACATCCAATATCTGCTATGAAAAATGAGTCATTTTGGTGGTGTGAGTAGCTGTGAAACGTGGGCCTGGGTTTGGTTGCCACCCAGGGAATCCTACATATGCCAGACATTCTTGAAAACCAGGCTGAAAAGGAGTCCAAGGTGGTGTTACTTGTGTGGGTCTCACTAACATTTCATACCTAGAATACCCTACAAACCTAAAACTTTGGCTAAAATCAGGATTTTCCTCACATTTCTGTGACAAAATGCCCCAGAATCTATGGGGATCCACAAACTTCCTACCTCCCAGCATTTCCACACTTCTTCCAATAAATACAGTACCCTGTTGGTGTGACTGAACCTAGCACCCATGACAGGAATGGACCAAACCACAAACCACATGAAAATCACTCACAATTTACATGTGCTACTGTTGTGGATTTTAGGCCAGTCACACAAATGGAATACCACTTTATCAGGAGAAGTGTGGGAATGCTGGGTGGTAGAAATTGCAGATTCTAGAACTTTCCCTCATAGAAATGTGAAAAAAATGTGGATTCATTTGGGGCTTTTGGTTCTAGAAATTCCATTCGGTTACCTGGTTGCCGACTGACACAGAACTACTCATCATTACAAGTGGGAGGAAATTGGGATTTGCCCCCTCTCTGGTGGGCCATAGGTCAAACTTACACCCAAAAGAATCCAAATTTCCTCTTGCTTCCCATGGGGATATATTAGACCTCAGGGAGGCAGACACACTGGAGTTTAGGAGTAGGGGAAAGGGCCAATGTCTACGTTTGCCACACCTACCTCATATTTTTTCCCCATAAAAGTATATACTCTGGTGTCTAGTGGGCTCTTTGGTCGCCAGGGGAAGATCAGGAGTAAGCACCCCTCTATGTCCTCACAGGCAGAAAGACTGTTGTGCCTGGTGGAGGGCATTGATCCGTGTCTGTGGCCACGTCCTCCCTCAAACGTTTCCCTGGTGTCTAATGGACTTTCTACCCTGGGGACAGATTAGGGCTAAACATCCCTTATCTACCCCAAGGGGGTAGAAAGACTGCAGGGGACGTCCTTGCCAACAAACATTTCCCTGGAGTCAGGTGGGTGGATCCCTGTTCAGGGATTACTGTCCTTGGTTGATTCCCAAGTAGAGATCCAATAGGGAGCTTTATCATGCTTGGTGGGGCAGAATTATGCCCAGGAGTAAAAATCAAAGTAAAATGGCTCTATTTGGACCAATTGATTTCGACAGTAATCACAGTGATGCCTCTGCGCTTCCCAGTGACAGAAAAAATGTATATATTTCAGGATGCAAGGAAAGCTCTTTCCCTTGTATTTAGATTTTTGTCCTCTACATACCAAAAGGTAATGGGTCCTCTGCATTCTAGGGGTTAAGTGCACATGCCGCAGTCTGTTATTCCAGGTACTTCAAACGGGAAATTCTGACCCACTGATTATATTTTGGGTGGGGCTACTGTTTATAGCCCACAGGCTTCTCTTCAGATTTTTTTGAAACCTGTGTATTAAAAGGTCTTCTGAGTTCACTATAAATTCACCTTGTTTACACTATATTCATCAGTTTGACTCTAGGAATCCTCTAACTATTAAATATAAAGAACAACACGTGTCTTTATAATGTAAAATGTTTTTCTATAAGTAATGTTCATAGACCTAGAAAAGTAAGTTTGTGAACCCCTAAGCCTGGAAGAACCACTTGACTGAGTGCATGCGTGTAAGCTCAGGAATAGAGTCCTCATACTTTGGCTGATCAAACATTAGATTTTATTGAATAATGTATACGCATAGATGTTTTTTACTAAGTAGTGCATATACGAACATTGCAAACCATTACCATTGCAAACGAATCATTAGGTCATACCTTTCGTCATATGTGGCACCATTACTTCTATAACACAAACATAAAACAATTTTTAAGTCGGAGAAATTTAAAGTGCATAAACATGTTCTCCAAAATGTTCATAATATGAAACATTTTTTCACTCCTTATGTTTCTCCTACTTAAAATAATGGCTGTATTTTTCAGTTATAAATATAGCACAGTGTTTACCAGCCACTGGGAGCAAGATGCATGCTGTGTGTAAAGGAGATTCTTAGAAATTAGAGAACATTAAACTGAAGAATTAACTTCATGTTTACATGGATTCCATAATACTCATCATTTAAATGTTCCCCCATTTCCAATTGTCAATTTTACAAACAGCAGGCATCTGTTGGTATCAGGGGTGCCCAGGGCCTGTAAATTAAAGTGCCCCTCATGGACTACAGCACGTATTGTGACACAATGAGTGTGAAAAAGCAAAATAAGACTCCCAGTGTGTCTTTGCTGTCTGGCAGAGAAGTTTTAAAACTGCTAACTCAACTTTGCCATTTAAACTTATGACGGAGTCCAGACCTTCCTTTGTAATATAAATTAATCACCCCTAAGGTAGGCCTATTGGGCCCTAAAGCAGAGTGCTGTATTTTAAACAGTAGGAAATGTGTTGTTATAGGTTCTAACAGTAAAAAACCCAAATTGCTGTTTTTGCTATAGCAAGGCTGCTATGCCAATTGGCCAATACAGGATTACACTCTGAAAACTCACTTGTGCTAACTTCTGAATGGGACTACCAAAGTTGGTGATTCAAGGTATCAAAAAAATAATTGCATTGTACCCAACTTCATGCCCATTTCGAATATAATGTAATTACAAAGTTAAGTCTGTTTCCCATGTTTTCCAGTGACTGTTTGCAGTTGTTGGCCATGAGACCATGGAGGGAAGGGTGAACTATTCAAAAAACAAAAGGCCTGCCATTGGAAGAGTTGTTTCCCCTCCCTTGCAGGAAGGCCAAAGAGGGTGTGAACCTAAAAGGTGAGCTTCAAAGGCAAAGCTGCTTTTGATGAGCAAACAGTGGACACACACGAGAAGGGCTGCTGTTTTGTTCTGGTAGGCAGGATGGTGTGGGGGCAGAGAGGGGAAACAATGGTCAAACCAGTTTGTCTGGGGGTGAGTAACCTTCAGGTAGCCACACCTCTAAAGTCGGCTACCAAGCTCCAACAACTGAGAGAGGGGTTATGCCATAGTGGGAGTGGGAAGAATATTGCACTCTGGGATGGCTAGATGCCACAGTTTGCAGGAAGTCATCATCAGGCAGGAGAGGACCTGGTAGTCCATTGGCTAGTAGTCACTGCATCCTTAGAGGGCAAGTTGGGGCCCTAAGAGGGGCACCTCTGGCACTCTGACCTCTGCACTGGAGAGAGGACCGAAGAAGGACTGACCTGCTGTTGCCTGGGCCCAGCAAAGAGAGACTGGCCCAGAGACTGGGCTATACCTGCTGATCATTAGGCTAGCAAAGAGCTAGCAGTCATTTCTGAGTCCCAGACAGCAGAGTTGAACTCCAAGTGTCAGTTGTCTGACTTCCTGTTACAGCTCCAGGGCCACAAAAGTTGAAGAAGCCAGTCTTTGCTAGCTGGTTGCCACAAGTGCTTGACCACTACTGACCACCAAAGTGCAGCCTGTGGGACTGGTAGACTAGTGGCAACTGGTTTTTGACTGGACTTCAGCCGGAGTTCAAGAGACATCGATCCCTGAGGCCAAAGACACCCCACCTTGTTTCTGGACCAAGAAGTGGCCCCAGGAAGACCCCAAATACCAGACGAACATCCTCAGCAGCATTCAGCATCCTGTGTCCTTCACATCAGTACCACTCGATTGATGTCTATGTCGATTTGCCCATGGAGCCTGGAACTGGACTGCTTTGACTACAAGCTAACTGTCCTGCTAAGCCTTATTTGTCCCTGTGACTCGCTCCCTGACAGAGTTGGTCATCCAAAGTGGGCAGGAGTAACCAAACACAACTTTACAAAAGTTTTCCAAAGTTTTCAAAGTAACACCAAACCCCTGTAGTTGCCAATGCTTGCTTGCAATTTGAATGAAAAGTAGTGATGTATTATTGATGTATAATTAGCTTAATACAGTATATATTTATTTCTATGGTGCATTTTGCTAATGTTGGTGCCTAAACATTACTAAAAATAAGAGCTTTTAAAAAAAATTGTGTTGGATTTCTTTTGTGTTGTGCTTCTTTCTCATTCAACTGTTTTGGTACTTCTAAATGCTTTAGGCTTGCTCCTTTGTCAAAGCCTGAGTGCTTGAAACAAAGGTTGAGCAAAGGTCTTGCAAATTAATCTGACTGGACCCAAGACGGTTGGAGAATTTATTACACTGTGAGATTGCACAACCACACCATACTGTCAACCGTTTTCCTCACACTACTTATTACACGTGCCTTTGGATATAAGACACTTATAGTATAACAGGTGTGATATTAGTAACATTTGTGATGGAGTGTCCCAGACTCCAACCTCTAAATCTGTTCCAGGATCTGCTTAGGTCGAGGTCAACAGACCTAGAGTGCCGGGCCTTGCAAACGACTGAACTCTGCCTGAAGAACCACTACTCCAGAAATTTACTGGGCACAATATTTGACAGTCACATAATAAAAAATGGAAGCAAAGCAATTTAAATTTTTTAAGTGCACAAATCATCAAACTGAGAAATAACACAGCAAAAAATTCAAGAAATGAATAAGCGAAATATGTAGATGGGGTTAATGGGATGGTGATATGTCAATTTAAGATGGAAGAAGTTATTTATTATGCAGTGTATGACTCATTGGCCTCAGACTAATAACAATATCAACTGATAAGATTGTTTATTAGTATGGATTCCATACCATTGCCATGATATTATGGGGTAAGATGTTTAAGAGACTGAGGAACTACACTCTCCACAAGGCGCCGCCCACTATTTGTACTTCTTTTGCAATGTGACCAAGCAAAGCTGACAAATTTAGTGTTAGTACGTTCAGTTCATGCTCATTTATTCTTTTCAATTCCATGTTTGTCCACAATAATTTCCAACAATTTCACCAAGTTTCTCATTCCACACCCTATAACGTTAGGGTCTTTAAAAGAACAATCTATGTCGTAGAGAAACCAAAGTAGATGACTTTATCAACATTATTGTCCACAAACCTCCAAAGTTATACATAGGATGTTATTCTGCTGGTTAGAATTGAAGACATATATTTTATTTGAGAGCCTTGTATTGGCAGGTGATATTTTCAGTTCGTAAGACCATCATAATTACAACTGCTTACTTTTCTGTATGTTCACATCAAGTTGATACGTGTTTCTTGGTAAGAACCACTTTCTCGAGGCCCAGCGGGGGTTATTATTCTTAAGTATGAGCTTGTAGAAGGGCTTCTAATAGAAATTACAACAGCTGCAGCTCTGAGAGTCGTAGACTTTCCATGACAGAAAGTGAGGCCTCCAATAAACCACCATGCAATGCATGTTTTCGGCTGGTGAACGTTAACAGCTGCACCTGCTAGATGAGCAGCAGAGAGTGATCTTCATAGGGATAATAAGCAAATGCTGACTGATTTAGGTGTCATTGGAGAAACAGCGTCTCAGCCTTTGATGGGCTCAAACATGAAACAAGTCATGCACTCTGCTCTTTGTTAAGTAGGGTGGGAAACATTCTTGCCATCCGACACTTTTAGGAATAATTTTATGCTATTTATTTACCTGTGGGGAATGCTTGTTAGATTTTCAGGCTAGAAAAAGGTATGAATTCAAGCGGAAAGCATTAGTTCAACACCCCTTCAGTGAATTACGTTTTTAAGATGGACACCAAACATGGGCACCATTTCAGTATGTCTGTTTCTAAGGTAAGTTTCTTTCTGTCAGGCGGTTCCTATTCTAACACCAAACCTTTTATGTTCTAGCAGTATGTAAATAGTCCCTTAGCATTGTCCCACCTCATCACATTTCATTGGGCTTGCACTTGTTTTTGGTTTCTACTTCTGCTCCAGTCCTCCAATCTTCACTGCAGCCACCTCTTGGCAGCTAAATTCTGCAGCAGTCGTGCCATCTCAATTTCTACTCCAATCTTGCAAGCTATATTGCTTCTCCAATCAATCCTGCAAGCTTCATATCTTCTACTGCTGCTAGCTCCATTTCTCTTTTGGTCATATCTCAGTTGCAGGTCGGTTCTCTACTTGAAAGATACACTTTAAGACCACTTTCTTCACTTTTGGGGTAGGATAATAAGCATCCCTCAATTTTTAGAACCCCATTCATGGGTAGATTAGGGTCTTGGTCCTAACAAATTGCCCAGATCATCACTAACTTTAAAGAAGCAAGAAACATGTTGACCTTTTTCCTATAAATTACCTGTTGCGCCAGCGAGGGTCATTGTACCCACTTCTGGACAGTGGCATTTTAATCATAACAAGGGCTCTTGAATATTAAGTAAGATTAGGATATCCCTTAGTTATTGTTAATCACCACTTTATACCTGTCTACTCAAATCATTACACAGAACACTGCACCTCACTCTCACTTCGACAGTCAACACAAAAGAACTCCAGTAAGGAACCCACGAGTGGAGTCCGTTTGACCTTGCAGCACTGGCCCAACGAGGAGCTACCCGATGATGAAGCATGACACCCTTTTGGGGGTATGAGGGCTCTAACTTCTGAGCTACCAGATCCTCTGATCAGGTGGCTCAGGTTGTTTCTGACCTGTTATTTTTTCTTTCTTTCTTAGCAACTGCATACTCTTTCGATTTACATATCTCAGTCCTGCCAGATTCAACTATGCCTAATCCTGTAAGGTCCAGTTCTCCTCAGTTGCACCTGCTCAAATCAGATCTTAACAAGTCTCAAAGATTCAGCCCTGCAAGAACAGTCGACAACTGGGCCTCAGCACCTGGAACGATGCCTGTGTCCTTGACGTTTTTTCTTCTGATGTTGTGAGACGCTACTTTCCAGAGGAATTCTACTCAATAATCTGTTTTACAACCAGGTTAGACAATGTGAATTTTTGAAGGGGCCGTCATGTTCTCATACTGATTCCTATGTTCATTCCTTGACTAAGACTGCATGATGTGTCATTACATCAAGGAGTAAGCCTGTGCACACATTTAACATGATTAGATGAAATACAAACCATTGAGATATGGTTCTGGACAGAGACCTGGCCAGGGGCAAATCAACAAAATGGTCATAACTGTGCAAAAGCAAGATCGTTCACGCCAGAATAGTTAGATTGCCCTGCATGCTAAGAATTTGCCTTACCAGTCCTAATAGCCAACGCACAGGGAGTTGTGTGCCTGTTTGAAAGATCAATGCATGAAGCGTTGAGTGCTGCCAAGACCAGCCACCCAGGCCACTTCTCAACTAGACCTCAGATAACTTCTTCTGAGAGCAAGCCCTTTCATTTACAAATGCCACCAGGTGTGAAAGAAAAGAACTCAATGCATCGACTGATCAGACAGTTTGTGCCCTGTTTGTGTGAGAGGCTCCTCATCTCCCTCAAGATGTGTCTGCCCCTTGTATACTAACCACAACGTGGGGCTTCATTGCACTTGACTGTAATCTATGTTTTAGATAGGTGGTGTTCATGGCAGGTATACAAACAGATGTACAACAGTTCAGAGGGCTTGGAAGGATGATCCTCAGCACCTTGGCCATTCTACCTTCTTCCATTGTGTAATCATTAGCAGAACAGGCTTCTTAGCAGTCTTTCAAGTATGTTAATACAAATTGTAATGGAAGGACAGCCACTACTCAAGTAAGTGGTGCAATCTTTCTCTCTGTGCTGCTACACGAGTTGAAAGTGAAATATTTTCCTTGCACAGTGTCAGGTTTTATCCTCAGATAGTAAAAGTTATGAGACGCAAGTGCCACGAAGATCTTCAGATTCCTGTTTTTCTTGCCTAAGCTAAGTTCAATCACCTTCAACTTCAAGTTTATTCTTGATGCGTAATTAATAAAAATCAATACATTGATACATCATTTTATAAAAAGAAATATATGATACAAGATATCAGTTTTACATTCTACAATATATATGATAAAAAGAATGCCAGAACTTATTATTATCTAAAAGGGGTTTCCTCACTCCTGTGCAAAGATTTTGGGGGTCATTCTGACCCCGGCGGTAAAAACCGCCGGGGCCGGGGTCGGCGGTAGCACCGCCAACAGGCTGGCGGTGCTCCGCCGGGCATTCTGACCGCGGCGGTACAGCCGCGGCCAGAAGCGGAAAGCCGGCGGTGTACCGCCGACTTTCCGCTGCCCTGGGGATTCCGACCCCCTCACCGCCATCCTGTTCCTGGCGGTTCCGCCCGATGTCCAGGGGTTTGAGGCAGGCAATCACTGCTTGCCGGCAAGTCCGTATACCCCTCTGATTAAATAATGACTTCAATAAAAGTTTGCGTTCGGTTCTTAAAACGTTACAAATAAAAACTAAATGAATTATATCTTCATGTCTGTTACCGCATAGCCTACACTGTTGGATTTTTGGAGAGCGTTCCCATGGGACTAGGTGGGCATTGCCCAGAATAATCCCAAATCTATATTTGATAAAAAGGTCTATATCTGTCTTGGTCCACCCTGCCTCCAGGTACGGCTGAAGCTTCAAAAGTTTGTAATCATTAATAATCATCCAGGAGTGCGATCTAGTAGCTAGTAAATCCTTGTCCATGATTAGTGATCTTCTTTTTACAATCCGATTTAAAAAAAAATGAAAAGAAATGTAAGAGATATTTAAATCCCATAACTCCACTGCCCCTAAGTCGATTAATGCCGGGTCTAGGTACCGACGACCAGTGGCTGCTGTGTTTGAGCTGATCTCTTTTCAAAGGGCACGACAGAGCGGATTTTCCTTTGCCATCTGTAACTGTTTCCAGGCTTTAATGTATCTGGCTTTTCTGTCTATGCATTGGTTTATGTAGCCAAACTCCAGCCTAATTTGTGCTAATGAGGTATGTCCCGGTAGATGAAATAGGGACCTAAAAACTTTTCCAATGATTTTATTTAGGATAGTAGCGTCTTGCCCACACAGAGATTCGCTTCCATATCCTAAGGTTGGAATTAGTTTGGCTGCAATGACTTTAAGCAGGGGCCGATAGCGGGGGCCGGTGAGGAATTTTTCTAGAGTTTGAAAAGCGAATAATAGCATTTGACCTTTTCTATATAACTCCTGTTTCTGGGAAAAAAAGGAACCACGTTCATCAAAAAGTACACCAAGGTATCTGTACTGACTGACTAGTTCCAAAGGGCCCCTTTGTGAGTTCCATCCAATTTTTAAGGATTTTTTGCTGATTCTCATTACTTTAGTTTTATCCTGGTTAACTTCCATTCCACTCTGCTCTGTGTATTCAAATGTCTTAACAATGAGTTGCTGTAGTCCTACTTTAGTTTGGCTTAGGAGGACTACATCATCGGGGATAGCAGATTTGAAATAGTCATGTCGCCGAGCTTTGGAGAGTGCCCGTTAACCCTGTTTAATTCCACAGATAAATCAGATAAGAAGAGATTGAAAAGGTATGGTGCCAACACACAGCCCTGTTTCAATCCCTGCTTTGTCATAATTTTCCTTGAGAGGAAGGAGCCATCCCCTACCTTGACTCTTACCCACGTGTCTGTATGTAGCTGCTGTATGGCTTTTAATAACATCTCTGGTATTCCCCAGGAAGCTAGTTTCTCCCATAAGAGAGGTCGCAGGACCAGATGAAAAGCTGTTTTTTTTTGTTTGCATTTGTCAATGACCATTGATAAGGTTAATATGTTTGCAGTGGTGCCTAGGCCCTTCACGAAACCTGTCTGATTAGGAGGGATAATACTATTTTCCGTTGCCCAACGACAGAGGTGTTCCAGTAAAAGACCAGCGTAGTATTTGGCTTCTACATCTATTAGAGTTATTAGTCGGTAACTTTCGGGTTTTGTTTTGTTACCTCCTTTAAATATTGAGTGAATTATCGCTCCTTTCCAGGATTTGGGAATACTTCTTGACAATATACAATGATTGAAAACAGGGGCAAGATTTTCACCCCAATAAGTCAAATCTAGTTTAAACAGATCATTCGGAATCCCATTGGGGCCGGGAGCACCCCCATTTCTGCTTTTTTTTATTAAGTTGCTATCCTCTGTTGCTGAAAAAGTTATTTCTTTAATTTCTTTTTGGACAAAAAGGGATTTTAATATCATTTTCCCTGGACTTGATTTTTCTGTGGCCACTTCTAAGATTTTATCAACTAGCTTGGATTCATCAAAGTGTTGACTTAAATAGTCAACCCAGGCGGGTTCCGGGATATTTGAGCTAGACAAAGTGCTCAGGGACTTATTCAAATCAGTGACCATTTTCCAAAAACCCTGAGTATTTTGTTTTTTAATTGAAAATAGGGCTTTTGCCCAGAGGTCTTGATGTTTCTGATGTTTATGTTCCCATAATTGTTTCCAATATGCATTATTTAGATTTTTTAAGTCTGCCTTAATACAGCCATTTGTCGGGTCCTTATTGTATAATTCTAATGCTTTATTTTTTTTCTTTCCTTAATTTAAGAATATGCGCTGAATAATTTATATTTGTGTTTGTATTTGCACCGCGCGTCTTGTTTCAATATCTCTTTTGTGGTTGGTCTACAAGAAAACCAACCGCAAAATTGTTTAGGAAATACAACCAAACTTCTATTGGCTCCCTGGTTGTGTCCATGTTGCATTGGGCAAAAATTGCCCTCGATCGGACCCCTGTAGGTTCCTTTAGTTTTTCAGACCATCTGAGTTTTTTATAATTTGTTGTAGTGACATCTCCTGGCATGGTTAGTGCAGAGTTAAAAGTAGGAGGATCACATCCTATTTTCAGGCATTGCTGGCCATGATCACTCATATCTGATTTTATGATGAAAAACTTTGTAATTAATGTAAGCAAGAATAGTGAGACCACAGTATAGTCAATTATAGTGTGAGTTTGGGTAGCGTATCAGGTAGATGCTGGCGGAGTATCCTGAGGGTATCTCCCATTTAGGATTCTAAGCCCAAGAGCCTCAAAGTCTTTTACTAAAGTGAGTGCTGGGGTGCCAGCTTTTCCTCTCTCTATATCCCCCAGATATTGTTGTGGTACAGCCCATAAATTATCTTGCAAAATAGTTTGTGTATCCCTTTCAAAGGGATTTAATAATTTTTGATTGAAATCCCCAGTTATTAAAAGCTCCAGGGGGCCTAGGCCTTGATGAGCAGTTAGGATTATATCTACCAATTTCGATGACATGTGGTTTTTGGATTGGGCATCTGGGTGGATGTAAACATTGATTAAGAGGAGTGGGCTTGAATGATCCCTGTGCTTTCGTCTAGCTTCACTACCAGGAAGTCTTTGTTTTCAACATATATTCGAGTACACAATAATTTTAGACCTGCTGAAATGAAAGTAGCAAGGCCCCCCTTTGAATGACCATACTTTTTCTCCTTTATTGCTGGGGAGAAGAACCCCAGGTATCCATCGATTTCAAAAGGGTTTGTAGCCCAAGTCTCCTGAAGGAGGATGATGTGGAAATTGTTCAATAGGGTTGATAGATCATTTTGGTTTGTATTTGGTCTGACCCCATTTATATTCCATGAGCAGACCTGAAAGGGGGAATTATATCGGTTTGTTAGCATGTTGTGCGCCCTTCTACTTACTAGTCAGTGACGTTTTTCTAAATAAGTTCAATCACCTCAAAATGAACATCCCATAATTTCCACATATTGGCAGGCATTTCAAATAAGACTTGGCTTCAGAAAAAAACTTTCATGTTACAGGGCCTCAGTTCTGTTCTTTCAGAGCTGAGCTGGATGGGAGCATTTAGTACATCTCCTTAGATAAGTTCCTGACGTGGGTTTCACTTTGGCTGAATCTGTTTAGAGCTTATTTTTCCTTCTATGGCAAAGGCTGACCAGTCCCATCTCTCCTGAACCATGGAACTGAACACAAAGGAGATCTCCTTGTTAAGGGTTTTGTGAATCAGAAAGACATACACTACAAGCTGTCCTGACATGGAGGTAGTTGTATGATCGCAGCAGCAAAACGGTCATGGCAGGGCAAAGGGACCCTGCTGGATTGACCAGTGCCCACATGGTATCTCCCAGCCCCAGGGAAAGCAAGGGGAGGACTGTTGCATTACATATTTTATGTATTTGCATACAGTCTACATTCACATGCAGTTCATGATTCTTGAATGGAGCGCCCGCTGATGCACAGCTAATATGTTAGTTGCAGCTGGTGTGCTTGGTGATTGGTCTGTGTCAGCTTGTGGGTGGTTTCTACATGACTATTAAAGTAATTGAAAATACTTATGTGTGGTGGTTTCTTCATCTCATATTGGCAACAAGGATGACCACACTGCAATCCCGCCCACCGACTGAGACCAAGAGGATTGAATGTTCATAGCCTGAATTGCCGCTGGAAAACATACCCATGGGCATGTAGAGGGGAGCAGTTTGTCACTTGTCATCAACATTGTTTTCTCTTGTAACTGACATCCCAAGTTTCAAGGGACATCCTGACTCCTTAGCTCTTTTTAGGCCTAAGTGCTTACCGGCATGGTGGGGAGCCGCGCGCTGTTCCCGAACACTGGCGCATGCAGGTCGCGGGCCAGAGAATACATTGAACGCGTGCATGCGAGTAACCTCACGTGAATTGGTCCGAAGCAGTGCAAAGGCAGCTATTCAGGAGATGAGGGCACGTATCCCAATCGAACAATGTTGCTCCGTAAGCAAGGATTGTTACGCACACCAATGTGCTTTAAACCAATCAGCCAATGAGTTTTAACCAATCAGTTGTCAGCAAACGACGTGGTCAACTCTATGCTAGGGTCATTTTTGTGTCTCAATTTCCCAACAGAACATAACGACACGGTTAGTGGCATCTGATTCTTTTTTAGAGTTTTCCATTTTTTTGAGGGAATGCGGTAGTGGTGAGCTTCCTCCACAACGTTAGTTACATTTCAACAAGATCGCATTTTAAAGGCTATTCAGGTATTTGGCATTATCATATAGTTACTTTCAACAATGCTTTCTGAGGGAATAGCTTCTTTGCAGCAGTTTGCTTAACCTCCTACCTTCCTACAGCTACCAGGGAAACATCATATCATGTGTAGACAGTGGTTTCAGACAGTGCTTAGGTATGTTTGAAAATTATTTAGGAGCTATCGATGCTAGATTGTTTGCACCAGAGCACAAGTTGGCATTGTTATTTGGGAGCCTCGGCTAAGCAGCAGAAAAGGTTTTTGACAATTTACCGAAAACACCAGCGCCACCAAGCAGCAAGTTAATGATTGGGATGTGTACAAAAAGGCAATTGGGAGGCTACCGGCACATTATTGTGAGGAGCGCAGGGTTATGTTAGAGTGACATAATCTTTTCAAGTACAATCAGTCAATGGAAGAAACAATTGAGGAGTACGTCTCAGAGTTCAGGATTCTAGCTGCAACTTGCAAATTTAGGGCCATATTTACAAGAAAGTGGCGCATCACTAGTGATGTGCCACTTTCTTGTGCCCCACTTGCATCCCCTAACGCGACCATGTTAGCGCCTTATTTACAATACGCCGCACCATGGCGCATGTTAGGCGCAATTGAGTCATTATTTTTACACTATTGTAATGCTATAATGAATTAGTGTAAAAAAATTTTTACACTAATCCAGTTTAGTGTTAAGAGGCCCATTGAAATCAATTAGAGCCTCATTTTAACGCCTGCTTCAAGCAGGCGTTAAAAATGATGCTAGAAATGGCGCTATGGAATTTGTAGATTCCAAGGCGCCATTTGTAGCGATCCTCTAACGAGGGAACGCCCCCTTTGCATACATCATGCATATATTATGCATGATGTGGCGCAAAGGGTTTACAAGGTGGGGTAAACCTAGTTTGCGCGACCTTGTAAATATGCCACTATGGTAGTGGCCCATTAGCATCACATTTGCGGCAAAAAGTTTGCCGCAAATGTGGCAAAAGGGGCGCAAGGGCCTTGTAAATCTGGCCCTTAGTGTTAATGTGGACAGGTACAATTGTGGCCAGTTTGTTTTTAATTGTTATGCCAGGAAAATCCAGGAAAGTCTTGTAAATTGTAAAAATCCATCATTATCAGAAGGTTTAGATGTGGCAAAAGGGAGTGAAATGTTAATGATATTGTCTAAAGTGTTGCATGCTGATGTTCCTGTTAATGCTACTATGGATACAGATGTGTGTGATGGTGATGAGTCTGGTTGTTTGGTGAAGTCAACTAACAAGGATGGTAAAACCATCAAAAAGAAAAGAAGTTATGCATGTCATATGTGTGGATCAAAATCACACCTTGGTATAAATCTGAGTTGTTCTACTGTAGGCAAGTGCTGTTTAATGTGCAAGAAAGTGGGACATTTCCAGGTTGTGTGCGAGATTGGGAAAAGTACGGTTAGGGTAAACAACATGAACGTAAATGAGGAGACGTGTGCTGAAAAGTTGAGCAACATCGTATTAACAATTGGGTGCAATGCAGTATCCCTAACTTAGTAGGAGGTCAAAAGGCTTTTGTACTTTGCAAGAGAGGGTAATGTCAGCCTTCAGGTAATTGTAGATTCAGGTTTGCCCGTTAGTATTTTAAGAGATACAACCTGTTAGAAATGGGGTCCTTGGTTGGCGGTCAGGTTAACCCCTCCAAGCAAAGACCCTCACTCTAGTCAGGGTAAAGGAGAATCACCCTCTGTTAACCGCCGCTCACTCCCTTGGTAGCTTGACACAAGCAGGCAGGCTTAACTTCAGCATCTAGGTATAAACTATTTGTACCAACACACACAGTAACTCAGTGAAAACACTACAAAATGACAAAACACAGGTTTAGAAAAATAGGAAATATTTATCTCAACAAAACAAGACCAAAACAAAAAAAATCCAACATGCACAAGTCAAGTTATTAATTAAAAAGCAAAAAGAGTCTGAAATCATTTTGCAAACAGGTAAAACACTGTTAGCGTTTAAAAATACCTGGGTAGCGTCAAAATAACATGCAAGGGTGAGTCTGCGTCGAAAAAGGTAAGCAGTGCTTCGATTTCTCACCGGCAAGCGAGATCATGCGTCGTTTCTCCTTCTCTGGTCGGGCCTGCTGCACGGTGATAGCAAAACCACGCTGTGTGGGCTGCAACCTTACCAGCCTCCATTAGCGATGTGGAGCGTCGTTTCTCCAGCCACGTACGTCGACCTTCCAGCCGAACTGCAAGCGCTGCATTGATTTCAGCCGTAGAGCCAGCGCTGCGTCGTTTCTTCAGCCGTGTCTCGGAGATTGCGTCAGAAATGTCCCCGCACAGTGGACTGTGTGTGGATTTTCAATCTTGGTCTGCCAGCTTCACCTGTCAAGACCCCAGGAACTGAATAGGGCACCACTTGGAAGGGCAGGAGTATCAGCAGAGAGTCCAGGTGCTGGCAGGGGAAGTCTATGATGGCCCTGAGACTTCAACAACAGGAGGCAAGCTCAGGACAAGCCCTTGGAGATTTCTTCACAAGCAGGAATGCACAACAAAGTCCAGTCTTTGTCCCCTTTTACCATGCAGAAGCAGCAACTGCAGGATAGCGCCACAAAGCACAGTCACAGGCAGGACAGCACTTCTCAGCTCTTCAGCTCTTCTCCAGGCAGAGGTTCCTCTCGATGTCCAGAAGTGACCTAAAGTCTGTAGTTTTGAGTGCCCTTCTTATACCCATTTTGGCCTTTGAAGTAGCAAAGAAAAGTCTCTTGTTTGTGAAATTCTGCCTTGCCTAGGCCAGGCCCCAGACACACACCAGGGGGTTGGAGACTGCATTGTGTGAGGGCAGGCACAGTCCTTTCAAGTGTGAGTGACCACTCCTCTCCTCCCTCCTAGCACAGATGGCTCATCAGGATATGCAGGCTACACCCCAGCTCCCTTTGTGTCACTGTCTAGAGAGAGATGCAAAACACCCAACTGTCAAACTGACCCAGACAGGGAATCCACAACCAGGCAGAGACACAGAATGGTTTAAGCAAGAAAATGCTCACTTTCTAAAAGTAGCATTTTCAAACACCCAATCTTAAAATCAACTTTACTAAAAGATGTATTTTGAAATTGTGATCTCAGAGACCCCAAACTCCACATGTCTATCTGCTCCCAAAGGCAATCTACGCTTTAATCATATTTAAAGGCAGCCCCCATGTTAACCTATGAGAGGGATAGGTCTTGCAGCAGTGAAATCCGAATTTGGCAGTATTTCACTGTTAGGACATATAAAACACATTAGTATATGTCCTACCTTAAACATACACTGCACCCTGCCCACAGGGCTACCTAGGGCATACGTTAGGGGTGTCTTACATGGAAGAAAAGGGAAGGTTTAGGCCTGGCAAGTGGGTACACTTGCCAAGTCGAATTGGCAGTTTAAAACTGCACACACAGACACTGCAGTGGCAGGTCTGAGCCATGTTTACAGAGCTTCTATTGTGGGTGGCACAACCAGTGCTGCAGGCCCACTAGTAGCATTTGATTTACAGACCCTGGGCACCGCTAGTGCACTGTACTAGGGACTTACCAGTAAATCAGATATGCCAATCATGGATAAACCAATCAACCATACAATTTACACAGAGAGCATATGCACTTTAGCACTGGTTAGCAGTGGTAAAGTGCTCAGAGTTCTAAAGCCAACAAAAACAGGTCAGAAAAACAGTAGGCAGGAGGCAAAAGGATTGGGGATGACCCTGCATAAGGGAAAAAGTCCAACACAACCTTCTATAAGAATTGGAGAAACAATATTACGCTCTTGTCGAAAGATGTTAACCCTAAAGCATTTTTGGGGTTATTTCAAGTCGGAAATTGAATGGTTGGTTGGAACTACTCCCACAAAGGTGTATGTTGCATCCAAAGATAAAGATATAGGGGCATATTTAAGAGCTATGCCCTGCGCTGTATTTACAAGGTGGCGTTAAGCCACTTTTTGTGGCTTAACGCCACCTTGCAAATACGGCCCCTTCACACACAGCACTTTGCATGGAAGGGGCGTGCAATGGGTGTTGCTGTGGGCATGCCATCGTGGGCATGCCATCGTCCCGCGGGCGATCCTTGCCTCATTTAATAAGTACAGCTCTGTGACCCCTGAAGATGAGTTTAACCCAGTGCTGGCAGCAGTCAGGTTTAATATACTAAACTAAACCATTATCCCATGAACTAATGTTGCTCCTTAGCCCCGCACCTCTCATGCTGCCAAGGGATAGGCATTTGGCATTCTCTCCTTAAATCCCAAAGACACCACATCAGTTTTTAGATCAAGTTTCCCATGCATTTCATCAAAGTTGCAAAGTTCCTTGATGTAACTATATGGAGTTTAGCTCTTTCACCATAAGTGTAACATCAGACGTCTTTGACTTACTATTATTGTAATGTATTGTATCGCTTTTCGGCGAGTAGCACGCTACTCCGGAACCCAAAAGGAATTAGTGGTGGATTAGTTTAGGGAAATATGAGTACAGTTTTAGTATTATTATGAGTTAATGTGAGCCGCGGATATGTGAGTTTGTTAGTTGGATTGACTGGAGTATTGGAGGGGTGGAGGAGGGAAGAATCCAGAAGTGTTATTTGGGAGTTTATAGTAATAGACATGACATATGGTAGTGGGTAGACAAAGTAAAGCTTACAAAAGAGTAAAAATATAATATTTTTTATATATATATATATATATATATATATATATATATATATATATATATATATATATATATATATATACAAATTTTTTATCATTATTTTTATTTAATTTATTTATTCTTTATTATTATTAATATATATATTTTTAGATTTATTTATAATTTGAATTTTATTTACAGATTGTATTTGATTTTTATTTAATATTTTCTCTAGTACAGTAGGACTGGAGTAATAAATAAATAGATATGTAAGTACATAGTAAGGGAATATGGTGGTCATTCTGACCCTGGCGGTCTTTGACCGCCAGGGCGGAGGACCGCGGGAGCACCGCCGACAGGCCGGCGGTGCTCCAATGGGGATTCCGACCGCGGCGGTAAAGCCGCGGTCGGACCGGCACCACTGGCGGGGTCCCGCCAGTGTACCGCGGCCCCATTGAATCCTCCGCGGCGGCGCAGCTTGCTGCACCGCCGCGGGGATTCCGACCCCCCCTACCGCCATCCAGATCCCGGCGGTCGGACCGCCGAGATCCGGATGGCGGTAGGGGGGGTCGCGGGGCCCCTGGGGGCCCCTGCAGTGCCCATGCCACTGGCATGGGCATTGCAGGGGCCCCCGTAAGAGGGCCCCTACATGTATTTCACTGTCTGCTGCGCAGACAGTGAAATACGCGACGGGTGCAACTGCACCCGTCGCACAGCTTCCACTCCGCCGGCTCGATTCCGAGCCGGCTTCATCGTGGAAGCCTCTTTCCCGCTGGGCTGGCTGGCGGTCTGAAGGCGACCGCCCGCCAGCCCAGCGGGAAAGTCAGAATTACCGCCGCGGTCTTTCGACCGCGGAACGGTAACCTGACGGCGGGACTTTGGCGGGCGGCCTCCGCCGCCCGCCAAGGTCAGAATGAGGGCCTATATGTCTAAGGAATATAATAATGGGCATATTATGAGAAGAAAAGTAGTATTGTATAAACACAGACTTTCAAGATTTGTAATATGTGAAGTTGATTAATAAGTGTACTTTTCTAACACTTATTTATCTTTACTCAATTTTTGAATAGTCAAATACCTATGATAATAAACATTTGATCAGTGTGATATAAAATGAGAGCAGGGATTCATAAATATCTAATATAACAACTTATCTAGGAGCTATGCAATGACCTATGAACATGTTACGCATAGAATAACACATATTTATATATGTATATATATATATATATATATATATACACACACGCACATACATACATACATGAATACACACACATATGTACATACATATACATATTTAAACAGTGAGTAAATATACATTAGTTAAACAGGTTTAAAGAGTATGTGTGTAGTTTACTGTTATGACATAGTAGCGATACATATTTTCTAAAGAAATATATATATATATATATATATATATATATATATATAGAATATACACATAACCAGATAAAAAATATTTATCAACACAGGCATATGCAGTCCATAGCTGTTTGAATATGGTGGTTATGAAGGAAAGAGCCAACTCTTGAGTAGTCTTCTGAAGACAAGATAGTTATTTGTGGATCTTATAGATGGGGGTAATGAATTCTATAGTTTGGCTGCTTGAACACGGAGAAGGATGTACCTCCTATAGTCTTTTTCTTGTATGGTGGTGTTCTAAGGCAGGGTGCCAATCTTGAACGGAGGTTTCTTTGTTGAAAGTATTTGGTTATTTTGTTTCTGATAAAAAGCGGTCCTGTTCCATATATAGCTTTGTGGGTGATACAAAGCAGCTTGAAGGTGCATCTTCTGGCAACGGGTAACCAGTGTAGTGCTTTCAAGGCAGGGGAGATGTGGGCTTGTGGCTTTACATGTAATAGTAGCCTGGCTGCGGAGTTCTGCATACGTTGTAGTTTTTTCATAATAGAGATGATCCATAGTAGAGGCCATTGGCATAATCCAGTTTGGATAGTACAAGCGAGATAGTAGCCTGCACCTTGTGTGGAAATCAGAGGTGGGGGAAGATGCGTCGTAGAGTCTTCAAGGTGATGAAGCTTGTTCGTGCTAATTTGTCCACTTGGGCATTCATTGTTAACTTGGAGTCCATGGTGATTCCAAGCTTTTTAACTTCCTTGGATAATTGAGGAGGTGGTCTGAGATCGTCAGGCCAGGCGCACGGTGGGTCATAATTTTTCCAGTCACCACATATGAGTATTTCTGTTTTAGAGCCATTTAGTTTGAGATGGCTCCAAGTCATCCACTGATCAACGGCTCTGAGGCAACAGAAGATTAGTGAGTTTTCAATGTTTTTGGGGCATTCTAATTTAAGTAATATTTGTGTGTCACCTGCATAGTTGTAGCATGTGAGATGAAAATCATTGATCAGTTCTGGTAATGAGCAGGGGGCCCTTGGGGGGACCCCTGCTTTTGTAAGGTAGGGTTTGGGCAAGAAAGGGGGAGAATAGATAATATTAGTTCTTTTTTTAAGGTAGGATGTAATCCAGTCAAGAGAAATCGCTTCTATGCCGGCTTCGGGGAGTCTTTGAAATAGGGTGTCATGCTCAACCATATCAGAGTCAGCCGAGAGGTCCAAGAGAAGTAGTGCAGCAACTCCATTGCGGTCAACTGTGTTTTTAAGATGCTCTCAGATTGCTTTGAGTGCAGATTCAGTGCCTCTTCCTGGGCGAGATCCAGTTTGGTAGTCTGAAAGTATACAATTGTCTTCAATGGACTGTGACATCTGGGTGAATGCTGCTCTTTCTGTCAGTTTGCCCAGGAATGGTCCATTTGTGATTGGTCTGTAGTTGTTGGGGTCTTGCGGGTCTAGGTTTGTTTTATTTAATAACAGTAGTATGTACGCCTTTTTCAGGTCTACAGGAAAAGTTCCTGTAGTTAAAGAGTTGTTGATGATTCTTCTTACAGGTGTGGCAGCAGAAGTAGATAAAAGATTGTTCTTGAAGATGTGTGGTGGGCAAAGGTCAGAAGGGCAACCGGAAGGTCTGCTTGCTTTGACCAAATCCATAAATTCACCTTGTGATATTTGTTTGAAGGACTGTAGAGGCTGGGTTGGTTTATTCTTAGAGGGTATTTTAGGAAAGGGGTTGGTGCTGATGGTTTTCTTCTGTTTTAAATAGGAGTCCAATGTGTCTGCCTTGGTTGTGAAATTAGTTGCCAGTTTGTTTGTGAAATCTTGAGTAGTGGGATGACTTCCTTCCATGCATATAGGTTTTCAAAATTAATTGAGAATTTTATAAAATTCTTTTGTTGCAGATTTAGCATTTTGAATTCTGTTTGAGTAGTACCTCTTTTAGCTTTTTTGATTGATGATTTGTATATTCTGTTAAGTTTGTGTAGCTGCAGTTTGTCTTGACTGTTGTTTGTTTTGTGCCAGGTCCACTGCAACTTTCTGATTTGTTGCTTTATTTTTTTTAAGTTCTGTGTTTCTCCAAGGTGTTGGTTTTCTTTTGTCCTGTTTAGTTTTTCTGAGTGGTATTAGGATATCAAAAGCTTCCTGTATCCACTCATAAAGTTTTGGAACAGAATTAGTGTATCTAGATCTGTGTCGGCTGTTAATTGTGTTTCTAATTCACCAAAATTTACTTTGCTCCAAGGTCGATAGGTGCATGTATTTAAGTAGTTGTGGGATGTGTTGATTTGTGGTGTTTTATGTCGGAAAGTTATCAAATGGTGGTCTGACCATGTGATTGGCATGATGCTATGAACGGTAACTAGTTCAGGCTCAGCAAAAATGACATCTAGAATATGTCCAGTGATGTGGGTGGGATTGTGTGCAATCTGATGTAGGTTCAATGAGACTAGGCCCGTGGTGATAGCTTTTAGATGGGGCATATTGGGTTTGGCAAACCAAATGTTTAGGTCCCCAAGAATGCATAGGTTTGAGTACAATGTAATAAGGTTTGAGACTGTGGCCCTCATTCCAACCCTGGCAGTCTCTGACTGCCAGGGCGGAGGGCAGCGGAAGCACCGCCAACAGGCTGGCGGTGCTTCCTGGGCTATTCTGACCGCGGCGGTAAAGCCGCGGTCAGAAAAGGGGAACCAGCGGTTTCCCGCCGGTTTTCCCCTGGCCCAGAGAATCCTCCATGGCGGCGCTGCTTGCAGCGCCGCCATGGGGATTCCGACCCTCTTCCTGCCAGCCTGTTTCTGGCGGTTTTCACCGCCAGAACCAGGATGGCGGGAACGGGTGTCGTGGGGCCCCTGGGGGCCCCTGCACTGCCCATGCCACTGGCATGGACAGTGCAGAGGCCCCATAACAGGGCCCCATTCATATTTTCACTGTCTGCTTTGCAGACAGTGAAAATCGCGACGGGTGCCACTGCATCCGTCGCACCCCTGCAACTCCGCCGGCTCCATTCGGAGCCGGCTTCCTCGTTGCAGGGCCTTTCCCGCTGGGCCGGCGGGCGCTCCTTTGGTGGGTGCCCGCCGGCCCAGCGGGAAAGCCAGAATGGCCGCCGCAGTCTTTTGACCGCGGTGCGGCCAAATGGCGGTAACCGCATGGCGGGCGGCGGTCGCCGCCTGCCGCGGTCAGAATGACCGCCTGTATCTAGAAAAGCGTCTGGGAATGTTGAGTTGTTGGGTGGAGGTCTGTAAAGGAGGAGAAAGTTACAGGAGGAAGTTGGAGTAGGGTGGCATCTGGTGAGGAGGGCTTCACAACCTTGTATGGAAATGTTGTTTGTTTTACTGAGATTTATTGCCTGTTTGAATATAATAGCTAGTCCACCTCCTCTCTTGCCTATACGGTTTTGTGTGATGTTTGATAGTCCAGAGGAAAGGCTTCATTCAATACTGGGGCCATGTCATCTCCCAACCATGATTCTGTTATGAATAGTAAGTCAGGTTGTGTGTCTATGAGCAGGTCGTAGATGTGGTGTTTGTTTTTTGAGAGTGACCGAGCATTTATGAGCTGGCAGTTTTGAAACAGTGTGTTAGTGGCGGTGTTGTGTTGTTTAGGAGAAGGGTGAGCAGTATATTTTGAGCTTGTAGCAGGTGTGTTGTTAGTTGTGATAACTGTGTGAGGGTCACAATAGTCTTATTTTTCAATATAGGGTTCCTCTTCCAGCAGGTTTAGGAGGCGTTTTGTTGGGTCTGTGTGTGTGGGTGGTGGACTTGGTGGCTGAGAGAGACATGAAGAGGGTACTGTTTTTGTAGGGTAGCCTTATTATGTAATAGACAAGGGGATGCAAAGTTGTTAAGAGTGGCATGCTGTTTATTTTGTTTGTGTCTGTTTAGTGTAGATGGAGTATGTGTTAGTGGTGGTGGAGGAGCATGTGGATCATGATGTAAGGCTTGTGCAATGGATGAAAGGCGGGTGAATGAATGTTGCTGTGTTGGGGTGCTTGTGGTAGATGTTTGTGAAGAGTGAGAATGTAGGAGTAAAGATTGGACGGGATTTGTATTCTTTGTGTAGTCGTGAGGGTGGGAGTGGGTGTGACGATAAGTATAATGAAAGTTTGTGTTGATTTGATGTGCTGATGTGTGTGGTATGTATGGGTTTTGTGGAATAGAGAGAGGGGATATTGATGTAGTGGTTTTCAGTGAGGGATTTGTATGTGAGTTAGTGCTGATGAGGGGAATTAGAGTATTACAGGGTTTGTTGATGTGTTTTGGAGATGAATGTATGAGGTGTGTAAGAGGGGGTGGATGTGTGTCAGGGGGGTTTGTGTTAGTTGTGATGACTGGAAGAGGTAATATGTGTGGTGGAGTGGAGTGTGAGGATTATATGGTTGTGTGTAATTGGTGAAGAGAGGGGAAGGGTGTTTGTAGATGGTGTGTTGGAAGGCTGGGTTTAGGAACTCTCATGATGAAATGTGGTCTGTGTGGATCAAATAGAAGATAGTGTTGTTGGTTTGTATGAACAGGGAGTGTGGATCTGGAAGGCTGAAAGTAATGTATAGTGTGGTTTTCTGTTGTGCGGGTGATGGCAGGTTGTGTTAGTGGGAGTAGACAGAGTAGTGTTTGCTGTGCGAATGAAGGTGTTTTACTGTTGTAGTTGTGGTGGATATATATATAGGTGTTGTATATGGGGTATCGTATTGGATGATGGGACATTGCAATCTGTATGAGGTCAGTTTGTGATGCAGGAGTTGGATGTCTTTGCAGATAATGTGTTTGCATGTTGATGGATGTGTAGGGAGTAAGGGCCAGATGTAGCAAGCCGTTTGCATGGCGCAAACTGCGAAAAACGCAGTTTGCCCCATGCAAACGGTCTCACGCGATCCTCATTCCCAAATTGCGAGTCGGTACCGACTCGCAATTTGGGAATATGACTCGCAAATAGGAAGGTGTGTTCCCTTCCTATTTGCGACTCGCATCGCAACTCGCAGTTACCACCAGTGTCACACTGGTGGTAACTCATTCGCAAAAGGGAAGGGGTCCCCATGGGACCCCTTCCCCTTTGTGAATGTCGAAAAAAATATGGACCACTGCCTACTCTGAAAAAAACGAAACCAAATGGTTTCGGTATTTTTTTCATTTTGCAACTCGTTTTCCTTTATGGAAAACGGGCTGCAAAATGAAAAAAAAAACTGCTTTATTTAAAAAGCAGTCACAGGCATGGATGTCTGCTGACTACAGCAGGCCACCATCCCTGTGAGTGCAGGGACTCGCTATGGGGTCGCAAAATGCGACCCACCTCATGAATATTGATGAGGTGGGTCTTTGCGACCCCATAGCAAGTCAAAGAAGGTGTCTGAGACACCATTCTGCATCCGATTTTGCGACTTGCAAATTGCGAGTCGCTCAGACTCGCAATTTGCAAGTCGCAAAATCGGATTTTGCTACATCTGGCCCTAAGTTCCTTTCTGCTAAATAGGAAATTGGGCAGCATATCTGGCCCTAGGCCCTGCCAGGCCCTAACAGGCAGCTGCCCTTGTCCTCTTCACCCTTCGCCTCGACACCCGGGCTGAGACACCCTGAGCCCTTGGCTTAAGTAGCTGTACTGGCCAATAGAACCCTAGTCCTAACCCTAACCATTCAGATTTGTAACCCTAATTCAAACAACCAATGGGAGACCCAGCCCTAATCACCAATCATACCCCTAATCCTGACAACCAATCACAAGCCCAACCCTAAAAACCAGGAACCAATCAGAATCTCAGCCCTACTACCAATCACAAGCCCAACCCTGAAAACCAGGAACCAATCAGAACCTCTGCCTTACTACCAATCACAAGCCCAACCCTGAAAACCAGGAACCACTCAGAATCTCAGCCCTGCTACCAATCACAAGCCCAACTCTAATCCCTAAGCCAATAGAAAGACCAGCCCCGAACAACCTATTACAACACCATAAGCAACAACCAATAGAAACTTACATAAGGGCCAAGTTAACTGAAGCCCAGTCCCTGTGGGAAGGGAGGAGGGAGCTGCTGCTCTAGTCAGAATCTCCTTGGATAGAGAGGCTGAATCCACACTTCCAAGCTAGCAGAGTCTACTTTCCAGGTAAGCGAGAGATTGTTAAAAACACTGAAATATTGCTTATCGCGCCATCTGAAATGTGGCTTTTTTAAGGCAAAAACAGGGGATGCAGACAGTTTCTGAACACAATTTAAACGACAGAAAATTAGGAGGAAATGCTCTCACCCCCTCCACTCCCACAACCCACATAACCTTTCTCAGCCACCACTTAACTCTTTCTCTTCATGCACAATCTCTTTCAGACCCAGGTTGGTGTGCAGCACAATCTGCAGCTCACAAGGCACGCTGAGGTTTACGCTGTGCCACAGCGCTGCTTGTGCCCGAGCCATCACAGCCTTCAGATGTAGCTGAATTAGATGTTTTCTAAATTGACAGTGTGCTATCATCAGAATGTACTTCCACTGCTCTGTAAATGAAAGCTATGACATAGTACATTTTTGTGTGAGTGCACTGCGCACATTGAAC
This sequence comes from Pleurodeles waltl, assembly GCF_031143425.1. Classification (NCBI taxonomy): domain Eukaryota; kingdom Metazoa; phylum Chordata; class Amphibia; order Caudata; family Salamandridae; genus Pleurodeles; species Pleurodeles waltl. The sequence goes on from NC_090443.1 coordinate 353,394,648, forward strand.
AAAGTGTAGTGCCTCATAGTCAAATTTTCAGAACACAATCAGCAGAATACAGTGCCATGTTCCTTGGATTACTCTACAGGATCGGCTGCTTTTGTACGTGCATTGCACTCAATGAGCAGAATGTAACGCCTTGTTTGAGTTCACTATCAAAGACCTGCAGAACATAGTGCCTGGTGACTGGCAGGAGTGTTTTCACAGGTGGGTTGGAAGCATCACACACCCCTGAAAGTGCAGTTGGGACATTAATGACATCAGTCTCTTGGGTTACATTCCCCTCCTCTTGCTGACACAGGTGTGCCGGCTTCAGGAATGCAGTCGAGCAGGAGCTGACTGGATGCTGGTGCAAAGGCAAGGTGTGGGCTGAGATTCTCACCAACAACGTGCCACTTCCAAATGCCCCGTAGGTTCCGGGCTGCCAAGTCCAACCTTGGAGAGAAAACTAAAGATTGTCTGAGGTATCTGGCGGTTGAGACCGTTTGTGTGGCTCAATGTGTACCCGGTTGGTCAAAGGTACCAATCTTCCTAACATTTGACTCTCAGAGATTGAAAAAATGAACCTGCAGCCTCAGGTCCACCCCTGCAGGCATTAACAACACCTGGAGATTGAGGATAAACCATGAGTGCAGGCTTCAGCCCTCCACTTAGGGGGGCGGGAGCCAGGCGGTTAGGACTCAGGGGCTCCAGTGAGCGCATTGGTCATGTCTCCTCCTTTTTCCATCTGAGCAAAGTGAGTCATTTCCCAACTTCCTATGGCTCAAACCTTTTTTCTTTACTTTCTGAGGTTGGTTGCTTCGAGCAGAGCTCGAGCGGAGTAATGTGTGGCCTCAGGCTCTAACATACTGCCAGAAGCATGGAAACATGCAGCCAGCATTTCCAAACTTCCCACCAGAATAGTCTAACATGCTGTGTGCCTCCCGACTGGCTAAATGGTTCCGGCTTTGAAACCTGACAGAAGCACATTCGTATTTAGCACTGCTAGAGTGCATTATGTGTATGTAACCATGTTAGGTGTAGAAAACCTGGGTCGAGTGCCGGACAACTGTGTTACGCTGCATTTGGCGGAGTTTTTTTCCAAAATGAGTGCTCCAAGTGGAGTAGCAGAACTCCATGAACTCCACTCATGGAGGTGAGTTTATCACCCACCTCTAGTCATGACTTGTTTGTGCTGCCTGAGAAGTTGAGAAAATCATTGATTGTACTAGCACATCAGGGGCGCCAAGGTATTAGAAGAACTATCAAGTGTTTGAAGCAACACTACTGGTGGCCTTATTTGGATGCACAAATGCGATCTGCAGTAGACAACTGGCATGAATGCCTATTGTCTGACTAGCATTGGAAGACGATGAGCATGCCATTGCAGCCAATCCCCTTTCTTGAGACACCTTGGGATAAGGTTGCAATGGACTTTGTTGATCCTTTTTCAGTTCTTCCAAGTGACATTAGGTATCTCATCATGTTAGTCGATTACCACTGCAAGTGGCTTTATTATTCTTTTGTTAAAGCTCAGTCTACCATTAAGCTCTTGAAAGGAGTATTCTCTTTAAATAGATTGCCAAAAGAGATTGTTATGGATAATGGTACTCATTTGTTTCTAATGATATGTGCACGTTTTTGGAGTTGCATGATGTTAAACACATCATGGTGGCCTTGTATTTGACAAATTCTAATGGCCTCTTGAGCGAGCAAACAAGTTTGTCAAAAGGGTATTTAGACTGCATTGTGTCAGGTCAGGATGTTAAAGAAGCTGTGCAAAGGAAAATATGGATGTATTACATGCCTCCTCATGCTATGATAGGAAGTGCACCTTTCACTTTGATTCGAGGGAAGAAGGTGCACACTAATTTGTACCTTAGATGGTTCTCGCTCAACAGTGGATGTCCTGCAACAATTGGTTATGATGAAACATGTGACAAGGTATTTCAAAAACAGAGAGACAATAAGCAAAGATCTGATGGAAGCAACAAAGTCAGAAGTCCAAGTTTAGAAGTCAATGATTGGGTGTTGATAAAGAAACCAGAAAATGTAAAGAAGCCGGAGTCCAAATTATCTTAACCCATTCAAGCAGTGAATGTTGGTAAAGGGGCAGCATTACGTAAAGGGATACGCTGATGGAACAAATGCAGCTTGGTGCAAGTAACTCAGAGTCAAGCTGTGTTGGTACAGAAGTACAACATGGAAAATAACATTAAATAATGTGATTGGCCTGCTTGATTGCAAGGCAGAGACATGAATGCATACAATAATATCAATAGTATTTGCAGTCATTCGTCTGTTAGTAGTAGTTGGCCAGGTACAGGTGCAAGTGAGTAGTAAATCAGATGTGATAGTGCATTTTAAAATGTTGGTAGAGAGCCTAGTCTGGGGCTAGACATGCCAGTTCACAGTGACAATGTAAGGGAAAGGATGGTGTTGTGAGCAGCAAATTGTTTTGACTATGTTATGAATTAATAAAATATTTATTTTTATTGCAAGTTATTTGTGCAAGGGGGAAGTTTCTGTATTACGCATTTGTATGTACTTGTATGGAGTGTTTACATTCACATGTAGTTCATGATTCTGTAATGGTGCACTCGCTGAAGCACAGCTACAAATATGTCAGTTGCAGCTGGCACGCTTGGTGATTGGTCTGTCTCAGGTAGTGGGCAGTTTCTACATGACTATTAAACCAATTGAATATACTAATGTCTGGTGGTTCCTTCATCTCAACGACCCAGGAGGGAAAGCGGAAGAGTGGAGGGACGATGTGGAACATGGTAGACATGCTGCTCAGGCACACCACAAAATAAAGATTTCTCCTACAAGTGCATAGTGTCCACTTTATAGTTCAATATTCTGCAACTGGTGAAGAAGGTAAGCAGTGCCCAGAAAAGGAAATCATCCACGGAGTAACAGCAGGACCTAGGCTCTGCTGCTCAATGGAGGAGCGACATCAGGATTCCAACCCCTGTCTCCTGCAGGCAAATATGCAATGTGCGTACTCAAGCCCTGAGCTCTTAAGGGAAACATCAGGACTCCAATCCTGGTTGGCTAAAGAAGGAGTGGTTTGACCACCTCTTGAGTGGTCAAACAAGAGAAGTGACCATGGATCCCATGCCAATACTATGGGACAGTGAACTAAGAAAAGAAATACAAAGGTAAGCGGCATGCTGCACAACACTGCACTTGAATGCTCATGCTACTCCTAACTAAACTATAGTCTCTCGAGACAAGATCAATGAAGTCTCATGAGATGTGGGAACTCAGGTGGCCATCCTGAAGTCAGGTAGTATGCATAGACTTCAATAGAGTGTTATTTTGAAGGTTCACTGTGAGAAATTAGGTTATTGGTTGAGGGGGGCATCAACTCTTCTCAAGCAACAACCACGATCATTGTTAGGGTAAACTACAAAAGTTTCCAAATTAACCCATGCTTAACCCTCTGGTAACTTGGTACAAAAGCAGTCAGGCTTAACTTTGAGGCAAAGTGTAAAGTATTTGTGTGGCACACAAACAGTAAACAGTAACAAAGTAAAAACACAGTGCAAGAAAAATCTTATGCCAATGTTGAAAAATAGATGTTAAATTAATAAATAATTTGAGACCAAAATAAAATCCAATCAGTAGAACTGGAGATATTGAATTTTAAAGGTTTAGATGAAAGTAGCAATCGGCCAACTGAGGGTATCTGGTTGCACAGGACCGATAAAAAGCCACAAGTTGATTCCGACTACGATTGAGTGCAGGCTGGGGACAGGACCAGGTCTAGCCTGCTGAGAGTTGTACCGTATGTCCTTAGTGCAAGGCCTGCATAGTTTTGCTTTCCAAGGCTTTGTATTATCCGGCATCGGTTCTGATGAAACTGTGCATCGAGGCTTTATGCTGCTCACCATCATTTCCAATGAAGCTTTTAGCTGTGAGGTGAGGCCTTGGGGGGGCTTTGCGACGCTCGGCATAAGTTCCATTAAAGCTTTCAGCTGTCCAGCAAGAGTGTGCGGAGCTTTGCATTGCTCAGTATTACTTCTGATGAAACTTTCAACTGTGCAGCTAGGCTTTGCGGGGTTTCATGTCCCTCGGCATCAGTTTCAATGAAGTTTGCAGCCGTGCAACAAAGCTTGGTGGGGCTTTGCGTTGCTTTGTGCCGGATTTGATGGAACCTTCAATTAAGCTGAGAGGAGCTCACTTTGATTCCAGCCAAGGGTCCAAACCCAGGAGGTCATCACTTGATCTCACTCCAGAAGAGGCTAGCAAGGCTCGGGCTGGTCCAGTTGAAGGCCCAGACTGATCTAGTGCAGCAGGTCAGTTGGGTAGTTGCAGGGAGGCCTCTGGAGCCTGCTGTGTCCATGTAGCTCAGAACAGAAGGTGAGCCAACTGACCCTTGGAGCCACTCAGGTCTTCTTGGAAACAAGAAGATGGTACTTTCTCCCCCAGGCAGCAAGAAAAGCTTCAGTCAGCTGGACAATCATCTGAAGAACAAGGCAGGCCCCAATCAGCAGGGCAGTCCTCTGGTGGCAGCAGAGCAGTCCTCTGAGAAACAAGGCAGGCCTCAAGCAGCAGGGCAGTCCTCTGAGTACAAGACAGTTCTTCTGAATTATTCCACAGTTTCAGGAGTGTGCTGAAGAATTGATCTGAGGGTCCAATATTTATACCTGCTGCCAGCTTTGAAGTGGGAGAAACCTCCCCACACACATCTGGTGCTGTAATGTCCTTCCTTCCCCTGCCTAGGCTCCAATATGTCTGGACTGACAATAGGCTGGTGTCATGTTCTTTTTTGAATGTGCTGGATGCAGCCCATTAGAAATGTAATGAGACAGGTAACAGCTTCCCTTCTCCCATCCTGGCAGGATGGCCTTCAACACCTGGTATCCTTCTGTCTCACTGTGTAGAAGGAATACACAAAAGCCAACTACCAATTATTCCAATTTATGTAATCCAGGATACGTGCTGCAGGTACCAAATGGTTAGGACAAGGAAATGCCAACTTTCTAAAAGTGGCATTGTTAGACTTGTGACTTGAAATCTGACTTTACCATTAAAGAGGGCTTTAAATTACAATTACTTAGATATCAAACATGATTTTAAAAACCCCTCCTGTAATAAGGTAACCTAGTAATATCCTATAGGAGGTGTATGCCTCATAGTAGTGAAAAAATAATTTAGGAGTTTTTCTCTACCCAGACATGTAAACCTTAAAAGTACATGCCCAACTTTTTAAATACAATGCACCCTGCCATATAGGCTGATTAGAGCCAACCCTAGTGGTGGCTTAAAAGGAAACTTATAAGGAATCCTGGCTATTAGTTGAGCAGGAGGTGTGGCCTGCACAAGTAATAGGTCCACAATTTCCCCCTTACTGGGAATGAAACAGCCAATTGTAGCACTTGGCTCTCTTAGGGTAGCAAAGCAGAGCAGTCCAAGGACTACTCAGGGGAGGTGGTGTGGGTTGTTAATCACTATTCACTGACAATCAGTAATAACACTCAATAATCTTACAGTCAGTACCTTTTCTTTAGATAATGAAAATGTATCTTTTTTTACACACAAACTACTTAATACTACACAGTAATTTACAAATACCAAGAAGGCTGGTGGATATACTGTTACATTTGACCCCAAAAAATCCCAGTAACACCCCACCATCCATGCAATATAGCACATAACCGTATAGGAGGGTGTCACCTTAAATCAAACAAGCCCATTGGCTTTTTCAATGTTACCACTTTTAAAGACCAGAATCGCATGCTGTAATGCATCACTCTATCCCTGGGTTCAGTACCCCTAAAGCATCAGCAATCATTATAACTAATAAGGCATTGCAACCATCTGTAATCATTATAACTAATAAAGAATTGCAACCTTTTGAGAAAAATCATTACTCTTAGCAAAATATTTAAATAAAACATAATAAAGCAGCACATTTGAATAAATCATTGTAACTAGTTTACATTTATCTTCAACCAATTAAGGCGACAAAACCTGCAGCCATCCAACCAATTAACAGAGATTGCTGCACTCCAAGGCTGTCAAACAAAAGTTCCAGCCTTAGAAGTAGTCAACGTTTGACTGAAAAGCCAGGATGGTCATAATTTCTTTCACTCACTTAAGGTCAGCATGTTTTTAGAGTTCTTTAAGGGAAGCTATGGCACTTCTGAGGCCCGCTACAGTATCTTTTTATCATTGGTGGGGCCCCTGCTGTCTCAGGGCCACCACAAACAGCAGAAAACTTCAGTTTCAAGCCCTGCAAGGCATTATGGGTGCTACTATGAGGGAACATGAATATAAACAAGGCAGCTCAATCCGTGGTTCTCGGTCCTACAAGGGTACCCTGACTGGTCTTCACATTGGGGTAGCTCGGGCAGCCCACCTATGGCTGGTCTGGCCAGTTCCTCACCCAACCTGCATTATGTACTGCCTGTTTGGGAGCCAGCACTGTGCTTCTCCCCTGCCGGGTCCATGTGGGCAGGGTGTTTACTTTTGGTGGCCGTCTGCTCCCTTCAGACTGTCTTGAGAGGTGCAATAGTTTCCTTACTTGATGTGGCCCTGGAGATGTGGTCCGGGCTCCTGTGTATGAAACAGCCTAGGGTTTGGGCCTCAAGAGTTCTGGGGAGGGGCCCTAGGCATGCCCCCTCCCAAGCTCATAAACTTTTAATGAACTTGCATTGACTCCAACATCCAGACCCACCTGGGGGATTTCTGGACAATTGGTAGTGGAGCTCCATGTGTCTATTTTATCAGCTGGGGGAGGCCATTTTATGCAAACCTGGGTTCATTTTGCTCCTGTGAGTGAGCCCTAACTACCTGGAGCCTTCACAGGGTCCTTCTAGTCACTAAGGTGGAATACTTTGCAGGGTGCTGGTTCCACTGGCTCCCTGCACCAGCCTTCCTCCTTTTTCTTGTCCTCTGGTGCTTCTGTCCTCTTGTTTGGGTTCGGAAGCTCAGGTCTTCCCACAGACCTTAGGGGCTGTAAGGGGACCAGCTTACCTGTTCTTGGAGAGACCCGCTGGTCCTGGGGTCAACTACAGTCTTTAGTCCATTAGGACAGCAGGGACTTTGTCCCCCCAGCTGTCTGTGGTGTTGCCTAGGGAAGGTAGGACTTTGAGAGCTCTGGGGACAAGGCCTTACGCCCGCCCCCTCCTGAGCTCATGTCAAGTTGCCACTTTCCAGGTTCCAGTGTTAGAAAACCCTTGCGACAGAGTTTGTAAATGTGGATCAAAGGTTCTGGAAGCCAGGCTTCTCTGGGCTGCCTCAACCCTGATGCAGTGTGATAGCTAATTTACATGGGCAGATTCTCCTCCCAACCTCTTCCACTTCTGGAGCTGAGTGAAGCACTCTTAATTGCTCCATTTGTGTGGGGAGACCTTTGTTCCTTCTGGTAAGGAGGGTAATTAACTTGGTCCAGCAGGGTGACAAAAGAGTTTGGCTCTCATCCTGAGCTCAGCCAGAAAAATATGAAAATTCTAGATGACCCATAGGGCATACTCATATCTGCTTAGGAGTTCCATAATCATACTTGATGAACGTTTTCATCACAGTTTTATACCTTGCTGAACGTTGCAGGTCAAGGGGAATTCAAAACTGCACTCTAGGCAGATTTCCCCTATTACTATAATGAAGTGCCACTGCAGACCAAACATTAAACTATATTCACTATACCTATGAGTGCCCACTAATATTATAAGACCTACACCAGGTCAATATTTTACCCTGCAGATTCCCCTCTGTGCCAAATTACCTGTGTGCAGTTACCAGACTGTGCACAGCAGTAGTCACACACATGCAGTGCTTTCACACATGTGCACACACCGGTGCACACATGTTCATGGATAGCCACCCAAGTGCACATTACCTTTGCTGCGTTGCAGTGGCCTTACCTTAAAAAGTGGACACTAGCAGTAAACATGTGCAGTCCGTTTACCATGTGACTACTCTGGGAGAGACACCAGTAGTGAGGCTCACCCACAGTAAGAAATCCAAAACAGGTAATCCAAAAGTAAAACATCTAGGCTGATCAAATTGGCAGAACCCATTTTGCTACAGCACTGCAGCAAGCTGAAAACTACGAGGCAGAATTAGCTACCACTCATAGGTATTTTTGCTTAATAATTGGTAACAAGGGGCAATGGGTTCTGGCCAAACACGCCAATCACCTGCTTTACACCATCCCATATAACTTACACTGGCCACCTTCCACATAGGCCACCTACCTACACCAACCATGATACCTCCTCCCCCTACAGGGAACCTAGACTGCATTATGAGCCCTCCTGGTTCTTGGTTGGATGTATCCAGGAAATTAAGTTACTACATGGACTGAGTAAATCTATGCCTACCCTTGCCCTGGGTCAACTAGCACTATGCCAACTACACTCTGTCTGGGAAGTGTCAAGTACCCTAGCACTGATGCCTTCACACTAGGCAGGTCTTAAACCCACCTCTCGACTGTTGTCCCTCTGAAGACTTTACAAACCAGTACCCTCATTTCTACAGGTACCAACACTGTAAAGATGCAAACTCTTTTGACGCCCACCCACAGTACTTACCCTGGGGTCTATAGCTGCCACCATCCTTGCGGGACAACTGCATTCTCTAAAGAAAGAACAGCCCACTCACAAACCCTGGTACTTTCCCTCATGGACGAGCACCCTTGAGCCTTTGGCCTGTGTCCCAGCTGGGACACCAGAATTCAGCTTATGACTCACCAGCACATTGGCAGTGTCTGGAGGGCTGAGGTTTCCTGTCAGGCAAACCTACAGCACACCCCTGCTGGGCTCCTACCTACAGAAACCACCTCAGGAACCCACAACCCCCTCATTCTTTACCATGGAAACAGGGCCTATTCCCCCACTCTGGGAAATGTCAATCGCTCTCCTCTGGGAGTCTCAAGACCTACCTTCCTTAGGAGTTTCTTAGGAGAGCCTTTCGGCCTTGGGCCAGTCTTACCCACAGCCATTATTTTTAGGCACTCCTCGGCCTCTCAGTTGTCGAACTGGAGACCATCTAGAGACCCTATAGATCTCTTTCTTGGAATTTGACAGGTGGTCCTATAAGCACACGCTAGTGCCTCCCATCTTAGGACATTTACCCTATTATTGGTACACCCACAATGCATTCTTCAGAAGTCCCCCGAGCAAAGTACTTCACAGCCTGCCCCACTGGCAGCTCAAAGCAACAGTCCCAGATAGGAGTGACTTCACCAACCGAGACTGAAGTACAGGGTCCCTCCACTCAAGATAGGTCCCACCTGGCCCCCTGGATGTGCCACTGCAGCACACCCACCTTCTGTATCATCTTGCTGAGGGCCTCACCCACCAGCCAAACCACATTCCAGGGTCCCCAGAGATGCGCCCCAAGGCTGGTACACCTAAAGTGCATTAGGCAGGCATACTCTAAGGCAAAGCGCTTGAAGCCTGTCCCTCTTTGACAGCTCAGAACACAATCCCTGACAGACATGGCTTCCTCCTCCTGACCTGGGGTTTGACCTCACAGGACCTACCTGATTGGTCACTCAACAGGGCATCGCCCCAACCACCACCCCAGGTTCACAAAACAACACAACACTCTTCTGGATGACATCCCTTACTCTCCTTGGCAGTCACCTACCATACCCTGACACATCAGGGTCCACTACTAACTCCTCCCCTGAATCTAGGGAGTCCACTACCTCAGATCGCCTCAATGTCAGTCACTTAGCTCATCTAGGGTACCTAGGGGCTACTAAAACACCACTTATATAGGGAACCATCCCTCTTCGGTGCCACCCACCACTATGGATCTCCCTGGATATAGCTCATCCTCCCCACCAGATACCCTATGGGGGCAGTGGAAACCAGAACTTTCTTGCGTCTACCTTCCCCATGGGAACATTTCTTGGTGACCTCCTTGGGTCATTTTGCTCAAACTTATGCTCAGTTTGCTTCTGGTGGTGAGTTCTAGCCACCTGGAGATTTTTCCAAAGGCCTCCTGGCCTCTCAGTTGGCACACTTTTCAAGGAGCTGGTTCCAGTGGCTCCCTGCATCAGCGTTTCTCTTTTGTCTTGATCCCTGCTGCTTTTCTCCTTCTGTTTGGTCACAGACATCAAGTAAGTTCTTCCTCCAACTGGACATTAGGGGGTGTAAGAGAACCCCACTGATTATGGGATCGACTGTACACATAGGCCCTCATTACAACCCTGGCGATCGGTGATAAAGCGGCGGTAATACCGCCAACAGGCCGGCGGTGAAAAAAATGGAATCACGACCATGGCGGAAACCGCCAACACAGATAGCCACTTTAACACTCCGACCGCCACGGCAGTAGCAACAAACACCGTGGCGCTCACCGCAAACAGACAGGTGGAACACAATGTACCGCCCACACTATCACAAGGCACCAATCCGCCAGCTTTTCCGGGGCGGTACCAACGCCATCAAAAGCACGACAGAAACAGTACACAGAAGGGAAACCACTCACCTCTCAACGAAAAACCAGGACACCATGGAGCCCGAGTTACAGGTCCTGCCCATGTTGCTGTATCTATTAATACACCACGAAGTGGAAAGAAGGCGGCGGTGACGACGACGGTGAGTACTGCACCTAGCACACAGGGGAGGGGAGGAGGGAAAAGAGAGTGACACACACAAACAAAACGTAACACTCCCACCCCCCACCCACAACAACACACACACACACATATCTAAAAACATCACAGATACAGCCCGTCACCCCCTGGAAGAACGCACCGACAAAATTAAATGAGTTTAACTAGTATAATATTCGAACAATCAGATAGACCAAGAGAACAGCAAATAATCAGTATATGCAAATAGTTACAGCAAGTACACAAGTCCGTACACTGTCCCATGATATGTCCGTGGACCAGTGGTCCCAAAAAGGATTTACTCACATTACTGCAAAAACACTTGTGCAACGTATGTGGTACATGACCCTCTGCTCACCATTCTCCTTCAGAGGGCACATCCGCTGGGGCAGATGATGAAATGGCATCATCCTCCGGTGTACAGACCCCTGGTGGACCTGTTGACAATGGAAGACAGACACATCATTATCACCTACAGACTTGATTGTTCCACAATCCAAGAACTGTGTGCCCAATTAGAGCCAGATCTGATGTCAGCTATCCGCCATCCCACAGGAATACCCCCTCTAGTGCAGGTCCTGTCAGTGCTCCATTTCCTGGCAAGTGGGTCCTTTCAAACTACAGTGGCCATGGCATCAGGGATGTCACAGCCAATGTTTTCTAACGTGTTGACCAGAGTGTTGTCAGCCCTGCTGAAACACATGCGCAGCTACATTGTTTTCCCCAGGTGGAGGATTTGCCCACAGTGAAAGCTGACTTTTATGCCCTGGATCATATCCCCAACATAATTGGTGCCATTGATGGTACACATGTGGCATTTGTCTCCCCCCGCAGAAATGAACAGGTGTTCAGAAATCGAAAAAGCTACCATTCTATGAATGTGCAGATGGTGTGTTTGGCAGACCAGTACATCACTCACGTGAATGCCAAGTATCCTGGCTCTGTGCATGACGCTTACATTTTGAGGAATAGCAGTATCCCTTATATGATGGGCCAACTCCACAGGCACCGGGTGTGTAATAGGTGAGCTCAAGGTCCCCACACAGTATGAATAGGTGTCTGGGTATGGGGTAGTCACTAAGGGTTAGTGTGTGTGTAACAGATATCCCTCGACATTTGCAGGTGACTGGTTACCCCAGCCTCTCATGGCTACTGACCCCAGTGAGGAATGCAAGGACAAGGGCAGAGGAACGCTACAATGAGGCACATGGGTGAACTAGGCGTATTATTGAGAGGACTTTCGGCCTCCTGAAGCCAGATTCCGGTGCCTCCATCTAACAGGTGGCTCCCTATACTACTCACAGAAGAAGGTGTGCCAGATAATCATGGCATGCTACATGTTGCACAACCTGGCTTTGCGACGCCAGGTGCCTTTTCTGCAGGAGGATGGGCCTGATGATGGTCTTGTGGCAGCTGTGGAGCCTGTGGGCAGTGAGGAAGAGGAGGCAAAGGAAGAAGATATGGACAACCGAACCAACATCATCATGCAGTACTTCCAGTGACACACAGGTAGGAGACTGGCACTGCTCATCTCATATCTGACTACTGTAGGACATTGTATAATAAGCCTCTGTCTATGGACACTGACAGTTCACTTTGGCTTTCCATTTCACAGATCTGGGTACCTCATTCTGCCTTCTGCTATATTTACTGCTGCCCAACAACTGTCATGCATTGGTATGAGCAAATGAACATTTACATTGATATTTGTGGATGATGTTGTAATTATACATTTATGAAAGTACAGACTGACTCCAGATTGGTTTGTGATTCAAGGGTGTTTATTTATGGGCTAGGGGTATGTGGAAGGGGCTGGGGTGATGGTGGAGGAAAGTCCATAGTAGAGTCCAGTCTCTTGGTATCACAGGTGCATTGTCCAATGGGGCATAGGAAGGGGAGTGATGGCAGTTCAAGGTGGACAGGGTGACAGAGTGGGACAGAAGGGTGACAGGGTGACAATCAGGAGAGTCTTATTTCCTGGCAGGGGTCTTGGCAATGTTCTCTGTCTTCTGCCTGGATCGCAGGGACCGTTTGCGGGGTGGTTCTCCTTCTGCAGGGGGAGGGGTGCTGGTGGCCTGTTGGTCCTGTAGCGGGACCTCCTGTCCACTAGCGCTGGCGGACGTGGAAGGCTGTTCATTGTTTGGGCTGGTGTCAGGGGCCCGGTGGTATGCCACTGTCTCCCTCATGGTGTTGGCCATGTCTGCCAGCACCTGTGCAATGGTGACCAGGGTGATGTTAATGGACTTCAAGTCCTCTCTGATCCCCAGATACTGTCCCTCCTGCAGCCGCTGGGTCTCCTGAAACTTGGCCAGTACTGTGCCCATGGTCTCCTGGGAATGGTGGTATGCTCCCATGATGTTTGAGAGTGCCTCGTGGAGTGGGTTCCCTGGGCCTGTTCTCCCCCTGTCACACAGCAGTCCTCCATGCTTCCCTGTTGTCCTGTGCCTCTGTCCCCTGAACCGTGTGCCCACTGCCGCTGACCCTAGGTCCCTGATTTGCTTGGGTTAGTGAGTTTGCCTGGGGTCCCTGTAGTGGTGGACACACTGGTGATTGACGTGTCCTGGGGACAGTGGCATGGGCCCGCTGGGTAAGTGCTGTGGTGGTGTTTCCTGAGGGGGGAGGTTCTGTGGTGGGTTTGGACTGTGGCAGGGGAACCGACTGTCCAAAGGTCCCTGATGGGCCGGGCTGGTCATCTTGATCCAGGTGTGCAGAGCTGCTGTCGTCACTGTGGGCCTCTTCTGTGGGGGACTGGCTATAGCTGGCACCTCCTGTCCGGTGACGTTGGGTAGGGGTCCTGTTGGGGTGCAAACGCATTGCTATTTTATCTCTGTGTGCCATCTTGTGCAATGGGTGTGTTTCGCTCTATTACTGTGCCTGCAATATCGCCTTGGCCGTTGGGTGAGTGGTGATTGTGTGCCCTGGGTGAGTCTCTCCCTTGGACATGCTTTGGTGATGGGTGTCCATGCAGGTCCGTGATAGATGTCTATGCATTGGTGTAACATGCAGGGCTTGGTATTGGGATGGGTGGGTTGTGATAGTGGGGTATATGTGAGGGGGTGGAATGATGGGTGTGAGGGTAGGGGTAGGAGTTTGTGGCGGCATGCAGGTAGGGTGGGGAATAGAATAGTAAAGATTTGACTTACCAGAGTCTAGTCCTCCTGCTACTCCCGCTAGGCCCTCAGGATGCATAATTACCAAGACTTGCTCCTCCCATGTTGTTAGTTTTGGGGGAGGAGGTGGGGGTCCACCGCCAGTCCTCTGTACGGCTACCTGGTGTCTGGATACCACGGAACGTACCTTTCCCATAGGTCGTTCCACCTCTTCCTGATGTCATCCCGTGTTCTTGGATGCTGTCCCACTGCGTTGACACTGTAGACAATTCTTTGCCATAGCTCCATCTTCCTAGCAATGGATGTCTGCTGCACCTGTGATCCGAATAGCTGTGGCTCTACCCGGATTATTTCCTCCCCCATGACCCTGAGCTCCTCCTCAGAAAATCTGGGGTGTCTTTGAGGTGCCATGATGTGGTGTGAGTGATGTGTGAGGTGATGTGTGATGTGATGTGTGGGGTGATGTTTTGGTGTGTGTGGTGTTTTGTGCGTGGATGGTGCATGAGTGATGGTGTTGTGTGCCTCTGGATGCTGGTGTGGACTGTGCTTTTCTGTCTCTCTGCTTCTTCAAACGTTTTTGTTGTAAGGGGTTGTGGGTAATGTGGGTGTGTGTTTTATGTTGGATTGGTGTGGTGTGTGTATTTGTGTCAGGTGTGTGCATTTTGAATTGTCCAATGTGGTGCAGTTTTGTAAGTGCGTGTGTATTGTGAGCGCGGCGGTGTGTACCGCCAGTGGTTTACCGGGGTTGAATGACCGACGCGTTGATTCGTGGGTTGTGATAGTGTAGGCGTATTCCTGTTGGCATGATGGTGTGGGTTTTGGTACCGCCAATTTATCTCTGACCTTTGGTGTGGCGGACTTGTGTGGGGGTCTGTATTGTGGAGGATTTCTCAGTGTGGGTCATAATACCCTTAGCGGATTTCCGCCGCGGACACTGTATGTTGGCAGCCGTCGGCACGGCGGTCAGCGGACATTACCAACAGGGTTGTAATAAGGGCCATAGTCTGTAGTCCATTAGGGTCTTTCTAGGAGTCCGTGGTGTTGCAAACCTCCAGGTTTCAGTGTAAAACAACAACCACTCTCCCTTGTGCAAGAGTTTTTTTTTTTTTTTAATGGGGTGGAAGGTTCTAGAAGCCAGGCACCCCCGGCCAATCATAGGGTTTTCTACATCACCTCTCCACTTCTGTCTCAACCCTCCTGCACAGCATGCTAGGACAGTACAAGATGGTGCAGTCCAGAAGTCACTGGTCGCATCTACTCTGGGAGCCTCAGGTCCACCCCTAGCTGACATCACAGCCAGGGCCTTTCGAACCAAAACTTTAAAGAAGAGCTTCCCCTACTATGTTGGTTCCAGAGATCTAGGCTTCCTACTTTGTTCACTGGGCCTGGGTTGTCCTGACCCTGGTGCAGTGTGACAGCTAATTAACCCTATTGGTGAGTGTGACGGCCATTGACCGACACACGCGTACTCTCTCTGGTGCGGGTCACAACCAGTGGCTGACGCCAGGGAGGTGTTTAAAAAATCATTAGGTACCCCTCAGGAGACATGGAAGAGCTTCTATATCTCCCCCCAACCCCGCAACCAACCCATCTGTGACATTAGGTAGTTAGAAAAGTGTAAACAATACTAAAAAATTAAAAATTGACTGGGGGAGGGTGGCCCTTTTGAAAATGTGCTGACATCCCCTCCCCACGAGGGGCATTTTTAAAATAAAATACGTTGGTTTACCCCTGGAACCCCTATAACAGCTACAGAACACCTGTCTATCAGAACTTCTACTGAGGTTTCTACTATGCTGGCACTTTCCTATATTTCTTGAGAGATAATTAGGATTATTGTTGCTTAGTTTCAGGTACTTAGATTGATTTAGTTTCTCCAATGATTAACCAAGAGGATCACAATTTATACACTAATCATCAGATCTTGTTTCTCATCTTTTGTATTGCTGCAACTGAAATTCTTGTATGCCTTATGCTTATATAATTTAACCTCATTCAACCCTTTACTTCACTTTTGGTGGTTCTGTACTTATATAACTTATTTTTGAGATTCAATTACATAAGTTTAGTCCTAAATTTATAATAAAGTTTTGAACTTTACTCCCCGTTTCCGGATCTAATGTGTGACCAAATAGGTTAGCTTGTTGATTGATTTGAAGTGTTGATTTTTACTCCCCTTTATCCCTCGAGACTCCTAAACAGGTCTTTCAGAAGAAGAGAAGAAAGAATATGGGCCCCGGGCATCATCATATGTTTAAAGAAGAGAACACAAGCACTTTAGCACTAGTTAGCAGAGGTAGACAGAGTCCTAAAATCCAACAAAAGTGGGTCAGAAAGCAGGAGGGGTGAAGGAAAATGTTTGGGGTGACCCTGCAGAGATGGCCAAGGCCAACAGTCAAGCTGGCCCAGGACACAGGAAGACACTATTTTGAGCTCAGGTGACCTAATTGAATGTAAAGGGGTGATCATTTAGAATGGTCAGGCAACCGTGTGAAAATGCAAAATAGAGAAATAGAAACAAACTAGGACAGAGCTCACAAGTCAGATATTGGAAGGAGTGAATCAACTTGTGGCACAATGTCAACAACTCCAAGAACTTTACAGAGCACAGAACAAATCCCAAAGGTATAAGGAGTAGGCCTGGGCAAAACTTTCAAGAGCTTAGAAACCACTGCAAACCACTTGGCGGGGGCGCCCTTACATATTCTGCAGTGAGTAAAGGTTTTAATCACTGAGTATGCAGGGTGCTGTGTGGTATTTGGCTTCCCTATTTTATTAGTGTGAAATGCTACCTTTCATCCATATCTGAACACAATGGTGCATTCTGCACAAAGCAAATAGCACCAAATGCCCACTCTGCCCCATTACAGAATTTCATGGAATCTCACTGAATTTTAATAGAATTCCACAATCTTTCGTGAAATCAAACTCAGCGAATTCAGCACCCCTAAATGGAGCCTTCTATTTATGTCCACCAGATCATATGCCCCCAGAACAGACAGCAGTGTGGTACTATGATACCAGGTATGGCTGAGTTTTTGAAGACTTCATGAAGAGCAAAGAGAAACAGACAGGGGACCAATGCTAATAACATTATAGAATCTTATAATGATACTGAAGTACTGTTCATAACGTCCAATAAACAAGAGTCTATCAGGTGGGTAGTGCCAAAAAATTCTGAAGTTTTTATTCCAAAGATGTTACACAGTTCAGTCCAAATTTCCACAAGTAACCAGATTGAGAACTTTGTTACAGATCAAATGGCAGATGACAAGTGTTTTGTCACAGCAGATACTTTTTCAAGGCTGCAACAGTGTCCAGAAAATAATAATAAATATTACAAACTCCTCTTAAACTAATTAAACCTTCACATGCCCACAATTATCAGACAAAATAGAAAGACAAGGGAAGAGTCCAAAAACCTGTGTGCCTGCACCGAAAACATACCTGTGGGAATCGTGTCAAAAGAGAAAGCATGAGCACAAACATTATTACCCAATGTATAGTCTAAGAGGTATGTATCTATATATGTTTAACAAAAGGTCTAGGAGTGAATGGGTGTGTAGTGCCACTTGGTCTATTATCTGTGTCAAGAGCCAAATAGTGCCTTAGCCCCAAATTTAACCAGCGAATATAGAAGAGACCCGGTGTGTAATTATTCATTTAGCCATATACCATCTTCCCAAAAAAGTAAACCTCATGGTTCCATGTCTTCAAGTGACTCACTGGATATGTCAAAAAAGCATTAAAGAATCTAGTAGGCAAAGACTTCTGAAGAATGAGTAAAGAATTGCCAGCACAGTTGTTGATGATCTACAAACAATTTTCTATACAAGAATTTACGACATATGTGTACTGTTGAATACAAATGATACATGATTAGTCTAGCCTTACAGGAAATAGACGAGGCACTGGAGGATTTCATCACATGCCTGAAACATCTAGTGAAACACTGCAACTTTGAGAGTTTCATGATTAAAGACACCCTCAGTCTTCAGATCATCAAAGGCTGCCAATCTGAACCACTTTGTCCTTGACTGCTGAAGAAAAGCTACTCAGTAAAGGACATTGATGAGCTGTCACAAGTTAATGAACAGATAGAGGAACAAGCAAATATAATAGAAACAGGAAAATCTAAAAAACATTAGCAGACATTTTGGCTTCAAAGACAAGTACTCAACAAATGCAGTCAAGATCAACAGAGAAGGTAAAATCTGCAGAGAAACAGTGGACAGCTTCCGAAACATCAAGGGCCAGATGTAGCAAAGGTTTTTACCCATTCTGTGTCTATGGAAAAAAGTGTTCGTACAAATGGCCCTAAGAGTACAACAGGAGTGCTATCAATGTGGACAAGTGTATTAACACACCAAGCTGCCCAGCCATGGGCCAAGAATGCAGATGATGTGGAAAGGAGAACCATTATGAAAAGATGTGCAAAGCGTCATCACAGGACATCATGCAGAGAGGAAAAGATCTGAAATCCCGGCATTATGCAAGGGTATGTTGAGAGGCAAGAGTGACTTGTCCACAAGCTCCAAGGTCTTGCATGACATGGAGAGCCACATCCAGATCTCATATCTCACCATCACAAGAATCACAATAGATCACTCACTAATCTCATAAGACAGTGATGAATATGCCATCATGGTGTTGACAGTGTAGCTGTGCTCAAATACATCTTTGCAACAGAATATGTCAAAATGAATCCTTGTCCAAAGCTAAGGCCAGCTCACATAAGAGTATACACATGATGACAAAAGATCCCATGCCATGCCTAGGAAATTTCAAAGCAAATGGATCAAGACCAGTTAGTAAATGTTGCCATTCACATGATTGATGGATCCACAGCAGCGGGCTGTCTTCTAAGCCTGCACACCACAGAACAATTGAAACTTGTGGCTATCCTGTTCAAGGTGGAAGACAAAACCCCAATCATACACGAGTGTCTGACACTATTCACTGGCCTAGAAAAAATTGTGAATCTTGAAGTCCGACTGAATATTAATGAGCAGGTATAACTGGGTGTCATTCCACCTTCTGAGAGCAGTAGATGACAAACTACAGAAACTATTGGAAGCAGACATCATAAAAAGATCCAAGAGGATGACACCTTGGATATTTCCTGTGGTGCCAAAGCAGAATACACAAGGCAACACATGCCTCGTGAGGCTCGCTAACATGGCCATTGAGCAGGAGAGACATACCGGACATCACATCAGTGACATGATCACCCTATTAAATGGTGCCTAGATATTCTATGAGCTACACCTGAAAAAAGGGTGCCACCATCTAGAACTACACAAAGCCACATTCACAGCTTATCAAGGACTATTCAGATGCAAATGGTTAAACTTTAGTGCATTGTCAGCAGCAGAAAGTTTCCAGGAAGCCGTCTGGAGATTTATTCTTCCTGTTCTAAACAACCTAAACTATAGTGATGATATTTTGGCTTTGGGGCTATGATGGAAGCCCATAACAAGGCTCTGGATCATGTGTGTCAAACCCTCCTGAACACCAAACTAACACTCAATGCAGACAAATATGGACTTCGCAAACCCAATGTATGCTTCTATGGATACATATTGTCAGGTAAGGATATGAGACTAGACCCAGACAATATAAAAGTATTGAATGAGACACCCAGCCCAAGGGATGTGAGTGACATTCAGTTATTTCTGGAGGTTGCAGCTACTGTTTCTGCTACATAAAGAACTATGCGATGATCAGCCACCCACTCTGGGAACTGACAAAACAAGGTTGGATATTTGCACTGCTG
The DNA here is from genome assembly GCF_031143425.1 of Pleurodeles waltl. Lineage (NCBI taxonomy): Eukaryota > Metazoa > Chordata > Amphibia > Caudata > Salamandridae > Pleurodeles > Pleurodeles waltl. The sequence continues at coordinate 353,414,086 of NC_090443.1, forward strand.
GAAGATGTCTGGTGCTAGGTTGCAGTTGATTTTCTTTGGCCCACTGCAGTCTGGGAAATACATTATTGATGGATATTAACAATATTTGATAGCTCACCAAGTAACATCCAGCAGACCTGAGGTTGCCATCCCAGTCCTAGAAGAAGGGTCTGGCTCAAAACCTACACATTGTAGTACATACTGTAGAACTGTAGTCATACAAAACTTGTTACAAAAGTCTATTCGCAAACTGCATTTTTGTAGTAACTTACATTTTTGTATTACCTTACGCTTTTGTAGTATGTCCCTACCTTCATTATTTTCCATGGGAAGATGTTCCAGTACTAATGACTAGCAATGTGTAGTGCTGGCATTACTACATAAGTGTACATTTCTACAAAAATGCTAATTACTACATCAGTGCAGCATTTAAATACCAAAAAGAGCAGTGAACTTAGTCAAAAGTCAAACTTACTCAAAAGTTTAAGTTACCTTTTTGAATCAGACCCTAAGGGTTTGTGGCATGACGAGAAACTGGAGGTGGTCAAGACAAACAATGTCCCTCTGCTTACTGGACATGACTTTGCAATATTCACAACCCACCTGAATTCTGAAACATCGCCAGATCATCCAGCTGTGGCCCCAAGCAAACATGATAGTGAAGCGGCTCATGTCACACTGAAGGGAACTGTTCAACAGGTCGAACACAACAGATGGGAAGTGCAGCTGGCCATAAACGAGTAACCCTGACCAGGAAATGTTTATCAGCCATCATTCTAGGGAGAGAAGTATGCACAAGAATCCCCAGTTGGAAGGAGATGGGTTTGACCCTGAGTCAAGCCAGAGAAAAGAAGGAACTGCTTGTCAAGGACAACAAAAACAAGATGATCAAGGCAATTGCTCCGGCCGTATCCCACTTAATCGTTTTTGGCCCACCATGCCACCTCATTTTCGACTGAGTCATTTACAAATTAGTCTTGGCTCTGCTACAGTGGGAACAGTCCAGCTCGAACTGCCAAGCCAGGCTCTCTGTGAACTGAAATACAAGCAACCTAGGTCTGATTTCCCCCTTTTTATGGCTCTTCAGACAGGTATAGATTGATTTCAGTGGCGCAGTGAGCATGGGACCCACGTCTGGGCATACCTGTTGCTCTTAGGGCATCAACTGCAACAACAAAAATGTGATGGATGTGCTAGACCTGGCATCCTTTGCGTGGTTTCCCTAAACTTTTTTTCCTTCAGATCTCCTGTTTCTGCTGACTTCATTTTGCTGGGCTGTGCACTTTACCTCTCTGATCAATGCCAAGGTGCTTTCACTCTTTCCCTAAATCATGGCAACATTGGCTTATTCCCAATTGTTATATATAATTTACTTATAAGTCCCTGGTAGAGTGCACTATCTGTGCCCAGGGCCTGTAAATTAAATGTTACTAGTGGCCCTGCAGCACTGATTGTACCACCCAATTAAGTAGCCCTTTAAACATGTCTCAGGCCTGCCAGTATAGAGCCTGGGTGCAGTGTTAAACTGCCATGTCAACTGGCATAGTAAACCTTTTGCCAGGCCCAAGCCTTCTTCTTTAATATATAGGTCAACCCTAAGGTAGGCCTTAGAGAACCCCAAGGGCAGGTTGCAGTTCATTTAAAAAGTTGGACATGTACTTTTAAGTTTTACATGTAGTAGTAGTGAAAAACTCTTACATTCATTTTTCACTACTACAAAGCCTATCTCTCCCATAGAGTCAACTTATTACACCTTATAGGCGTAATTTCCAAATGGAAAGAGATAACCCCCAAGTTTGATGTCCCTGGAATCACAATTTTAAATCCTAACTTATGGAGAGTTCAGATTTTAAAATGCAATTCTGAAAATGGCACTTTTAGAAAGTTGCCATTTTTTTTCATTTTAGAAATGTAGTGCCTACTGCCTGTTCCTGTCAAATGTCTGAGGTAGGGTGACAGATTGGCTTTGTGTATTCCTCCCAGACAGCCATACAAAATGGGAGCTTAGGTGTAACCTGATGGGCCTTGTTGGGCCATCCTAGGCAGGATGGGAGGGAAGAGCTGGGCACAGCCTCACTTGCACCTGAATAGATTGTGTTCTGTCCACACACAAAGGGCTGCATAACCCCCTGTAATGAGTCTGGAGCCAAGACAGGAAGGGCAAGAACTCTGTGCACTTCAAAGGCATGTCTTTGAAGTCTCCCCCATTTCCAAAGCCCAACTGTGTATAAGTACTGAACCTCTGACACCACCACTTCAGTACACTTCTGGACCTGTGGATAATGTGCCAGGAAGAAAGACTGTTGTGCTTCTGAAGAACTGCCACTCTGCTGGACTGCTGTTTTGCTGCACTCTTGTTTTGCATCCAACCACACTGCTCCTGCACCTGGACTCTGACAACTGTGATTCTGCCATGCCAAGTGGTGTCACCCCAGCTCTGGACTCTTGGAAGTGGGCATAAGGTGTTTGCTCCAGCGGAACCAATGCATTCTCTGCTGCAGGAGAAGAATCAAGGCATCTATGCTGTTGCGAGGAACAGAATTGATGCATCGCCGCTGCTGTGTGGGTTGGAACCAATGAAATGAGACTCGCATTGCTGCTACACCCCACATCTTGAGACCAATGCATCAACTTTGGAACTGCCACTGCGCAACGCTTTTCCCTGGAGCAAGCTCCTCTCATCCATTGTTGACAGAAGCCTTGATGGCGACATCAAACCTCCACATCATTGCCACTGCGTGGATTGGAACCAACACATCACCTCAAGTGCAGCACGCATCCTCAGCACTGACATTCACATAGCAAGCTCCGGCAACAGAATCCTCAACGCTGACACATCAAGACCTTGTATACCAGCATTGCTGCATCTCAGAACTGACCCATTGCCTTGGCTGCGCAACACATCTTTGTTCCAGAACTATGCAACCCCGCAACTAGGATTTAAAGTAATTTGGTTCAGCTGGCCTAACTTGGTTCCTGTAGCCAGCCTGCCCTCCATAGAGGTCATCCTAAGTGCAATATGTATGCCCTGACATGGGTTGTGTGCTCACTATGCCACTGGAATCAAACAACACCTGGCTCAAGAACCCATAATAAGGGCAAAACCAGTCTTATGCTGCTTGTATCCTGGTTCACGGAGGACCTATCTTAGCAGTTGGGGTTGAACTGTTCCCATTGGAGCAGGGTCAAGAATTATTTGCCTACGGGTGTGTCCAACATGAGGTGGCATGGTTGGCAAAGAAACAATGGTTTGGGATGCAGCCACGAGTGATAACCAGTGGCTGAAATTAATTCAAGCATTCCAGGTATCACATTGTTGTTGTTGCATTTGACTCCCTAAGTGAGATATGTGTGCCCAGACTTGGGCCCTGTGCTCACAGTTCCACTGGGATCAAGCTATACCATGCTCAAGAGCTCACAATAAGGGTGAAACAGTTCCTAGGTTGCTTGTATCCCAGTTCAGGGAGGACACAGTGTGGCAGTTTGGGCTGGACTCTTACCATTGGAGGAGGGTCAACACTGATTTTCATATGGATGAGTCCAACCTGTTCCCATTGGAGCATGTTCAATACTGATTTGCATATGGCTGAGTCCAAACTGAGATGGCACTGTGGGCAAAAAACAATGGATTGGAATGCAGCTCTGAGTGATGTCCAGTGGCTCAGATTAATTTAAGCAGTCTATCCATCACCTTGTTGTTGCTGTCAGGGGCAAGCAGCAAAAGGCCAAGATGAAGAGACATTGAAGGGCTCAAGATTCAGACCTCAAAGAAGGAGACTTGGTTCTCGTAAAACCGAATATTACGGTTGTGCTAGCAAACTCCTCCAAGTAACCAAGGAAAAAGTAACTCTGGTCACAGCCATGAAAGATTACAGGAGGGTGACTCGCAACATAGTTCATTTCAAAATGTTCATCGTAAGCAGGGTGGTGCAGGGTGAGCCAGAAGAAAGTGACACCGCAGAGAAAGAAAGTGAGTGTGGCAAATGTTGCATTGACTTGACTGTCACTGGACACGCCTCATTCTGACAGTCACAGAGAATTACCCAAAAACCAGCACGACTCACTGAAGAAATGTAAGACACTGAACACTGATCAGGAGAACAACAGGGACAGGGGGGAATGGGAGTTTCTCATAAAAAGGGGGGGTGTACATCCACAGCCGGAAAATGGTCCGGGCACAGCACTATGATCCTGCTGGGTTGATCAGTGACCAGTCAGTGACTCCCCAGGAATGGACCTAGGGGAGGAAAGGGAGAACCTCAGGTAAGGAACTGGAAGGGTGGATGTATTGACAGGGACAAGAAAAATACACTGGTCAGGTACACTACAAAATAAAGATCCTTGGTATCAGTGTGTGAAGTCCACTCTTTGTTATGCTATTCTACAGGAGCGAGGGGTGAGCAGTCATGAACATACAAGGAGACAGGGGAGACAGTAGTCATTGACCTTTTGCTATCAAACGTGGCAACCCACTCTCACAGGGACTAAAAATACAATGGGAGCCCTATGACCCAGAGATACTCCAACCTCTTATGTGCACCTCATCCATGAGTTGTAGACATACAGACACTGCCGCACTTGGTATGAAACTAAATCAGGGTACCAGCCATGTGTGATGCCTACTAGCCCTCCTTAGTAGGAGGGCTAGTAGGCATCTTTCCTAACTTGGCTGCAGGGAAGAGTATTTGTATCCACAGCTAGATCAGTAGATGCCACCACCAGTTTTTATCACAATCTTGAGACAGGGACAGTAGCCTACTATAATGAAAGGAGTCACACTTTTTGTGGACCTAATCTCCAACAAGGGTAAATATTCTTCTCCTAGGACAAATCTTTCAATTTGTGAAGGGAATGGTAAATCATCAATTGTAGGCTTTTTGACTAGTAGAAAACCTCACAGATGAATTACCTGGCAGAGATAGTAAGCCCAAAATGTAGTCCAATGTGCAGAATCTTCAAATAGAGGATGTACCATTCTCCTCCGCATATTGGACAATTTACCTTACCATCCAACTGTAACACACAGAGGACCGTATTTAGATATTGGTGGATGTGGTCCCGTCATCCTTTTTCTGTCAGTTTCTCTGTACGCCTACTAGGCATTCAGCCTGCTCTATTTAGATGCTGGTGTGTGAACAAATGAAAGTTTGTCACAGTGCCACCGTCTCCATCAGAATTTTCTTCTGGCCTCAACGGTGCCTTTGGCAAAAGTGGCTGTTTGATGGACTACAGCCAGTTTTTCCCTCAGGCCACTCAAGATGTGCCTTCCCGCTGATGTAACTGTGGCAGGTAAACCTCTACACATGAATTAGCAGATTGAAAGGGATATAAGGTCGAAACTTACCTGCTTCTCTTTGTTTCACTTTCGTTTCCATCATGAACCCAATCGTCTAAGACCCTGGCCATTAGGCAAATCAACCCTGTCATCACCAGAATAGAGGAAAAGTGTCTTTTTTACCTGTTACCTTTTAAATTGTCTGTTTAAATTAGCTCTGGACTAGTGCATTTTTAATTCACACTTACAAGCAATATTTTACAATTGTGGAATGCATAAGTGTGTAATGTGGTAATTTAAGAAATTTAAAGAAACTTACCTTATTTTCATTTGCAAACTTGGTGCAAGCTGCCTTCATAATAAAGTGACATTAATCCCACATTCAAAATTAGTACATATAGGTGTGTTTAACATTTTTTTTGTAAATTATCAAATCATATACATATGCATTACACATTATTGGAATAACATACATTTAATAAAATGCATCAGAAATTGCATCAGACAAGGCAAAATTATTGTTTACAATAAATGTAAAATAAATGTTAGTTCAAAACTTAACCATCTTATATATTTATTAATGTCACATTTCCCCTTGTCTAGTGCATTATCAGTGTGTTATTACATTTTAATTTACTCTACAAATTTTAAATGTGTAATGCATATGTGTTTATTTGTATCACTTATCAATTTAAAATAAACACACCTGCATTAACACTTAATAAAATAAAAATGTCCATTATCTTGATGAATGCTTGCACCAACATTACTATGTCCATTACAAATTTGTATCACTAATGTTTGGACTGTACAAATATATTAATTAAAAAACTTTTGTGTTTACTGTCATAAATGTATGTAAGTTTATGTATCATGCATTTTCATCATTGACATTGTTATTATAAATGAATAACAATATCAGGAGAAACTTTGTAAAAATAAAATAATTTTATTAACAAATGAGATACTTCTTTCAATTGTTTTATTATAACAAAAATATGAATGGAGGACAACCATGATGCACAGCATTAGCCTGTGGGTTTGTTGCCCAGAACTAAAATCCTAAATAGGCTGCCAAAAGGTAGCCTCCTGAGAACAGGACATCTAGTGGGCTCAGAGCATGCACCTCTAGAATCCTTCTTGGGAGGGTTGGCTTTTGGTTTCACAGGATTTGGGGACAGGTACGGTATGAATTCAGTTAGTGGAGAATGGGTAGGAGAGCTGGGATAGGATTGGGTTTGGGAGGTAGAAGGAGCTGTAGTGGTTGATGTGTGTGTCTGTCTGTTTTGCAGTTGCATGTGAGTATGGTGTATGTTGTGTATTTTTGGGTATGTCTTTCTTGGCAGGTGTTTGGTATTCAGGTGAGTGTGTGCATTTGGGGTTGGCTGGTGTTGTGTGTGTACATGAGTGTGTTTGTTTGGATGAGTGTGCTGTTGAGGTGGTTGTTGTGGTTGTTGTGGTTGTGGTGCTTGTGGATGTGATGGCGGTTGTGGGTGTGGTGGTGTTTGTGGGGTGCTGGTGGTTGTGGATGTGCTGGTGGTTGTGGGTGCACTGGTGGGTGTGGTGACTATGATGGCTGTGAGTGTGGTGGTGGTTGTGGGTGTGGTAGTGATTGTGGGTATGGTGCTTGTTGGTGTGGTGGTGGGTGTGGTGGTTGTGGTACCTCGGGGTGTATTGTCAGTAGTGTGCGTATGTTGTTTGAGTGTTTGTTTGTGCTTATGTGTATGTTTGTGTTTATGCGTGTGTTTGAGTGTGCTGCTTATGTCTGTTGGAGTGGGTGCCTAGAAAGAAGTGAGTGTGCTTAGGATAGGGTTGGGACTTAGGGTTTGGGATGAGGAAGGGACCTGAGTTGGGGCACAAGATTGTGCTGTTTGGGGGGGCTGCAATCAGTGTGGAGGCTATTTTAGCAAGCAGTCTCTGCATGGCAGACACCGAGCTATGAATGACATCCAGAAATGCACCCATTTGTTGCATTTAGCAACTAAGGCCTTCATTCCATTCAAGATCGCAGTGTGGCCTACAGAGAAGCTGCATAAGAGGTCAATAGCCTTCTCACTGAGCGTGACCAGGGGGCAGGAGTGGCTCCTCCATAATAGCGAGGAGCGTCGCCCTCCTGCTCAGTCAGACAGTGACAAGTAATTATTTGTCACTGACTGACTAAGCCATGGGAGTCTAGTGTGGGGCGGGGCCATGGCAGGGAGGAGAGGTGGTGAGCACTTGTACGTGGGCTTGTCAGTTTGGCCAGCTGTCTTACGCCAGCCAAACTGACATGCACACTTACAATTATCCAACCCAGCTGTGTTACACAGCCAGGTTGTAGAAATGGCACAGGCTCCCTGTACCCGAGCAAGTGTCAAATCAGCGAGTACAGGTCAATCCCAGTGCTGCTTTCATGGTTGTTTTAACATAAGAGCAGCATCTGGATTGGGAGCCTGGGTTTGTGCCCCAGTACGGGGAAGAGAGGAGCGTCATGGAGGTGGGCTGCAACAGGAGTGTCAGAAATGTACGGTTGTTTTTTATTATTTCTAACCCCCTCCACCAACAGTCCTTCTCCCCCACCTCTCCCACCCCACCACCCTTGATTGGTGGCAGCTGCCCTTGCCAGGGGGTGGGGCAGGGGGTGAGGTGCCAGCGGCAAAGGAGACCACAGCCTTTTTAGGGGGCAGGATTGGCCAAATATGGGGGAGCAAGAAGGAGAGGAGATGGATCTCTGGGTAGCAGACAAGGATACAGATGGTACAGTTCCTGTAGGGTCTGCCACCGCAAGGGACTGGTTACTTGTAGAGGCCTCCGAAGATGAGGAAGAGCTGGTGGCCTCTGGTCCAGTCCCCTCACCCTCAATGCCACTGTGTCCATCAGTGTCCAAGGTCTCACCACCCAACACACAGTGGCCAACTGCTTACCCACCTTCGTGGCCAATGTCCCCTTCCGCTCCTGAAGATGCTTAAGAGACATATACAATAGTTTTATTATATCTGTGTAAAAAAAACTGATCATACGATTTTTCACAATAACAGATATTTCACCTGCTTCAAGGCTTTCAAACTTAGGTTTACTTTACCATTATCTCATGCATGTAGGGAACATCTTCAGAACCCATTTGGTCACAGTTTTTTTAATTTCCTGTTGTTAGAAATTGGGTTACCGGTTGGCTAGGGTAGGCACCTCAGCCAGACAGGAACTACCACTCTAGTCAGGGCAAGACAGCTGTACACCTAAGATAACCCCGCTTACCCCCTTGGTAGCTTGGCATGCACAGTCAGGCTTATTCGAGAGGCAATGTGTAAAGTATTTGCAAAACGCACACAATCCAGTGACACAATGAATACACCACAAAGAAAACTCCACACCAAGTTATATAAAAATATACTGTATTGAACCAAACATCATTTGACCCAAAAACAACACAAATCAGTAAGACTCTGCTACACAAGCACTTTTCGTATCATCACTTAGGTTGCTAGTACTTTGCTAAACAAGCAATTGTCAGGTCATCATTACTACCATGAATACATATAGAGTGAAATATTCTCATATTGTATACATCATAAGTATACCCTATCCCCCTACTGCATATCAGGTAGACGGTGAAAGCATGAATGTGTCACTCCAATATGGAAAACACGACATAGCAAACAGTCTCAGGTCATTATAGGGAAGAAAAAATGCAGTGTACACACAGAGGGCAAGAGTACCGTAATCAAATGTAATTTATTCCAAGAATGTCACTTTTCAACTGCGAGTGTGGCGCACCTTCATGCCTCTCAGGGGAAATGTAGCAATCACGGGTGGTACTCCCTCCCCGACGGACAGGCCTCTGTTGAGGTCTCCTTATCCCGTCATGTGAGGGAAATGGCCTCATAGGCCAGAGGAGAACGCAAAACACAGTTCTCCTGGTGGGGAGAACAAAGGAAATCTTGTCCCATCTTGGCCAGTGAGGAGACCTCTACCAGTGCCCCCGAGCCTCTTACTTCACAAGGAGTCTCTGGCAGGGCGACCACTTGAGCTAGGCCACTGGGCTGGAAGGCTGTTCCCTCTATGGAGACATGGTCATCCCCAAGCAAGGTGGCAGTCCTGCCTTCCTTAGGCGACATGCTCAGAGTGTGGCTAGGGCCGCGGTGGTGATCACGCACAAGTATGCCCCAGGGGCACTACAGCAAGCATGCTCATCCGTGCTTATACAAGAGGCTGCTGGTGGGCTTCTCTTTGCTTCTCCTGCCTCGGGGAGACAAAAGCTCAGTGACACGGGGCACTCCCTTTGCCCATAGCAGGCCAAAATGAAGCGGTCTTCGCACGCTGCCCAGGTCAGGTGCAGCGCTCCTCACGCGTTGCTCCAGTCAATACACATGAGGTGCTCTCCCTGCACTACACTGCTCCAGGGCACAGCCCTGCAGTGCTCATGACGTGCTTGTGTCATGTTAAGGGTGAGGAAAAGCGCTCTTCACGCGATACAGCCAATGGATACAGTGCTTCCCTGGCTCTATAGAGCAGCGAACAGGGGAAAAGGGGGCACACCACCCAGCCCCTGGAGACAAGTGAGGGTGTACAAGGCTGCGAGGTCCCAGCAAGAAGGGCAGCACAAAGATCCTGATGAAAGCAGTGGCTGTCCTTCCAGTGACCTAGCAGGTCACAGGTCAGCACAACAGCAGGGCAGTCCCAAGGCAGTTCCTGGTGAGTTCTTCCAGCAGCATCTATTGTCCGGTCCATACAATGTCCATCAGTGTCTCCTAGTGTCTCAACTGGGCCCAAGTCAGGGAACAGGCCGGCAGCAAGGCAGCAAGCAGAAAAATAATCCAGATGAGTCCTTTGAGCAACCTAGTAGACACCAGACAGCAGGGAAACAAAGGAATAGCAGTCCAGATTAGTCCTTGGTGCAGTCCAGCAGTCCCTCTCGCAGATATTCGGTCCCAGTTCCAAAAGTGCTCTCCAAGGGCTTAAATCAAGCTTGCCTCCGGTTCTGAAATCTCAGGACCACAAAGACTTCACCAAAGGGAAGAAAATCTCTGTGTGTTGGAAAATCAATGCAATGCCTGCAGAAATCAATGCAGCTTCTGCTCCTTCTTACCAGCTTGTCAAAGGATTTTTAATGCATCGTCCCTGGCCATCAAAATATTCCCCCATTGCAGTAAGGAACCAAGGCTGTGCTCCTGGAAATCAACGCATCAACTTGCAGCATGGAAAGAAACAATGCATTGTCTATGCCGTACCAGAAAATCAGACCCATTGCTTTATTTTTCAATGCATCTCCTCCTCTGCGGCCCCCATGCGTTGTTATTTTTGACACATCCCAGCTATTGTGTGTTTCAAGGATACACCACTGATTCTTAAGGATTGAGACTCATTTAAACCTATAAAAAGTAATATCTTGACGTGTGAACATTTGATTTCTTTCATTTTGGTTTTATTTGATTCAGATAGATATTATCTATTTTCCTAAATTGGTGTGGAGTACTTTTTGTGGTGTTTATTGCACAAATACTTTACATATTGCCTTCTAAGTTAAGCCTGACTGCTCTGTGCTAAGCTACCAGAGGGTGAGCACAGGATAATTTAGGTTGTGTAGTGACTTACCCTGATTAAGATTGTGGTCCCTATTTGGACAAGGGTGTATACCTCTGACAACTGAGACCCAATTTCTAACATTGGTGATCAGCGGTGAGGATAGGACTTGTGTGTATGCAGTGCCATACAATAGCTACGTGTACACTATCTACCCACATTTAAAGACCATTTTGATTTTTTTCTTTTTCTGCAAATGTCCCTGCTATGCATTTTTAATGCATCATGTCTCAGGCTGGTTCTGCAAGTGGAGCCATGGAGTTTGAGCTGGTTGAGCTGGAGGAGTATTCAGTTAACCAGTTGAAAACGTCTGCAAAGGGATGGGGTACCAACCCTAGGAGCCACCAAGGTGAAGTTTCAAAAGGCGCTGGGGGTCTGGGCAGAGGCCTGCTCCCAATAGAATGATAAGTTGGGGTAGCTGGAGAAGGGCTCTTCTTAGAAGCTACCTGTAGCAGTTGGGGGAGGGCACCAGTGGATTTGTGCTACCTGAAAGACTAGGGAGCAGTGTCTCTAGTCACAGCCTGACTGCAGAGGAAAGGAGGGAGGAGAGATAATTCCAACTGCAGCTGGCAAAATTAAAAATAGAGGTAGAGGAGAGGGGAGCTGAAGTTTGAAGAGACCTAGCAGAGAAGAAACTGAACTGAACATGAACTGAGTCTAGAGGAGCTGGAACTCAAGGTCAGGCAGGCAGATTACAGCAGTGATGGTGGCAGCATAAGTATAGTACCTGATAGAGACAAGAAGGTTTGTGTACCCAAGGATTTGGTGCCCAGTTATGTGGTGGGAGATGACACTGATAAGTGGTTTTCTGCTTATGAAGTTGCACTGAGGTTACATAGGGTTCCTGAAGAGCACTGGGGGGGGCAGGCATGTGGAAACACATGCCAATAATTAGGAGGGACACACTTCTAACAATAGAGGTTGTAGACCAGACCAAGTACAACCCCATGAAAGCCATTTTGACTGCCAAATTTGGACTGACCCCTGAGAAGTATCGCCAAGATTCAGGGACATTAACAAGCTCCCCAACCAATCCTGGGTAGATGTCATTGAATACTCCAGTAAAGCACTCAATGGTTGGGTGCTGGGCAGCAAAGTCGGTGATTATGTTGGCTTGTACAGTTTAATCTTGAGAGAGCACGTGCTCAGTACTTGTTTTACAGAGTTGCGCCAGCAGTAAGCTGAATGATCCCAGGAAGCTTGCTGAGGAGGTGGACCTATGGACTAGCTCCAGAGTGTCTAAAAAGGTGTCTGTGGGGACTCCCACAAAGGTGGTCAGGGTTCCCAACAGAAGAATGAGCAGGGAGAAAAACTTAAAAATAAGGAGCTCTCTGAAGGCCCCCAAAATTAGTCCTAAGAAAGTAGTGGTAACCAGTCCCAGTCTGATCTTAAGAGGAAAGGGTTCTTTGATCACAAGACAGGGAGGTTTGCACCCCAATGTACAGAGTTGTCAGGGAGACCAGATCCTCGGGGCCTGCACACGTTCCCAACATCTTCAGTCACGCGACCTCCGGTAGGTGTGACCGCAGGACCGAAGGAAGATTTCAATGAACTCTCCTTTGGTTTGAGGTTTACGTGTCCCTATGATGCTCTTTCTCCACATGGGATGGGCGACCTACCGACCAATTGACAGTGACAAATAGTTTACGTCCAGTAAGTGACCTTTTAGCACTCACCATTTGTTATTAATAGGAGAAGTTATAGTTCATGGTCCTGATGAAGCGCCATAGGATCAATTTCTGACCGCAGAGGCACGAAACATGTCGACCACGCTGGATTAGGACAGGGTACATCACCTTTCCTTTCCCCTTTTTTTAGGAGTACAGTGGGACATTATTCCCTTCAATAACTCCTTTATCTGTTTTTTAATCTTGGCCTGATCCTCATTTTGAGCGATTAAATTATGATGCCGGCGGCTCAGAGCCAATTTTAACCTATCTTTCACTCTCCTCCTCTTCTTTGTCAGTACGTACTGCAGACCCAATTGGATCTGCCATACCATCTCCGGTTGCGTGCCACCACTATATGTGGGGTGGTCCGCCAGACATTGCAGTGCCGGTCTGACGAGGAGATACCCCAATGATGATGCCTAGCATCCTAGTCGATGCTTGAGGGCTCTCCTGCTAAGTACTGACTTCTCTCGTCCCTGCGTATAGATCTTTTGGAACAGTGTACTCAGTTTATTTAGAGGTTCATGTTCAGGGAGATTGTACACTGGACCACAATTCTCCCAGTCCCTCTCTTTTTTCACAACACGTTCCCAACATGACCATCAGCAGACAGCCCCAAAGCTCTGATAGAAATATCACAGAGGCTGGGAGAGTCCAAGTGGGGGAAAAGGGGATTAGGTAGGGAACAGCTGGGAAGGAGACCTGTAGGAAGCAAAAGGTTAAACAACACAATATCAATATATAATCACACTGACTTTCAATAGACTATGGTTCTAAGAGTTCTCATACTGTAACCATGGATAACCTAAGAAGTGACTATAACTAGACCTCTAGGAATCTAGATACCTGGAAAAAATCAAGAATGGGTTAATATAATGTTTCACCTGAGCTCTTCATGAAATATCTCATAGTGTCTAGAAATACAAGAACCTTCTAGAATAATGTTTCAGAACAATCAGTGCATTTTTACATGAGGACAAAACGTTATCTGAAACATTCCCTGGAAAACAATAGGAATTGTATTAGGAACTTATACTGCACAAAGAATGTCACATTTTGAATTAAGCATCTTCACAGGAAATCCAAAAGCTCAGGATAAATGTGTGCACCTCAACAAACACAACACACCAGAGTTTTAATTGCCACGAAATGAATGTGCACACTGTTGCAGATCTAAATGTCAAGTTTTACATGCTGGAAATGAATTGCGCATATTGCCGATTCAAACATGATTATGCAAATGCCATGAAGTGATCGAGCACACTGTTGCCGATCTGCACATCAAGTTTTAAATGCGGGAAATGAATCACGCACACTGCCGATTCGAACAAGATTATGCAAATGCCATGAAATGTTTGCGCACACTGCTGCCGATCTGAACATCAAGTTTTAAATGCGGGAAATGAATCGCGCACACTCCCGATTCGAACAAGAATATGCAAATGCCATGAAATGATCGTGCAAGCTGTTGCCGATCTGAACATCAAGTTTAACATGCAAGAAATAAATCGCACTCACTGCCGATTCAAACAAGAATATGCAAGTGCCATGAAATGATCGCGCAAGCTGTTGCGATCTGAACATCAAGTTTTACATGCAAGAAATTAATTGCGCACATGCTGATTCAAACAAGAATATGCAAATGCCATGAAATCATCGCGCAAGCTGTTGCCGATCTGAATGTCAAGGTTTATATGAGAGCAATGAATCGCGCCCTCTGAAAGTTTCACCAGTAGGCCCAAAACTCAAGAGTCTTTGAGAACGGGGTCGGGGGCCCAGCCCGACCTCCGCCTTACCACCCTGCTCAAGGATCACCAATATAATCCGGGGCAGGCCCGAAACATCAAGGTAGGCCCCTGGAACAGGAGCTCAGGAAGTTGCTGCTGCTCTGCACGGGACCTCTGAATAGTGAGCACATGGAGCTGGGTTGGCTCCCTTATATAGAGTCTGGCTCAGCCCACAAACCACACACAGTCATGCTGCAGGGAAAGCTTCTGGAAGGTCCTAGAAAGGGACGACACCCTAACACACTCAGTGAGCCTGTAGCAATATCTTGCAAATATACAGTTATTGCAAACACCATTAATAATGTTTTTGAAGATTAAACTCTGCAATGCAAAAGGTTAACAAACTGCATATAAACACAATGCATGAATTATGCTCTTGCATAAAGACTGGGTTTTTGCCTTTTTGTCGCCCGTAGAGCGTGCACTGTCCTGATGTTGACAAGAGTGCTCTAAGGCCCATGGGGGTCATTCCTACCCTGGCGGTCTGAGACCGCCAGGGTAGGGGACGGAGGAAGCACCGCCAACAGGCTGGCGGTGCTTCTGGGGCTATTCTGACCGCGGCGGTGAAGCCGCGGTCAGAAAAGGGAAGCCGGCCGTTTCCCGCCGGTTTCCCGCTGCCCCAGGGAATCCTCCACGGCGGTGCTGCAAGCAGCGCCGGCATGGGGATTCCGACCCCCTTCCCGCCAGCCTGGTTCTGGCGGTTTTCACCGCCAGAACCAGGCTGGCGGGAACGGGTGTCGTGGGGCCCCTGGGGGCCCCTGCAGTGCCCATGCCACTGGCATGGGCACTGCAGGGGCCCCCTAACAGGGCCCCACATTGATTTTCAGTGTCTGCTTGGCAGACACTGAAAATCGCGACGGGTGCAACTGCACCCGTCGCACACCAGCAACTCCGCCGGCTCCATTCGGAGCCGGCTTCCTTGTTGCTGGTGCTTTCCCGCTGGGCGGGCGGCCTTTTGGCGGTCGCCCGCCCGCCCAGCGGGAAAGTCAGAATTATCGCGGCGGTCATTTGACCGCGCTGCGGTATTCTGGCGGGGGAACTTTGGCGGGCGGCCTCCGCCGCCCGCCGAAGTTAGAATGACCCCCCATATTTATACTTTTTTTAGCGCCGCTGGTGGGCAGGCACCTGGGTTGGCTAGATAAATCCAGATAGTTTTGGGAAGCCGACAGAGGTAACCCTGGAGTGCCTGAGGCATGCCGATGTGGTGCCGATAGCTCATATGCCTGCCAATGCTTCTAAATATAGGCAGTGGGTCACCATTAATGGGCAACGGGTGGAGTCTCTGGGTGACACAGGAGCCAGCATGAGAACTGTAAAGTGTCAGCTGTTGTCAGCAGAGCAAGACCTACCGAGCACATTCCACCAAGTCATAGTCGCTGACAATCGTGAGAGCCATCTACCAGTGGCCCTGGTTCCCCTTGAGTGTGTGGGGGGGTCTCTGGTGCTCTGAAAGTAGCTGTGAGTCCTGCCATGCCTGGAGATTGTCTATTTGGCAATGACCTGGAGCACACTACCTGGAGGGAGGTATAGCTCAGGTTTCACTTGGAGATGATGGGATTACCTGAGTTGGTCTGTATGACCACATGGTCCATGGCTGCCCAGGAGGGGAGTGAAGGGTGTCTAGAACCTGGAAGAATGGCCCCATGGAGAGAGGCAAGAGGCGCAGGAAACCGGTCCCAGAGGTTCCAGAGGTGAAGGTTGATGGGGTCCCTGAGGAGGAGGCCACTGACCCAACCGGGGTGGATATTGCCACCCTAGGTGACCTACCAAAGATTGCTGGCTGGCAAGTTAAGGGTGAGCCCACCAGAGAGAAATTCTGCAAAGCGCAGAACGAGTGTCCCATTCTTGAGGGCATGAGATGGAAGGCCTCAGCCCATGCAGCAGGTGAAGCCTCAGGGGAATCATCTGATTTACTGTGAGAATAACCTCCCATTCGGTGAGCCTAAGGCTCCGGGGCAGTATGTGTGCTGGTGTCAAGGGCGTATAGAACCTGGAAGAATGGCCCAGACAGCTACCAAGGAGAGAGGCAAGAGCAGCAGGAAACCGGTCCCAGAGGTTCCAGAGGTGGAGGTTGATGGGGTCACTGAGGAGGAGGCCACTGACCCTACCAGGGAGGATATTGCCACCCTAGGTGACCTACCAAAGCTTGCTGGCCGGCTAGTTAAGGGTGAGCCCACCAGAGAGGAATTCTGCAAAGCGCAGAGAATGCCACACTCTTGAGCCCATGCAGCAGGTTAAGCCTCTGGGGAATCACCTGATTTACTGGGAGAATGACCTCCTATATCGTAAGCCTAATGCTCCGGGTAATGGGGCAGTACATGTGCTGGTGGTCCCCCAGTGTTACCGGTCCTTCCTACTTGGTTTGGCTAATGATATACCCCTGGCAGGACATTTAGGGCAAGACAAGACCTTCACCAGGTTTTCCGCCCACTTCTATTGGCCCAGAATGAAGACTTTTGGGAAGTCAGGGAAAAAGCTGAAGGCTCTCCTGATTCCACTTTCCATCATTGGCTCCTCCTTTGAAAGGGTGGGCATCAACGTCATTGGTCCATTGGACCCTAAGACAGCCCTAGGCAACAGGTTCATCCTGGTCTTGGTGGACCATGCCACACTCTACGCAGAGGCAACCCCTCTGAGGATGGTAACTGCACCTATAGTGGCCAGAACTTTGATGGGTATTTTTATCAGTGTGGGATTCAACAAGAAGATAGTATATGACAGAGGCACTAACTTCATATATGCCTATGTGAAGTCCATGTGGGATGCTTGTGGTGTAACTTACAAGTTCACCACTCCCTATCACCCTCAATCCAATGGTCTAGTTGAGAGGTTCAACAAGATCTTGAAGGGCATGAATGCAGATGTACCTGAGGCCATGAGGCTTAAGTGGAACATCCTCTTGCCATGCCTTCTCTTTACCTACGAAGAGGTGCCACAGAAAGGAGTAGGGTTCAGTCCCTTTGAACTCCTCTAGGGGACCTCTAAGTATTGTCAAGCAAGGGTGGGAGAAAGCTCCCAGGGAACCCCCTCAAGATGTGGTCAGCTACAGGTTGACCCTCCGAAACCAGATGCACCGCTTCTGGAAGAAGGCCAAGAGCAACCTTGAGGCCAGTCAAGAGGTAATGGAATGCTAGTATGACCAGAAGGCCAATCTGGTGGAGTTTTAACCTGGTGACAAAGTATGGGTCATGGAGCCAGTAGAGTCCAGGGCTCTCCAGGACTGCTGAACTAGCCCATATGAGATCAAGGAGCGTAAGGGGTGGCTAGTTACTTAGTGGACCTCCAGACCTCTAGGAGCCCCATGAGGGTGCTCCACATAAACAGAAGCCTCAATTTGAGAGGTCCGAAGTGAGCCTGCCCCTTGTGACAGATGAGGGTGGGGGAAAAGAAAGTTGAGCCTCTCCCTGACCTCCTCTCTGCACAGGGCCACAATGAGTCAGTGGAGGGTGGCAGCCTCTCTGCCGCCCTGACCCCAGAGCAGCAAGGTGACTGTTACCAGTTGCTGGGACAGTTTGCCTCACTATTCTCCCTCACACATGGACTCACACACCTGTGCATCCATGATATTAACACGGAAGACAGTCCCCCTGTAAAGAATAAAAGTTACAGGTTTTCAGATAGGGTGAGAGCCAGTATCAAAGAGGAAGTCTCCAAGATAGTAGCTTTAGGGGTGATTGAAAAGTCTACCATTCACTGATCCAGCCCTGTGGTGTTGGTACTAAAGGCTTCCCCGCCAGGCTCCAAACCAGAACTTTGGTTCTGCGTGGACTACACAGGTCTCAGTTCCATCACCAAGACTTACGTCCACCCCATTCCCAGAGCTGATGAGCTAATTGACAGGCTAGGTGCTGCCAAAGTCCTCAGTACTTTTGATTTAACATCAGGTTACTGGCAGAATGCCTTGACTGAGGGAGCAAAAGAGAGGCCAGCATTTTCAACCCCTGAGGGCCATTACCAATTCCAGGTGATGCCCTTTGGCTTGAAGAATGCCCCTGCTACCTTCCAACTGTTGGTTAACAGGGTCCTGGTTGGCAAGGAGGCTTTCTGTGCCGCCTGCTTAGAGAACATTGCTGTTTGAAGTGCTTCAGGCCCTGCAACAGGCAGGACAGACAAACAAGGCCAGCAGGTGCCAGATTGGGTGGGGTTTAATGGTGTATTTGGGACACCTGGTAGGTGGTGTCAAGGTGAACCCCTCCAGGCCAAGATTGAAAACATCATGGCCTGGCAACCACCTAAAACCCAAACAAAAGTGAGAGTTTTCCTAGGCCTCATTGTTTATTACTGAAGACTTGTTAAGGTATGTAGCACAATTGTTGCCCCTTTAACTGAGCTGACTTCTAAGAAGTAGCCCAGGTTGTTAAACTGGACAAAAGCTTGACAAAAAGCCTTTGACTCTTACAAGAAAGCCATGTGCACAGCACCTGTGCTCAGGGTTCCTGATTACTCCAGGGAATTCATTGTGCAGACAGATGCTTCAGAGCATGGAATAGGGGCAGTCTTAGCACAGCTGAATGAGAAGAGACTAGATCAGCCAGTAGCCTTCATTTGCAGGAGGTTACTTCCACTGGAACAGAGGTGGAATGCCATTGAAAGATAAGCATTTGCTGTGGTCTGCACACTGAAGAAGCTGAGACCACACCCGCTTTGGGCTAACTTTCGGGTTCAGACAGACCAAAGGCGCCTCAGATGGCTCATGCAGATGAGAGGTGAAAATCCTAAACTATTGAGGTGGTCCAGCTCCGTACAGGGAATGGACTTTACGGTGGAGCATCACCCGGCGACTGACCACGCCAATGCTGATGCGGATGACCTCTCCAGATTTTTCCGCCTTAGTGAAGAGAGCTCCCAAGAGGGTGGGTAGCTCTCCCCACTTGCAGCTGGAGGGACACGTGTTAGACCTGACAGTCTTAGGGTGGTCTTCCCCCAACATTTTGCCTGCCTCCCTCCATTTTTCTAATCTCATTTTTGCTAGTTTTAGGACTCTCTGTACTTTACCACAGCTGACCAGTGCTCAAGTGCTTGTGCTCTCTCTCCTGGTAACATTGGCTCATACCCAATTGGTATATTTAATTTACCTATTAGTCCCCAGTAAAGTGCACTGGAGGTGACCAGGTCCTGTAACCTAAATGCTACTGGTGGGCCTGCAGCACCGATTGTGCCACCAACATAAGTAGCCCCTTAACCATGTCTCAGTCTTGCCACTGCAAGGGCTGTGTGTGCAGTTTTACTGTCACTTCGACTTGGCATTTCAAACTACTTGTCATGCCTTAAAATTCCCTTTTTTTACATATAAGTCACCCCGAAGGTAGGCCCTAGGTAACCCTTAGGGCAGGGTGCTATGTAGGTAAAAGACAGAACATGAGCGTATAAGTTTTGCATGTACCGGTATTGAAAAAACTCCCAAAGTTATTTTTCACTACCATGAGTCTACTCCTCTCATAGGTCAGTATGGCAAATTCCCTTATCTACTTTTAAGTGGTAAATTCCGATCTGAGATGAGTAGACTTGTCATATTTGGTATGGTTGGAATGGCAGTAAGAAATCCTTCTTACTGGTGAAGTTGGATTTTTCGTTACTATTTCAGAAATTGCACTTTTATAAAGTAGGCATTTCCCTGCACGTACTGCCATCTGTGCCTTACACCCTGTCTCCAATTCATGTCTAGTCTGTGCTGGTTGACAGCTCCCCTTGTGTATTCCACCCAGACACCCATAAACACAAGACACTCAGCTGCATCGGCATTCATCTGCATAAAGATGGGTTTCCCTGGGCAGGAAGGGTGGAGGGGCTCTCACTTACACTTTAAAGGCCAGTGGCCTGCCCTCACACAAATGACTAACACCCCCACACAGTGCTCCTGACAGACAGGGCTTGGTTGAAAGTTGAATTTGTACACTTCAAAAGCACTCTTTCAAGTTTCTCCCACTTCAAAGGTACTTTTAGGTTTATATACTGGGTAAATGACCCCACCAAATCAGACACTTCTGGATCTACAACTGGACTCTGTCAGAGGGACTGCCTGTTTGCCCAAAGGACACATCTGTACTGCTTTGCAGGAAGGACTGCTGCACTGCTTGTTTCCCTGTTGCCTGCTGGCCCCTGACTCTAGTAGAAGGACTCTGTCTTCCCCACAAGTGTTCTCTAAGGGCTTGGATTGAGCTTGCCTGTTCTGAAGTCCTAGGACCACAAAGACTTCACCAAAGAGAAGAAAATCCCCATGCATTGGAAAATTGACGCAACTCCTGCAGAAATCCATGCAGCGCTTGCCTCACAGCTGAAAAATCGCTGCATCGGCTACTGGATCGATGCAGTGCCTGCTCCCTCTTACCAGCGCATCAAGGATTTTTAACGATGTGTCCCTGGGTATCAAAATATCCCTGAATCGCAGTGAGGAACCAAGGCTGTGCTCCTCGGAATCGATGCATCACCTCGCAGCATGGAAAGAAACAACGCATTGTCTGTGCTGCACTGGAAAATCCAACACACTACCTTATATTTCAACACATCTCCTCTTCTGCGGCCGCTGTACGTCATTATTTTTGATGCATCCCAGGTACTGTGGGTTACAAGGATACAACCACTGATTCTTAAGGATTGAGGGCCTCATTCTGACCCTGGCGGTTGAAAACCGCCAGGGCAGAGTGCTGCGAAAGCACCGCCAACAGGCTGGCGGTGCTTCATGGGCAATTCTGACCGCGGCGGTAAAGCCGCGGTCAGAAAATGGCAACCGGCGTTTTCCCGCCGGTTTACCCCTGCCCCAAAGAATCCTCCATGGCGGCGCTGCTCGCAGCACCGCCATGGGGATTCCGACCCCCTTCCCGCCATCCAGGAACAGGATGGCGGGAACGGGTGTCGTGGGGCCCCTGGGGGCCCCTGCACTGCCCATGCCACAGGCATGGGCAGTGCAGGGGCCCCCTAACAGGGCCCCATAATGATTTTCAGTGTCTGCCTAGCAGACACTGAAAATCGCGACGGGTGCCACTGCACCCTACGCACCCCTTCAACTCCGCCGGCTCCATTCGGAGCCGGCTTCATTGTTGAAGGGGCTTTCCCGCTGGGCCGGCGGGCGGCCTTCTGGCGGTCGCCCGCCGGCCCAGCGGGAAAGTCAGAATGACCGCCGCGGTCATTTGACCGCGGTACGGTCTTCTGGCGGTTCCCGCCGGGGTCCGAATGAGGCCCTGAGTCTCCGCTAAACCTTAAAAAAAGTTATATATTGACTTATGCATATTGGATTTTTGTTGTTTTGGTCTTATTTGATTCAGATAAATATTATCTACTTTCCTAAATGGGTGTGGAGTACTTTTTGTGGTGTTTTCACTGTGTTACTGTATGAGATGTTGCACAAATACTTTGCACATTGACTTCTAAGTGAAGCCTGCATGCTCTGTGCCAAGCAACCAGAGCGTAAGCACAGGATAATATAGGGTGTGTAGTGACTTACCCTGACCAGGATTGTGGTCCCTTCTTGGACAACCTCTGCCAACTAGTAGCCCGATATATAACACCTGTGTGAGAAAACAGGGCTGATTGCAGAGGCCCCCTAACTTTTTGCTCCCATTTTTCACTTTTTGCAGATGTTTTCCTGACTCTGATGGTGCCCTGGGTACTGCTAACCAGTCCCAGGGCCTGAGATCTATATAAAATGAGTATGCGTACTAAGCTAATTATAATTGGCTATGTCAACCTACCTATAAGTCCCTTGTATATGGTAGGGCATGTAGGTTTAGGGCCCCCAGCATAGATAGTGCAGCCTTAGGTGCACTGCTGAGGTGCCCAGTGTCATTTTAAAGACAGGCCTGGCTTGCTGGCTGCTTTTAAATTAAGGTTATATTCAAATTCAACTTTGGAATTAAAAGTACTACCAACATTTTACACTACCTTATTTTTTACATATACGTCACTCCTAAGGTGTGCCCTATGTGCACCTAGGGTTGGGTGCCATGTAACTATAAGCAGGGACCTTATAAAAATAGTTTTATAAGCCTTGGTGAGGTAAAACAGCCAAATTTGTTTTTACCTCATTGTAGTGAATGGCCTCCATAGGCTAGAATAGGGAGACTTTATTTTTAATTTATAAAGTCCCCTAAAAGTATCAGATACATCAAGTTTGGTATCAAATGAATTGTCGCAATAAATCCCACAACTTACAATTGTTGGATTTAATGTAACTTGTTCAGGTAAAGAGTTTTAAATTCTACCTAAAACTAATGCCAACTTCAGCTCTGTAGAGCTCTGCTCTGATTGGCCAGCCTCTGGCAGTCTGGCCAGGCTGCCTTGATGAGGTGTGAAGTAGCCTGGGCTGAGCACAAAATAATGTGCCTGGAGGAGGAGAACTTCCCTCAGCAGATGGAGAGGCAGGAAGGGGGGAGGCCTGCTAAACTGGTCTTCAAAGGCCGGGAAGGACATGTGGAGCAACCCAGCACCTCCCTCACAGCCTGCAAACCCAGACAATTAGGTGCCCCCCTTATTAGATTAGGAGAGGGCAGGAGAAGGGTGTGTTTAAGATTGTTAGCCACACCAGTGGGTGGGCTCAGCCAGATGTAACTTCCAAAAATCACTTTCAGCCATGATGGATTTTTGAGGAATGTTGCTCCCTGTGATTGATTTTTGCCACACTTCCCAGGAAGAGGTCATCATGGAGGGAAGGACCCTGCTCCTGATTGGAGAATCAGGACCCCCCTATTTTTCATCTAGGAGCAAGGATAAATATGGCTGCTACTACACCTCAGTTCCCTACCAGATCGCTACAAGGAAGAAGGAAGAAAAAGGACTGCCCTGCTGGACCCCTAACCCACACCTGGACACTATGCTCTGTAGGACTGCATCATCTGCACACTTGGGCTTCACCACTAAAAGGACCAGCATCCAGTGGCCATTTGAGGGGTCTGACCAGGTGCATTCTGGGAATTGTAGTCCCAACTCCCAAGGAGCAACTCAGAGCTTCTGGAACTTTGGATCAAGTTGTTGACACTTCAAGGATCCAAAAAGGACCTCTGGAAGAAGGTCCAGATGTTTGAAGACTCTTGGAGCAACTTAAGTTGAATTGTGGGAGTTGTAGGCCCAGACCCCAAGAGGCAAACCAGAGCCTCTGAACCCTTGGCTGTGGACCACTTTCCTGAATCAGGAAATACTTCTGAAAGTAAGTGTGACACCATTACCTTGTGGGTGACCTGAACGCTGGACTTTGTTCCTTTCCAGTGTGAACTTTTTAACCTAGTTGCTTCTATGCGCTAGAAAACATAAATTCTTTGAAAATTCATATCTCCGGTTCCCCTTATCTGATTTTATTTGTTTTGGTGTAATTTTAAAGATAAAAATATACTCTATTTTTACAAATTGGTGTTGGATTTTTATTGTGTTTTGTGTTTTACTTATTAACTGTTTTGTGATTTTGAATGCTTTACAAACTTGTCTCCTAAGTTAAGCATTGTTGCTCATTGCCAAGCTACCAAGGGTTGAGCTGGGTTTAATTTATTGAGACCTAACTGGATCTAAGTTGAGGTTAGTGGACTTTTGCTAAGTCTAGCTATTTACCTGCCTTACCAATAACCCATTTTCCAACAACCCGTCATTACTCCCATATAATTTTTGATAATTTCTCTTAACCATTTTCAATTTTCTCCGGGAAATGTTTAACACCTCTAAATGGTTCAGATTGTTTTGAATAGTGAGTTTATATCTTAAAAATCAATATCAAGCAAAGAAACCTTTACAGATTGTGCACTGTCCACTAACAAAAATCCTCTTACCTGGGCCCATATTTATACTTTTTGACGCTAAACTGCGCTAACGCAGTTTAGCGTCAAAAAATTTAGCGCCGTCTAACGCCATTCTGAAGCGCCATGCGGGTGCCGTATTTATGGAATGGCGTTAGCCGGCGCTAGCAGACCGGCGCTGCCTGGTGTGCGTGGAAAAAAACCACGTAGACCAGGCAGCGCCGGCGTAGGGGGAAAATGGCGTTAGGGCGTCTTAAAATGGGGCAAGTCAGGTTGAGGCAAAAAAATCGCCTCAACCCGATTTGCGCCATTTTTTTCGACGCCCAGACGCCATTTAAATGACTCCTGTGTTAGTAAAGACAGGAGTCATGCCCCCTTGCCCAATGGCCATGCCCAGGGGACTTATGTCCCCTGGGCATGGTCATTGGGCATAGTGGCATGTAGGGGGGCACAAATAAGGCCCCCCTATGCCACCAAAAAAATTTAAAAATATAAAAAATAATACTTACCTGAACTTACCTGAATGTCCCTGGGGTGGGTCCCTCCATCCTTGGGTGTCCTCCTGGGGTGGGCAGGGGTGGCAGGGGGGGTCCCTGGGGGCAGGGGAGGGCACCTGTGGGCTCATTTTGAGCCCACAGGCCCCTTAACGCCTGCCCTGACCCAGGCGTTAAATAGTGGCGCAAATGCGGGGTTTTTTGACCCGCCAAATCCCGGGCGTGATTTTTGCCCGGGAGTATAAATACGACGCATTTGCGTCGCCGTCATTTTTTTAGACGGGAACGCCTTCCTTGCATCTCATTAACGCAAGGATGGCGTTCACGCCAAAAAATGACGCTATTTGCCCATACTTTGGCGCTAGACGCGTCTAACGCCAAAGTATAAATATGGCGTTAGTTTTGCGCCGAATTTGCGTCGAAAAAAACAACGCTAATTCGGCGCAAACGGAGTATAAATACGGGCCCTAATCTCTTTTTGTTCATTATTGATTTGTCATCTGCACATACCAAAGGGCATAAAGATATTGTTGGGTATGTGTTACTCTGCCACCAATGTGTACACCTTCTTGCCTGTATTTTGTTTTTAAATGTATGCCTATCAAATTAATTTTTCAAAAAACAAACTGTCTTACATTCACATTTGTGAAGGAATAAGACATCATGCAAATCTGTCACTTTTAACATAAATTGAAGTACATTTTTCAGTAAAAACATATTAGCAATATGTTTTTACTAAACAATATTGCCATTTTTTCTCATGTTTGTAGTCATTTTTGGCCCATATGCTCACTATTGTTTGCCTATAATACTAACTCACTAATGGACATTTGAAACATCCACTATATCATAAATGCATTTTAGGCTGTCACCTGTAGTCAGGCCAATGTAACCTCCTTCACCATTGTGATGGAGCAGCACACCTGACAGAATCATTTAGTGTGGTCTGTTCGGTACACCTGTCCCTTATAGCATCAAACAAACCCATGTATCTTTTTTCATAGGCAGGCTTGTGTCTACTCAAAGCAGTCCTTTGGTAGTGATCAGAAATATAGTGGTATCATGTTCAACAAAAAGCTTTACAAACCACATCATCATACACCTTGTGCAAAAGCCTGCACCTTCAGGAACTCTTCTTGTGCATTGGACATGTTAAACTTTATTTTGATGCCTTACTTTGTTGCTGCAGCAAAAAAGAGTTATTTATCAAAGAGAACTAAAAAAGGAACATACCTCCTTGATGCTGCTTTTGGGCTCTCAACTGCCCATCCAGCTGTGGATAGCCTACTGCAAGTATGCAGGCCATTAGGGGGGGTCAGGGTGAGGTGCACGTGCTTCCCATGCTGGAAGGACTGGCCTAGCTGAACTTCAGATGACTCTTTAGTCCAACATCATCGGTCCTCCCATCTCTTCTGATCAGTAAAAAGCATGATGAGTTACTGAAGGCTAAACAACTTGATCATTGTTACAAGATACCCCCCTGCCCAGCTTCACTGAATTTAAGACTAATGTCCACAAAACCAGATACTATGGTTTGAACCATATACTTTGACTATGAAAAGGCTTCCATGGGTGGCAGAGAGAGTGCGGTCTTTAGTGATGGTTGAACACATGTACATATGAATGTGATATATTTGTATGGGTGACTGAGAGCCTGTGTCCTATGTACTTGCAGCACAGAACATACCTTTCACCAAATGTGGCACTGTGACATATCTAACACAAACATACAATCATTTTTTTATGGGGAGAATTTTCAATTGCAGAAAAATATTCTGCAGAAAAAATCATAATAAGAAACATTTTTCTGCAATTTAAATTGTTCTCATTTTACAAAATGGCTGTAATTTTCTCTTATACTTATGGAACAGTGTCTACTGGCCACTGGGAGTAAGGGACCCGCTGGTTTGTAAATACAACACTTTGAAATGGGAGAATAATAAAAAGAAGAGTGAACTTGATCATCAAGGTAACTTTTCATTTACATTTTCTGCCATTTAAAAGCATTCAGGAGCATTATTTGGTTCGCAGCTCCAATACTGAGTAGACAAGGACTTTTATTTAAGAGTTAACTACCTCAGGGCTTCAGTTGTTCACATCTGTGACCCAGCCTGGGTCCTAAATCTGACGGGCACTGTTCATTATTAGACCCTGCTATCTGCTGGCTGATGACAATAATGTAAAATGAACACAGTCTTCCCTGAACTTGATAAGGTAAATTTGACTATGGGCTTATTTAAAATTGAACTCAAGGCTGTGAGCTACTCTGAAGGTGCCAGGGAGCTACTGGGAGCTCAGAGTCGACTAGTTGGAGACATCTGAGCTAGGCTGAGTGACTTGTGGGATAATACATATAGTAAACATTATTATTTGGTATGTCCAAAAAATATCTGCATAAGTTAATTTGTATTGCAAATATAAAATATTTTCTAAATTAACATACTGTTAATTTTCTAGATTTTACATGAAATTATTACATATCTATAGATGTGTGTGTATATATATATGTACTATAACTCGCTCCCTAAGGTGACTATAACCTACGCCTTCGCCATGCACAGCTAATTACTCCACATATTATGTCATTGAAGAGATCTTGTATGGCATGTTTGATATCACTGCAACTTTTGTGCTAACATTATTGATTAGAAAACTGTGCATTGCTAGGGCGTGAGCTATAGTTACCTTAGGGCACGAGTTATAGTTACTTGAAAGAATTCTAACTATAAATACTGAATTTCAATGGTTTTGAACAAGTAAGTTCAGAACCTAACTATATTGTCCTTGTAACCTTTGTTTTTTTATTGGAGATATAACAAACACACAACATATACTAATGTTGTGGTGTTGTCTAATTATATTGTGTTTCAAACTACACACCATAACTTATCTAATTGATTTTGAAAGAACTGAAACTTCACTTCAATCAGTACCCTTCACTCAGAAAGTAAAAGTAACAGTCTAGCATGTGTGTAAATAAAAAAAACACATTAGTCAGAATTACATTTTCATTTTAAACAGATACCAGTTCCTGTTGGTTGCAGTGTTAAGAGGCAAGTGAGCTTCTTTACAAATGGCGCGTGCATCTACACAACGTGCGCAATCACCAACAGAGACAGGCTCATCAATTGGCTTTTGTATGTTGCTGTCACACACATTAGCCTGTGGCTGTGTCTGTAGTGGAATTTTACACCCACTACCGGGTCTACTTCTACTGATGGCCGTCTCATTACAAATGTCCAGATGCGGAAATCAGGCGCATGCCACTATAGAATGTGAAATAGTGTATTTGTGAATGTGAAGTGTCTCCACCATTCAAAATGATGGCTGGTTTTTCTACATATACAAAATGCTAATATTACTAATTTTTTAAAACAAAATCAATATTATGTAGTGCATTACTGTGGTTAAATGTAATAATTGTGCAGTTTTATTCATACTACCAGTGACAAAATGTTTGCTGACGAAATAATACATAATACATTTAAAATTATTATTTACACATTTCTAGAAAAAATAAGACATGCCAAAATTGTTATTTTAAATTTAAAAATCATTAATAAATATTGTGTGCAGGTACATTAAGAAACTAAATTGATTTTAACTAATATATGAGATTTGTTTTAAACATCAAAGAAGTATTTGCAAATTAAAAAAAATATTTGTCCATTTTTTTTATTCAGACCTTTGAAGCCAGGGAGATGTAGAAGGTGATGGCCTCAAGTTTTTAGACCATTTCCACACCTTGCTACAAGGGAAGAACGGGATATTATTAAAACATTCAAATTAAATAGGCAAACTATTATTGATTTATGTCATCAGCTGTAACCAGACCTTTTGCATCACAAATGGAATCCCACATTGTAGGAAGCTGGCTATCTAGGCAGGGACCCAATGTAGGGGATCACTATGCAGATAGTCCAGCGCGACCCTTATTGGTTTACAGGGGCAAAAATTGCAAACCCAAAAGCTCTCTTGTGTGGTAGTGTGGGTGAGCAGTTAGGCTTATCAGAGGGTATTGCTAAGCATTTGTTGAACGCGCAGAGTCAATAAATGAGACCCACACTCAAGAAGCAACTCTTACTTATTTACTTTGTAATTAATTTGTAATAGCTATAAACATCAAAACATTTGCTTAAAAATAAATACTGTTGCAGTTCTTAGGACGATTTCCAAGTAAGCAACTCTTTGTAGATAAATGTGTTTTCACTCAGAACGAGTTCCAGAGTACTGTGTCTGCATAGGAGTTCTTAAAATCAGTTATCCGGGGTCCACTGTAGGTAGTAGGGTGATAGGGTTGCACAGTTACAGACAAGACCAGCAGTTCAGGTTTACCTGCCTAGGAGCATCCAGATTCAGTGGTGTTGGACTCCTGCATACCGGACACTTGGGGACAAAGTTGGGGGACACCTGAAAAGAGAATGCAAGGAGGGACTTGGGAACAAGTCTGTGAGCTTCCAATGGGGGGCTTGGTCAGTAGGCATCCAAAGGGCAGGGGTACACCATTAGAAGTTGTGAACCTGGGCTTGGGTGCTCAGGTGCAGTGGATCCATAGTGGTGGTGCTCCTGCATCAAGGTGCACACTGTTCTTTGGGGGAGCTGCAGAAGGAGAGACAAAAGAAGGCAACTGGATGACTGGGAAGGCTGTCCTCTGCAATGCGGACGCCCCTCTCAGGCAGGTCTTCGGTTCTGCTGGTGGAGTCTGGTCTGAGCTTCATCAAGCCTTGGTTGGTACAAGGGGTCCATCACCCTAGTGTTGATGTAGCTCGGCTACGGTGGATACTTGGGTCTTCTCACTTGAAGGGAAGACAGGTCTGGCATCTTGGAGCATGGGGACTTCTTCCTGGATGACTGCTGTGATGGTGGATCCTGAGGTCAGCAGGTCAGTGAACTGGATGTTGCAGTTTGTGCCTGCAAGAAGCAGGAAAGTGGCTCCTTTTCAAGGAAGTTGCTGACAGGCTAGTGACATGCTGGAGAACCTCTGTGGCTTCTGGAGTCCCCGCAGCTGCAGGGCAAGTCGTTATATTGTGATTGTTGGGACAGTAGCAAGTAAGCAGGCGGGGTTTCACAACAAAAGTTTACAAGGCATCCACAGTTCTCGTTCATCCGGCTCTACTGTGTCCTTTTCTTTTTGGTGTCAGGCGAATCTGGCTTCTGGTGTTACGGAGTTGCCTACATAATACATTTAGAGAAGTTTTAGGTAAGTGTGGAGTAGTAGCCAGTGGGCTACTTACCCTTGGGGGCTCTACACCATGATATGATCACTTCCTGTGTGGAGTGGGCATATTTCTATCCCAGAATCCCTAGTTTTGACCTAAACCAAGATGGAGGAACACTTCTTCGGGAGTCCACCTTGGGTAGCTCACCTTAGGGGTGTGGTTAGCCCAGAGCTGGTACATGCCTACTGACTAGCTAATTTTTCTGCCTGTCCTGGTGCCAAATGGGGATCAGGGCAGGTGGTGGCTACGCCCATGATTGGGTGGGATGGGGGATGTGCATACCAAAGGCAGCATGATCTTTGAAGATCCTGGCCTTGGTATGCAGATCTGCTAGCCATCCGGCTGGAATGGGTGGTACCACCCCTCTCCAGAGCAGGCATTGTTTCTGCTCTCTGTGAGTGCAGGGTCTCACCTACAGGGGGGTAAGAAACGTGTCTGGTGGTGGCAGACTGGACCAAACTAGTGAGTCAGCACACCAAAAGACTTATGAGGCTCAGGGGGCACCTATAAGGTGCTCTCTGGGTGCACCTCAGAATATCTTTGGCTTCAGCCTGGATTTGTTAAGATGAGGAGTTTGATACCAAACACCATAGGGATTGAATAAGCCATTATGTGTCTGGGTCACTCGTGTTGACAAGTGTCCAGCACATACTTTAAAATGGTTGTCTGGTTCACTTGCAATGGTCAGCAAGGGGGCCGAGCATCATGGGCCATATCCACTCATGCAGATATGTCCAAGCACTAAGGGCCAGAGTTAAAAAGCCCGTAGCGCCACCTTGCTCCACATTTGCATCATTTTTTGGCTGCTAATGTGACGTTAGGTTGGCAAAAACGCCACTCCATATTTACAAAGTGGTGTAATGCATGCATTGCATCACTTCGTAAACCCTTGCTCCACATTATGCCTGCGCCCGGAATAATGTATGTAAGGGGGCATTCCAAAGGAGGCCCAGAAAAATGACACTGTGGAAGCTATGAGATTCTACTGTGCCATTTATTGTGTCATTTCTAACGCCTACCAAAGGCAGGGATTAAAATTAGGTTCCCATTGTTTTCAATGGGCCTCCTGTCACTTTGCAGGATTAGCGTCAATATTTTTGGTGCTAATCCTGCAAAGCGCCAAACTGGCATCAAAATTTATGATGCTAGTTCCCTAATGTGAGCCATTGTGCATCGTATCATAAATATGATGCACACATGGTGGCGTTAGGGGGGTCAAGAAAAGTGGCGCATCATGGCATGATGCACCATTTTTCATATGTTTGCCCCTGAGTGTCCTGCACTCTGCATGAGGGCTCTAGGGTCTGCCTTTAGGGTTTCTTACATATGCTTAGCTGCATGATAGAGGCATGGCACACCAGGAGTGTGCCATGTTGTGTTGTCTTCTGGTGTGCATTAGGTCATGCAGTCTGCTACGGCAGCTGTGCGTTTCTCATTTTCAGGGGATCCCTGAGGGTGGCAGAATTTGTGCTGCAGCCCTTAGGAACCTTTTCCTCAACCCGGGCCTTCAGTACCAGAGGTACCATTTACTAGGGACTTACACTGGGGGGTGACTGTGCAAGTTGTACACCATTTTACCTGTTTTGAGGAAAGAGCACTGGCACTGGGGGCATGTTTAGCAGGAACCCGGTGCACCTTATTTGAAAAATCTCAGGACACATGGCCACAATTGGTAGTTCGCCATGTCAAAAAGGGGCAGTTTCCTACACACATCAATAACACCAATAGTCAACATCATGGTGGTACTACATTTTGTAGCCACAGGAACATTTCAATACACTGTGGCAGTATCTGGTGGAATGTCACAACCAACTTTGAGTTGTGTGATAAAAGAAGTTCTTTCTTCAGTGATATGAAAGGAAATTAGTATTCTCTGGGTTGACTAACACGTGGTTAGAGCTATTTAAGTACCACATATTGGCTTGATGGCAACATTCAACAGAAATTAAGTCTAATGCAACCTCAAAAACTTCAAAACAATTACTGTGCAAGTTGTCTTTTTGTAAGAGATGTACACCCAAAGTGTGTGTGTGTCTTTCATGGGACTATTGGTGTTATTGATTGGATTCCTACTGTAAGGCAGACGGTCTGGTTCTAGCTGATGACATAAATCAATAAAAGTTTTCCTATTGAATCTGATTTTTTTTATGATATCCTGTTCTTCCATGGTTGTGAGCTCTGGAGCTGTAAATGTGAAAATGGCAGAGAGTATTTAGGTTATGCATGGGTTGTACTGTTTTTAAAAAAAATATGACAAACAATTCTTTATTACAATTTAAAAAAAATACTACCTTTTGATTTGCTGTGTTTGTTCTTTTTTGTCATTTTTTAAAATGTGAGAAGCATTACCTAGATGGAATTTCTTTTTGAATAACAAACATTTTAATTATTTACATTCAAAAATGTATGATGGAAGGTAAAAAATAAACAAATTGACAAAAGAAATACAACACCAGTCTTTGACTTTTTTTGGATTTATTTTTATTCAACAGACCCAAAATAAGCTGAAACAGGATTACAAACAAAAAGTTAAAGAAATAATTAAAAAGTCAATCATGGTGAATGAAACTACTATTGTTGTAGAGCCAAAATTGTTAACAATTAAAGACACAAAATGCAACTGGCATCAAAAAGGTAAATGTGTCCAGAAAATAGTCCACAGAGTGATTGGTAGTCACACACTGGAGTAAATTAGGTTTTGCGTCTCTTGCTGGTGATGGTGGTGGAGATCTTGCCATCCTCTCCTGGTACTCCGGAAGAATGTCCCCTCCTGAGGGTGATTGGTGGATCTATTGTTGCAGAGACTGAGGTGGGTGCAGGTGTCTCCTTTTGTGGCAGGGCATCCCTTTCTGTGGCTGAGGCAGACGTAGTTGACCCAGATGTTGTTGGATCAGAGAAAGAGGAAGATGTTGCTGGAAAAGCAGTGCACATGTGGTCAAAATTATCATAAAGAACCCGAGTCAGGGAGTCCAAATTGGAGTTTAGATTCTTTATCTGTACATTGGGCTTCCTCTGCAACTGCGTCATGTCCCAGAGCTCTGTAAGAACCTGGCCCATCATGTCTTGGGACTGATGGAGGGATTCTAAGGCGTGATGGCTGGTGACCTTGTAGTGAATCCTAGTTGTTTAAATGGGATACAGGAGTTAGCTTTGCCTTTGGCTTGCAGGCTCGCTCCCCTGTCATCTAGTGGCTTTTACCCTACTTCGCTTGCTCTTTTTTAGCGCATTTATATAATTTATATTTTTTTAAATGGCTGCCTTGTTTTCAATATGGGTCATGTATTCGTTTGCGTTATCAGTGCCACCACGCTAAGGCGGCAATACCAAGCGACAAAGATCAGCAAACTGTAGGTGTTGACATTAGGTACTTTCCCTCTTCACGCTTTAGAGGGAATTGTTTATATAAATTACCGTCCCAAGCATGTCTTGTTATCTATTGTTTGGGAACAGACGTACGTCAGGGTCCAAGCAGATCTGTATAAATACTCATCACTTAAACAGATAGTCAGAGGGATTCCGACCAAATGCCATTGCTGCTATTGATGCTGCACGTCGCCTTGACGCTGACCCAGTCTTTGTGTCCCTACGGAATCTGAGCTAGAGACCTCATCCAAGATTACAAGGGTTGGGGGCTCTTCTCATGGACATGACATTGGCAGATTAGGTTTAACATATCTAGCTCTCTTTTAGGTTAGAGGTTAGGCTCATTATTCTAAGGTATTAGGACATATCTCATACTTTATGTCATTACATGATATTGCAAGATGGTGGGGGTCTTTGTATTAATGGCTCTTGTCTTTTCCATTCTGTTTCTTGCACTGTTCATTATCCTGATCATTGCTGCCCACGCAATTTATCTCAGATTGCAGTTTTGCTAAATAAAACCTATTGAAACTTTACTGCATCTTCTTCATTACCTGTGTTTGATTGAGACATTGAGTTTATGTGAGAAAGGGGTAATCTCCTTTTAACCACGACACTCCCTGAGATGTCACATTCTTGAGTCCATATGTAAAGGCTGCCACAAATCACCTTTTGCTGTTTTGGTTTTTGGTGAGGTGCTGCTTGTGAGCCAGGAGGATTGGGATGACAGTTGCGATTTGTTGTAGGATTGGCATAGACGCCTACAAACATAAGTACTGTCATCCTTAAACCAGCAGTCTTGTCTAGAGCAAGAGTCAAACTACGACAGCCTGGGTGACAGTGAACCCAGTAGCCTCACTTTGCTGGCCCACAGATTCTCTCTTACAAACTCAAACCCTACTGCCCTGTGCCCTTAACCCAGTGCACCCCATGCCGTTGGGTCCTGGATGAACTGGGGGTAGTAGTGGTGTTGGTTAAACAGCAGCCAGGACTGGGGGCACAAGATTTGGGTGATGTTCCTTTGGATACAAGAAGTGGAGGTATCCTGAGGTAGGGTAACAGCTGGGGTGGGAGGCATAGGTTTGGGTCGAGTGAGACTCACTGGACCTGTCTGCCTAGCCAGGTGAACCATGCAGCTCCTCATCATCTGGACTTGCCAGAGTGGAGTCCTCACTGAAGGCTTGTTCCTGTTCTGGAATTGAGGAATCCATAGTAGCAGATGGTTGACAACGTACTCTGCGTGTTGGACCTTATATGAATTACAAAAAATCAAAATTGTAAAAGTCTTGATTATACATCAGAAGAGTTTAAAGCTACAAATAAAGCAACCTAAAAGAAAAAATATAATTAATAGAATAATTAGACCTTTCAGTGGTTTTATGGTAAATTACACTACCTGTTTAACTTACAGACATGAATTCTTTAAAAAAGCAGTTAAAGAGATGTCCTGAAAAGAAAAAGATTAATTAGAAGGTACACCAACCATTCAGCACAACACAGTAAAGAGAAGTGTAAAGAAGAATTATTCATCCTAAGAACATTGCAAAGTACACTTATTATCAATACAACTTATATTCTGCATACAACATAAAATATCGGAAAATCTTTAAGTCAACGTACTTTGATTTGGCAAACCAATTACATCAATTCAATGAGATGACAAGAAAGTGACATCATACAAAATCTAACAAAATAATGATATTTTGATACATAGCATAAAATGGAGATTGATAAATACATAACACATTAAAAATTGAGCATATATGAAAGAAAAGAGAGAATGACCGACATCACAATATTATTTTCAAAATACAAAAACAAGGCATCATGGTAGTTGTAGTCAATTTGATTAAACATTAACAACACTTGCAAAATGCTGAATAGATCTAGCAAAATATATGGAGTGAAGATGAAAAAACATTTACAGTTTAAAAATCATTTGTGAAATATGTTAATAGGTGAAAAACACTTAGAAGCATCATAACTGCTTGTGAAATTCAAGGTAGATTGGAACCTGTTATCTTAACTACTACAAAATACATTCAAACAAACAAACAAGTCAAAAACCACAAAGAACCCACGACGAAAAGCATACATATTGACAATACATATTGACCAGTAGTAAACCAAGAGATACAACAATCGTAATACAATTTTGAAGATAAACATTATTAATTTGATAATATTAAATGTGGGTTTACATGTTTGACAAAGGCACAAAACAATTTAGCAAAAGCTAAATTAAAAGCAAAAATGGCATTTATGTTTAGTGACACATTCAAAAGTAAAACTGACCTGTCAAGCCTTCAGGATGGAGAATCTGCATGGAAAATGTTGTAAGGGGGGCTGTGTGAGAACCACCACCAGTTCTCTGGGCCTCTAAGTGACACTTGGTGGCCAGGGAACCCACTATCCCCTGCAGGTAATTCCACCTCTTCCTAATTTCCTCCTGTGTGTGCAGGTTGTTTTCTACAGCATTCACTCTGTCAACTATTCTGGCCCACATTTGCCTTTTCTGAGTTATGGTTGTATTTTGGACTTGGGCTCCAAACAATTGTGGCTCTACTCTAATAATTTCATCCAGCATATCTGACAGTTCTCTTCTCCCTCTGTAAAATAGGGATTTCTCCTACCTGCCATTATCAAAAAATATTGGCACAACATTTTTAACCCACAAGAAAATAAATGAGGAGAAAACAGGATTAGAAACAGAAAAATAAAAAAAATGACTATACTGACAACATTTCTGCTCACAATGATGTGATACAGAGGAATGGCAAAGGATCATGGTCTGTAATGGAGTGTGTTTTATAGTGTGGTACCCAGGTGAAAAACATTTGTCAACACACACCAGGTGTGTGCTACTAGCATCCATCCACAAGCCACAGGCATAGTGCAATGTTAAACATATGCTGTGATGGAATCCTGTAGTCAGGAACCTGCCCCAAGAAAAACACCCGCACAACTGTGAAATCGAAATATGCTTGGCACAAACCCACCACCCTGATGGCCATGGAGTGATGTTATCAGACTCAAATGGTCCCCAAGGGTGAAGTGTTCCCCTTAACTTCCACGACGTCTCTGTTAAATATATATATATATATATATATAGTATAGTAGAAGGAAAGTGTTGGAAAATATACAACTTTATTCCATATAAAAAAAAAATTGAATGCCGTGCTTCTGTATAGTGACGGCGCGGAGCAAAGTGACAAAGTGAAAAAGTGCACTAGTGCTATATACATATATACATGTGACTGGAATAAAAATAAAAAGGTTGTCCTGGGATATCTATCCTTTAGATATCCACACATGACCAATTTGAAAGCCAGTCCACAATTATGTGTTCTGTTTATGTTTCAACCTCATTTTCAGATTAATCAGTGCAAGGTTATCATCAGGATGATAAGAATACGTGGAGACACCTTGAAACGAAAGAATACCAAGTATGAGAATAAAAACTAAAAATCCTTCTAAATAAACACTCAAAAACTAAAAGGTTTTTTTATCAAGAATCTTTGTTGTTACTCTCCTCCAATGAACAGGTCCAGGAGAAAGGGCTTTCCTCTTATTCTAAAAATATAACAGACTATTTCATTATACCTATGGCGGGGTGCATTATACCCAATATACACATATGACTGTAAGGACTCAAAAAGTATGTGCAAAAGTATTGTTAGTAAATACGTATTACTGGTGATCGAGCGAGGAAGTCACCGGGTGTCACGGGCTATGGGTTATTTACCCGTGTTCTAGATACATACCTTTGGCAGTCACCGGACTGCGAGGATCATACATCTAAATAACCAAAACTTAAGTCAGCTCTACGAAAAACATGACAGATAGAGATGTTCTCTATTACACAGAGGATTACATTGACAGTCTATTGAAGGGTCCCTCATTTTTGGAAAAGACACCGACAAGGGTTGTAGATGCCCTACAAGAAAAATTTAACAAACTTGAAAGGATTAAAAAGAAACTTGTGAGGACACAACTTCATGGATATCTAATGAAAGAATATTTGATGTCCAGTGCCATTCCGGTAGGACTACAAGTTAGAAACGAACCTGTTATCTTTGTTGAGGATTCTAAATACAGGAACAACTATAGTTTTGTTGCCAACCAGTGCTCTAGGCACTGGATGGTTTTAGGAATCGATACCGCATCAGAACACATGAAAGAGTTAGAAAGAAAATTTTGGGAAATAACCAAAGAAATTCTGGAAGATACAACACTCTCAAATGCCAAGGAAGCTTTGGAGGCCCTTGAAAAAACTGCTGCTGAATTCAATTTTATTACACAATGGAAGAAATTAGATAAACCGGCCAAAGACATAGCAAAATACGACAAAAATCTCACAGATCCATACACAAGAGAATCTTATTTTAAACAAGATGAGACAGAAAGATGCATCAACAGAGAAGGGGGTAGTTGGAAGAAATATACCACTTTTTATGATACCTCTGCCTTAGATAGTTCTCATAACGAAACAAGGGGCCCACAAACATCCAACCAAGGTACACCAGTCCTCACAGACCCACAACCTTTTTTTTCCAGGGGTCAGGGGAGAGAGCACCCAAGAGGCACAAGAGGCCGTAGGAGGGGCAGGTGTTGGCACATTTACTTCCAAGAACCTCATGGAGAGAGGCAGACAAGGCGCCATCACTAATGTTGATATAACGAGAAAACATTTTAACAACACAGAACCTACCTGTTATGACTTCCAATATGGCTCCTATTTTTAACCTTTTGAAGCATAGATTATCGCCAGATGAGCTATGTATACTGAGCAAGGGTCTCTCTTTTGTACCCACTTCGAGGACTATTTAAAAAAAAATCAAAATAGAAAAGAAAAAAGTGTTTTGGAAGATCCGTCTAAATAGCTTTTTTGTCAATGAAGGACCACCTCTGTAAACAGACACTACAGATTTAAGACCACCCTCCACCTTTCTACTCCATAACACACCATGCCTAATGAGATATTACTCTTTGAGAAGATGAAACTTATTGAAACACTAAGCAAAAGGCATAAATATGTAAAATACAGACTTACGTGTGACGAAAATATGTCCATCAGCTAGCTAAAGAAAAATTCTGAGATAGTCATGAAGACTGAGGATAAGGGTGGTGGCATAGTTATCCAGGACACTTTAGATTATCGCAATGAGATTTTAACACAATTGAATGATGAAACTTGTTATAAAAAAGATTGGAGTTGATCCTATAAAAGAACTTCAATCTTTGATAGCCAATGCCACCAAAAAAGGTTTGGAACAATGGTTCCTCAGTTGCAATGAACATCTGTTCTTAAACAAAGAACACCCTAGAATTCCTGTGATCTACACTCTACCATAGATTCAAAAGAATTTAGAAAAATCACTGGGAAGGTCTATTGTCTCAGGATGTGGATCTATTTTGGAACCTTTATGTCAGTATTTAGATGTATTTTAAAAACATTTTGGACCAAGCAGCCCTTCCTTTATTAGGAACACCACATGTTTTACCACCATGATTGAGGGTATGTCCTTTGAGGTTTATACTGCCAACTGGTCACAATAGATATACAATCTCCATAGATTAGTGTTCCTCAAATTGACGCTTTTCACATAATTTCTGAATGGCTTGAAACACAAGAACAACCTGTGAAGGTACTGACATGGTTCCTAATAGATCTATTACAAATAGCCATGACTAGGAATTTTTTTATTCTTGCTACTACTCAGACCAAGGGGGTGGTAATGGGAGCTGGATTTTCTCCAGATTTGGCGAACCTGTCCATGGCTCATTTTGAGAAACACAGAATCTTTTGCAACGAAAACCGCTTTGTTGACAAAATCCGAAAATGGTGTAGGTACATCAATGATGCCTTTCTGATTTGGAGGGGCACTGTAGCACAAATACATTTGTTCCAGCAGTGGCTTAACTCCAGATCAAGTGATATACAATTTACAATGGAACACAGCAAGGATCACAATCCCTTTTTAGATGTAAGCGTGGGGAGAGAAAACCACAAAATGTTCATGGCACTCTATAGAAAACCCACAGAAAGGAATACACTTTTACATTACACACGTCACCATCCCATGAGCCTCAGGGATAATCTGCCTTTTGGCCAATTTCTGCGTATTCGTAGGAATTGTTCCAGGAGGCAGGATTATTTAGGGAGTCAGATATTCTTATAAAGAAACTTACAGACAGAGGCCACCCCAGAAGACTTGTGAAATAAGCTAGGAAAAGGACATGGTACAATCACAGGTAACTGTAAAGCCTATAAACTTTGTCTAAATACAAGTAACTTCACCCACAACAATGTAGAAATGGTTCTGAAAATGTTTACTAATTGTAATACCAAGGATGTGATTTATGCTGTTTGGTGTCCATGTGGACTTATTTATATTGGACAGACTACACAAAAGGTTAAATGCAGAATTCTACAACACAGCAGCAAAATAGGTGTGGGACAATTGGCGCTCCAATGGTAGAGCATTTTCAAAGACTGCAAAATAATTGTGAAGATCTGAAGTGGTAAGTGATTGAGCATGTCAGGATGGGACCACGTGAAGGAGATAAGGCCAACCTACTCTCCAGAAGCGAATTATTTTAGACCGACAAATGTGGCTCAGTGATCTGTGGTCTGAATACCCTTGAGGATTGGATTCAGGCCACATTACTGTGAGCTTCTTGTTAGACAATCTTGAGTGTTTGTTTAACACCTGGATCAATAGTACTTATATGTTTATTATCATTGTTCATTTTGGCAATTGAGATGACTTAATGGTAATATACCCCATAAGAATTATTTTTCTGGATAGAGTAATGATTGATACTTTATATAATGTCTCTCTCTGCAAGAATATAACATTTGGTGAGAAAGATTAAACAGTATTTGGTTATTGAAGGTGATACTCATCATCCTGCACACCTGACTGGGTCGCGGTTCCATTATCTTGATCACGGCGCGATACATAGATATATATATATATATATATATATATACACACACATATATATTTATACAAAGTTTGTCTTTCACCCCGCACCAGTCATTAGGTGTTAGTTACAGTATAATGTGTTACCACAGTGTCCTAGTTCTTATTGCGGTGTCCCCACACTAGCTTTAATCTTCTCTTGCTTACACTGAGTTTTTCCCCTGACTGTAGTAGAGATAAATAGTCTCCTTTTTCGACATCAGTCATTAGGTGTCAGTC
The DNA here is from genome assembly GCF_031143425.1 of Pleurodeles waltl. NCBI lineage: Eukaryota > Metazoa > Chordata > Amphibia > Caudata > Salamandridae > Pleurodeles > Pleurodeles waltl. Next base: position 353,454,356 of record NC_090443.1, read on the forward strand.
ACAGTTTTACTCTGGCATATCTCCCAGCTTGCATTCCCCCACTTTTCATGCCACTATGATCATATTCTCTGGTTTAACACGCTTTCTTTAAGTCCCCTTCTTCCACAGGTCTTCTTGTCCAGGAATCCACTTTTGGTGCCTTGCAGTTTCTTCTGAGTTTTGTATAATTATTCTTCTAGTTTGTGTGTGTGTTCTGGGAAAGTTACTATGTTTTACTCCTGCTTTCCTGGGCACTGGGGTGGGTTCTGGTACTTATCTTTGGGGTTTTCTAGTACTCCTAGCTCTCCTCTACACACTACACTTTCCTAAGCAGGAGACCGACTTTCACATTCCTCTTTCTTAGTATATGGTTTGTGCTCCCCTAGCCCCCATTTCTAACTATTGTGATTTTCACTAATGTACTGTTTTCTAACTGTTTTTATGCCTATTGCTGCATACTAGTGTATATTATTTTTGAATTACTTACCTCCTAAGGAAGTAGTCTCTAAGGTATTTTTGGTATTCGTGTCACCAAAATAAAGTAACGCTGAGTATTTGCTTTCATGTGTGTGAGCACTGTGTGACTACAGTTTTATTGCATGAGCTTTGCATCTTTCCGAGATAAACCTTGGCTCCTAATCAACAGCTACCTCCAGAGAGACTGGCTTCTAGACACTGCCTACATTTCACTAATAAGGAATAACTGGACCTGGTATAAGGTGTAAGTGCCATAGGTACCCACTACACAACAGGCCAGCCTCCTACACATTGAAGCTGTGAAAGTCAAGGGCCACACTTCCCCCCTTGGGGACCACTTGTGTCTGATACTTTGTATACCTGGGACCCTGGGTTATGGGTTATTTTCCCATGTTCCACTTACATGGAGTGATCTTAGCCAGCAAAGAAATCCGCAGCGTCGTCAGTGGTGCGCCACTTACACGACTGAAAACTCTGTCGGACAGAAGTTAAGTCGCCATAAACCTAAATAGGGCAGGGGAAATTCATCAGCTTGACAGAGTACTTGTAAACTCTATCATGGAGGGACACCAGGAGTCCTACCAAGATCTAAATCAGGCCCAGAATCCTCAAATACCAATTTGACCATTTGCAACACACAAAGGATTATAAGAGGAATGCTTGTAACAATTCTAACCACTGGCAACCTCTCAGGTAGTATTCTAACCTATTGTTCTTTTTTCCACCATGCCACCTCAGTTTGGACACAGACATATGCAAATCAGTCTTGACCCTGCCCTAATAGGAAAAGTCAAGCCGAACTGCCAGGCTAAGTTCCCCTGGACTTTTGTGTGATTGAATTGACCAGTTCCTCCATAAACTGATGGATTTTTTGCTAACATACAATTCTGAAACAGGCAGGTAGTAATGAGATCTATGAAAGGTCTATTTTAGCTTACTCTGCACTTGTGAGGCAAATGTTCCTCTCATGGAAATGAGAGAATGTAAAGTTATTAGCTTACTTCCACCAATACAAAAGTAGTATTCGTGCTTGTAATGGTTTTGGCATATATTTCATTACCCTACTACCGTTTTTTGTCTGCTTTTCGTCTCTTATTTGTACTGAGACAGCAGCACACAGTCGCTTCTTTTGTTTTGGAAACGATCATGATTTGCCAGTCTTACAAGGAACACGCTGACAAATGGAGGTGCCCAGGGATTTCCGCCACACCAATTTCTTTGAGTCACTGCGACAGGCAGTTCAAGAGACACCAGAGCATACATATTTATAAAATGGTCTCTTCTGGTCTAGGCTAACGAGCCTCTTGGTTCAGCTCAATCGACAGACCATTTGCCTCGGGCTAGAACTTAGTCCCACCTGTTAGTTCTCCATGTAAATTAATTAAGCGGTTCTCGTGCCGTTTATATTTGTTTTCGAAGGCCTATGGCATTCTTTTCCATGACAAGACGAATAGAAAAATAAGCCACCATTAAAAAATACAGGGGGAGAGGCTGGGGGGCAACTGCAGTTTTCAGGAACTACAACTAAAAGAGGCCAGATTTAGACTATATAGTCCCTGTTGTCGCGATTTAATAATCGTGATCATGATGCCTCAGGCCACTCCTGGGCGTCTGAAAAGAAGCAGGCCCCTGTGGGTACCGGGTCGCACCCAGGGCAGTGTCGCCTCTGAGGATACCACAGGGGTCAGCTAGGCTTCCTCTCGTGAAAGCTGTGGAGAGCGCCCGTGGGAAGCTGTGCATGCAAAGTGTCTCTGAAACCTCTGCCCTTCCGTGATCAAATAATCAGCTCTGTTCTAGGTCATTATTCTGCTCTCTCGAGCTCGCCAGATCTTGGGCGGTTGGCCTTCCTGTGGCAAACGCTCTTTGCTAGGATAATGTACAGTGCCAGGGAGACTGTCAGCAATGGAATGGGGTGTGGAGCAATGTATGACTTTATTTTTGCGAAATACTTTAATTTTTTTTAAAATTTTGCATTTTAAGCAACATAGTTTTCGCCATTTTCTCGAGTAACCTTTTCCGCAAGGGCATACTTCACACTGTAAAGTCGTGAGACACGAGCAGAAACGGTCGAGTTAGAGGAGAAAATGTATTTGCTCGGATTTTTTCCACTGGAAACATCAGGATACACATACAGTGACACTCATAAATGGTGTAAAAGGTCATTTATTTAGGACAGGATTTACATAAACATCAATAACTTAATAACTGCATAACTCCCTTTTGCCCAAACCTTAACTTAAAACGCTTCCCTATGCCCTTCACTCTCTCTTCCAATGACTTCTTCTCAAATCTCCTCCCCTAGGCACTCCCCTATTCCTTTCATGCCCTCCTTGTTTGTAAGATCCCACCCCCCAATGCTGATCGTACTCCTGGTTTTTCCCTTGGAAGGGGGGACAAGCCCGCATCTGGCTCTCACCCCTCCCCCATTTCCTGCTACAATTCGACCAACGTTCCCTGCCCTAAATGACATTAACCCTACTCTCCAACCCTTATTTCTGAACTCCCTTTACTGGTACCCTTACTCAGACCCTGCCTATTTTGCGGGCGGGTGGGTGGTCACGCGACACCTCTCGCTCTAGGTCGGCCCAGGAAAAGAGGCCGACCCCACCCCTCCACCCCTTTATATAGCCTAACCTAAAACCCACCCCCACTTACCTGGAACCAATCAGGCGCGCCCGCGCCACTTCCTGTCCTCCCGAAAAGACCTGCGGAGAGACTAGAACGAGTCTCCCTCTCCGTGGGTCCCCCCATCGGGATACACATACAGAGACACTCATGAATGGTGTAAAAGGTCATTTATTTAGGACAGGATTTACATAAACATCAATAACTTAATAACTGCATAACTCCCTTTTGCCCAAACCTTAACTTAAAACGCTTCCCTATGCCCTTCACTCTCTCTTCCAATTACTTCTCCTCAAATCTGCTCCCCTAGGCACTCCCCTATTCCTTTCATGCCCTACTTGTTTGTAAGATCCCCCCCCCCCATTCTGATCGTACTCCTGGTTTTTCCCTTGGAAAGGGGGACAAGCCCGCATCTGGCTCTCCCCCCTCCCCCATTTCCTGCCAACCAGCAAAACCCACTTGGCGTTTTGCTGCCCCACACGTAAACCCTTTGTTTACACTCCTTATCTCTTCTTATTCTCTGATCCAGAGATTCTCTCCCCACAAATTTTCCAATAGCAGCCTTAAATCCATCAGGTAATACGCATTGCCCAGTTGTGATAAATGCACTCTATCATCCCTGAACAATACCCCTTCTTGTTCCTTTATGTCCTCGTGCCTCAGCACCTTAATTCCTTGGGCCCAGCAAAAAACCCTCATGGCTCTATTCAGCTTTTTCCGAGCCCGCTCAATGGCTCCATGATTGATTGCCCCTCTCCATACCCATCTGGGTACAAATTCCGTCCACACTAGGCATGTCCCGCATAACTTTTGCTTCAATAGTTCTAAATCTTTTTGCATAAATTGCATCAGCGTGAGCCCCGATAGCTTCACCAAATCATTTTCACCCAAATGAATCAATAACAAGTCCGGACATCCCCACTTCGGCAAGTTGTCTATGATGAATGGGAGTAAACTCCCCCACCTCATACCTCTCTTTCCCCACCAACGCACTTCGTGGTGTCTGCTGGGCAGTCCCATTGATCTGCCATAAATTTGTCTTTCTGCAAATTTCGCCGCCCAGTGAACGAATGAGTGACCGACCAGCCATGTCACCATCTTATCTTTCTGTGGTCCCGCCACGCATCCTGCAAAGAAAAACACTATAACAACTGCGGTGAACATCCAACTCCCCCCCCACACTACCCTACCTCAAGGCCTAACGTAACGCTCACAGCATCTAGACTTCCATCTACCTATCGCTTTGATCTTGGCCCAGTCCCAACCTAGATGAGCTGCCGCCGTAGCTGCCCCAATCCCAAAAGAATGCGTCCCAAAGTCACCTGCGCGCCTACCCGTCCGTCCCAGTGCCATCCTCAACACTTGCAGCAACTGGTAACTAGTAAGCTTCCTGCCTGACATATGAACAAACACTCCTGCATCCCCTGCTCCTCTCAACTTTTGTTTGAAGACCATCCACTCCCTCACTGGACACGCTAACTCATCTCCACCTTTCTCCAACCATACCCATTTTCCTTTACCTAGTTGATCCGTTTTGGACCGCCTGAGCCATATCCCCAACCTTTCCTTATTCATGCAAACCTCTTTTACTTTCACGCCACAATCCTTCCCTACCCCCAGCAGTTCAGATACCCTGAAAGCACCGAAAAACATCCACACCATGCACAACCTAAAGAGTCCTTCCTCATATTCATCCACACAACATACCGGCAAAACGTGCAGCAGCTCCCGCAGTACCTCAAAAGTGATAAGTTCTCTTGCCATACCTGCCGAAGCGGCCCCAACCTTTTAACATCTTGCCTAATAAATCATTGCGCGCCGGGTCCGTGCCAAAGAAAAGTTTCCCATAGAAGGAGACCCCTGCTAACTTCCCTCCTATTGTGGCCGGGGATAGCCCCTCATTGATCAGATGCAGCACAAAACGCAAAACCCGTGCCTCCAAAGCCTGTAACCCTTGAGCCCAAAAACTGCCTACAACTGCCTCAAAAGATTGAAACTCCAACCATGCAAGGCTGTAACTTCGCCACGTGGATACCGCTAAAGACATCTCCACCAGCCCTGAGATCATCATGCCCCCCACTCCCAAATGTCTGCCGGGACGCAGTCTTGTTCCGCTCTGCTCCTGGCGCCAGCTCGTGAAAACATCGCCACTGTGAACGAGATAGGGAGTCTGCAATCTCGTTGTAAACCCCCGGTATGTGTGCAGCTTTGAAAATAACATTGAGAGATAAACATTGTAACATAAATCGTCGTAGTAAACGCAAAACTCTGATGTCTTTTGCCCCTTGTCTGTTTACCAATTCCACAACTGTCATATTGTCTACCTGCAAAATCACTGTTCTGTTGGCCAATTCCCTTCCCCAGACTACCAGAGCCACCAATAACGGAAAAAACTCAAGAAAAGCAATGCTCCTTCCTTGTTGCAACCATTGCCTGGGCCACTTCTCAGCACACCACCTCCCATCCCAGTAAATACCGAAACCCAACGCCTCTGCCGCATCCGAAAATATTTGAACCTGCCAAACGGTATTTGTGTCTCCAAATGACATTGGTACCCCATTTAATTTTTTCAAGAAGGTCTCCCATACTCTGATATCCTCCGTCAGCGCCAAAGAAACTCGTATCCTATGATGAGGTAAAACTGCACCCGACATGGACAACCCTAACCGTCTACAGAAAGTGTGTCCTCCCCTCACTACCCTACAAGCGAAATTGAGGTATCCTAGCAGTTTTTGTGCCGTCCGTAAATCCATTTTGTGCAAAGTGTATACTCGTGCTAGGCATTCTAGTATTTCTACCACTTTGGCCGCCGGCAACCTGGCCACCATTGATTCTGCATCTAGTTCGATGCCCAGAAAGGTAAAAATTGATAGTGGTCCCTCTGTCTTTTCCGGGGCCATGGGACTCCTGTCTGTGCTGCTAGCCTCTGAAAAGCCGCCAAAGCCTGGCCGCATGTTCCTGATGCGGCTGCCCCTACAAATAAGAGATCGTCCAGATAATGTGTCACTGCCTTGTGCCCACTTGTCTTAACAAAGACCCACTGCAAGAAGGTGCTGTTAGATTCGAACAACGCGCATGATATCGCACATCCCATGGGTAATACCCTGTCTACATATATGGCTCCATCCAACTGCATACCTAAAAGGTCGAAGTCTGCTGGATGAATAGGTAACAAACGGAATGCTGATTGTATATCACATTTGGCCATTTCCGAATTTTTTCCACATCTCAAAACTAACTTTATTGCGTCATCTACTGATGCGTAAATGACCTTGGTGTCTTCTTGCGCGATAAAGTCATTAACCGACGCCCCTTCCAGCCATGACAGATGATGTATCAGATGGAACTCACCCGGCGCTTTCTTGGGTACCACACCTAAGGGAGATATCATCAGCTTATCCGTTGGCCAATCAAAGAATGGTCCAGCTATTCTCCAGAGGGCTACCTCCCTCCTCAATTTTTCCCGCACTACTTGGGGCTGTTCCTTGGCCGACCGTAAGTTGTCCGCCCACCTTCTTTGCCTGGGACCCTGGTAACCTACTCTAAAACCTTCCCGAAAACCCCATTCCAGTTGTCTAGCCCTGACTGCATCTGGATACCTGTGCAACCACGGCAGCAACGTTTCCAACCTAACTGGTGTAGGACCCTTTTGGAGCCGTAGCTCCTTGCGGGCCTCTTTCTCTCGCCGCCCTCCATTGTTCTGCCGGGCTGTTGAGTGAGAAGCACTGTATGACTGGATGACGACCCCCGCACTTGGAGCAATCATGTTTGCCCGTGAGCAGAAACCCATGTTGAAATTGCAACAAGCCCCCGTGTTAGACACTGGGGTTTTGGTAGCGTTGCCCGTCCCTCCCGAGGCAGGACGAGCCTGAAAAGGCTTATACGTTACTGGCAGACCACTCGCCGTATGAGTGGACGCCAATGTCTGTGCTGATGCCATCCACTGCATCCATAACTCCGGGTCTACGTCTCCCCATGGTTTTTCAGGGTTCACGCTTACCCGGGCTCTAAACTCTTCGTCATAGCTCAGCCATGCAAAGCCCCCGAAGTGCATCTGAGCCTTCCTAATGATGTCCATATATTTAAATAATGCGATGGCCCTATCTGGGTACTTTCCGCAATATATGCTGGCGAATATTAAAAATGCGGACGTCCAATTGTCCATCGTAATCGGAACCCTGGGCCTACGCGCTAGCTCCCATTCCTCTTCCTTAGATCCTTCTTTAGCCTGTATATCCCTGTGTAATAACTTAAAAACATCTACATATTCGTGCTTCCATATCCTTGTCTTAGTCTTCTCTGCCACGTGCGACCCTAGCGGCATGGCCAAACCCATGTACGGAAGACGTTTCTTATGTGCTCTACTCTCCTTATCCTCTGTATTAGGGCCCTCCCCAGCCGCCTGACTGCCTGCTGTTGAGACCGTAGTGGGTACTGCTCCCTTATCCCCTGTCCCAGTTTCCTTCTGAACCGCAACCACGGTTTGTGTCTCTAAAACTGATCCATCACCTACACCTATGGATTTACTAGTACATGCAGCCTTTGCAACTTCCCCCCGTCACCCCAAGCTGACCACCATCTCCCCTTACCTTCAACTTGTTCTCCTAAGTTACGCAGCGTTCTCCTCATCCCTCTGCCACGTGGTTTTGCTTGCCGCAAACTTGTAGGCCCTTCGGCCTCGACCGAGTCCTGAAAAACAAATGCAGAAGCCGGGGTTGCGCCGCACTTGCGCCCTCTTCCGCCCCCTTTTTTGCCACCGCTCCCTTCCTCCTCTCGTATTTCTCCGTCTTCCCAAACCTCCCCATCTTCGTCATAGTCCAATTCCAAATCTTCCTCGCCTACCCATTCCCCTTTGTTTTCCGCATGTCTCAGTGGCTTTGATGCCGAAGTATCCGTTGGCTCTTGTCCCGCATGGCGCATACCATCGTGGAGATCCCCACGTTCCCACGGAGTAGAGAAGGCCGTCGAGGACCCCCCTATTGCTTCGGACCAACGCGATTGGGCCGCACTGCGCCCAGTTGGCAAACACCTTCTTCTGCCAACCCCTGCCGTTGGCGTCGTATAACCTCTTCCCTTGTGGCCGTATGCGCCACAGGGACTCCCTAAGCCGACCAGCCCTCCGGCCGTATGAGCCTCCTGGCCCTTAACTGTCTCTGTCTGCGGTACCCAGACCCAGCTAACTGTTCCTGTGCCTTCAGGTTGATTCCCTCTCGTGTCCGTGGCTTCCCTGCCCCTTTTGTTATCTACTCGTCCTGTACCCCCTTCCTCCCTGTCCCTGCACAACTGGGCCCACCTGGCTTCCGTTTCTGCCACAACCCTGCGCTGCTCGCGGATCCTGGCTTCCAGATCCCATGCCTCTGCCTGGTCCCATGTTCCCTGTGTGGCGTGGCCCGGGGGCTCCGTGAACCCTGTCTCCCCACCTGTCTTATTCTTCGTAGCTCTCGGCTGGCGTGGGGGAGGCCTGTGTCTGACCGTCCCTCCCCTGGATCTACCTGTGTATTTTCCTCGCTTCCTAGCAGGGGCCCCTCGGCCCACTGTTTGGTTAACTCCGCCCCTGGGGCAAGATAAGTCCAACGGGTCTTGTATACCACTGGGCCCTGGCGTGGGTAGCTCCCCCCTGTCCCCCTGTAACCCGGGGGCCTGTCCTAGTGCGGAGTCCCCTTCCCTGCTGGGAGGCCCGTCACCTAATGTGTCTGCTCATCCTGCACCTGTGGCCCCCACGCCTGGGACCTGTGTGTTCTGCAATTCCCCGCTAAAAATTAAGGGGCTGAGCGGGGTAGGTGTCCTCGCAGGTGCCTCCGGAACCTGACCCTGTCTCACAGGGACCTCGTCCCTGTCCGCCTCTGAATCTTGTGATTCGCATGCAGCGATTGCCCCCACCACTCCGCTGGATGCCTGTCAAAGCCCAGCTCACCTGAGTTCTTGTTCAGTTCTGATGGAGGTTGAAGACAATCCGACCCCACCCTGAAACTGCTTGTTCCAGCACGCTAGTTTTTTAAAACAGTGCACTAAGAACAGAAGCTCAAGGGAAGGGGGGAAGTGGATAAAATAAAAAAGAGAGACAACACCGTTCTTGCGTTTCCACTGTTGAAGTGCTGCACAAATCTGCGGCCCTTTCTGACTTCTGTAGAAACTGGTGCCTAATGAAACATAAACAAAGAACAGATAAGTGCAACCTATTCCCAAATGGGTTCCTGACTATCCCTTTATTTATTAGAAATTCTCTTCTAAAAGTACCTCTTGGATCCTGGTCTCTAGTTTCCAGGTTTGGAATGTGTTACTGCTCTGGGATGTGTTTTCTATTACTGTAAAGCTTCTAAAACATTAAACAAATACCGTTATCAGAATTACCAATATCAAACATTCATCATAATATAACTAAAGCCTAAATTCCCAATAGCAGACTCACTTTTCCCATATTTCCAGAATCTTTTATAAAACAAATACTGTACTTTTACATCAAAATACAGCATGTAATTTGTGCAAGTCCTTGATTTACTGTTTGCCTTGCTGTTAATGGTTTCCACTGTTCGATTCTTAAAAGTTCCATGAGAAAAAACAATGTTTGCTTCACAAAGTTCTGCAAAATATTCTTGTAACAAAGAGTTTGAATCACAATGTTCGTGGAAGGTATTTCGTTTCAAATTGTCTATACACGAATCCAGAAATTGTTGTCAAAGTTCTTTCAGGTAATAAAAGGTTTTGCACTTACTTGTTGCTGGCAAGAGATACTGATCAGTCTAACCTTGTCTTCTTTCTCTTTTGCAGATTACTCATAGGAGAGAGGCTGAAGCAAGGAGGAACCGGAAACCGGAAGAAGGAAGAGCCAGAAGCTGCGCCCATTGAAGTCAATAAAAGTCTGTAAAGAGCAGGAGTGCCAGCGCCGAGGGATCTGTTCTCAGGTAAGCGGGAGGTAGACGAGCACAAGCACTGGGTGAGGCTCGGGGGATGCCTTTTATAGACAGGGCTGGGTGTGGTTTGAAGGGCTGGGTGTGGTCCTCACATGCTGCACATGTTCTTGGAAGGTGTGCAGAGCTGGGTGTGGTTTGAAGAGCTGGGTGTGGTCCTCACATGCTGCACATGTTCTTGAAAGGTGTGCAGAGTTTCAGTTATTATACAAATGAGTTGGATTAACACATGGCCTAGGGAGGAGTATTTTAAAGAAGCCTTGGTAAAAGCAAGGCCCAATGTGTAAACAAAACAGCACATTAAACAACATACACAGAAGCCTAGGGGGGGGGAAGGTGAGATAACAAGAAAGGCTTTCAATAGTAAGTTTAAAAGGGAGCTATTACAGAACCCACTAGTGCAGTGAGAGGGGACATGCTCTTTGCTGTGTACAAACCCTAACAATGCCGCCCGCACAGGCCACGTCATGCCTACCCAGGCCTGTTCTAAGACCCCTGGCATAAGGAGATCAGCCCTGCCTGCTTCGCCTAATACCCGAAGTGCCGCCCTGACTGCCTCTGCATCATGTCCTGTAGTCATGGTGCTGCCCTGCCCCGTGCCAACCCAAATGTATCTTGCACCTACTTGTGTGTGCACCGCTCTGTTCTGTGTTAGAGCTGCCCACTGAATTGGGGCCACTGGTCCCTGGTCCACCCCCTCGTGTGCCCCCCCACTGCGTTGTGCCACCCGGTGTTTAAACTTAACCTGCGTGGCCTTGCCTCTGCCTGCCCTTCCCACTGGCCACAGTGCGTAATGCCTCTCACCTGTTTAAAGCCCCGGTCCCTCTCTAGTGTTGGGCCCTATTAGCCCTTGGGGCTTGACCCCTAGGTGGCCCCTTCGCATATGCCCAAAAACTTTCTGCAGTGCCTGCTCTACCCTGTCGCTGTGCGTTGGCCCGGGCAAAACCAAAACCGCGTTTGCCGCTGTTTGGGAGCGCCCCCCCCCTTCTTTCCCCTGTATTTTGTCACGCGCGTAGGCCGTTCTGCCTCGAGTCCGCGTGAGCGTCCTGAAAGTTTTTGTGGCCTACATCTGCGCTGGGGCCGTACAGCCGCCGCGCGTCCCCTTGGCTCCAAATTATCCAAAACTAAGCGGCGGAGCTGTATAAGCCTCCGCGCATCCCAAACCCGACCGCCGAATTGGGGCCGCTCGTTTTTTAAATATGCAGCGATGTTGCCGGCCAAGAAAAATGCCCGGCCACGCCCCCCGGTTCTCCCACACCCGCAGCACACCTCCCCGGTCGCACCGCCCCTGCGCAAGCAACCGCGTGCTCAGCCCGCCCTCCCCGGCCTGACAAACAGGCCGCCTACACTTGCCTCCTTCCCTCGTCACGCGACACCTCTCGCTCTAGGTCGGCCCAGGAAAAAAGGCCGACCCCACCCCTCCACCCCTTTATATAGCCTAACCTAAAACCCAACCCCACTTACCTGGAACCAATCAGGCGTGCCCGCGCCACTTCCTGTCCTCCCGAAAAGACCCGCGGAGAGACTAGAACGAGTCTCCCTCTCCGCGGGTCCCCCCAGTCTCCCATAAGGAAAAATCACATGAAATTTCCGAGTATGAGAAATGCCAAAAATTTCACTCATTCTGCGTTACATGAAATTATTCTAGTACTTCGCAAGAGTAAGCTGGTATAACAATTATTTTGAAGAGGCCTGCAAGGGAGCACCTTGCGCTTATGGCCCTAGTAGTTGCGTGTCAGCACTATAGAATATATTTTTTAAATTAAGCACAAATAACAATAATCTCAGTTCTAAAAGACCTATGACTGACAGTCATGTTCAGGTAAACATTATGGTTTGGAGCACACTTTATTGTGTTCAGCAACCATGCCAATGTAAGAGGGTCTAGGCTTGTGGGCCGAGTTGACAAAACCCCACATCGCACTAGACTAATGTTTCTGCACATAACTGTGCTTTCAAAATGAATTCTGAACAGGTGGATGTGCGTATACTTTTATTTAGGCTTGTGTGCAATTGATATAATTTGCTTTTGTGTAATTTGGCCAAATTCAGCAGAAATTAGATAAAGTACAAAACTGGTGTTTAGCACTATATTTTACTGTAAAATGCATTCTTACACCCATTTTAGAAGTGAGGACTCCTTTTACACTTACAAAAAACAGAGGAAAAATACGAGTACTGCAAACAACAGCCACTCCTACTCTGGTCTTTTGCATTGCTCAAGTGCGACTCTAGAATCTAGCTGCAAACACATTGGTTGTCATTACAACCCTGGCGGTCTGTGTTAAAGCGGCGGTAAGACCGCCAACAGGCCGTCGGAAAACAAAATGGAATCACGACCGTGGCGGAAACCGCCAACAAAGACAGCCACTTTAACACTCCGACCGCCACGGCGTTATAAACAAACACCGCGGCGGTAACCGCCAACAGACAGGCAGAACACAATGTACCGCCCACAGTATTACAACAGGCCAATCAGCCACCTTTTCTGGGGCGGTTTCACCGCAAACAAAAACACAGTGGAAACAGGATTTGGAAGAGAAAACGCTCACCTCTACACACCCCACGAGGAACCAAGACGCCATGGAGCCGGAACTCCATATTCTCCCTGCCTTTGTCTTCCTGCTCCTCTACCAGGAGCATGAACGCCGGCGGCGAAGACCACGTGAGTACTGCACCTACGACATAGGGGAAGGGGGAGGGAAAAGAGAGTGACACACATACGCAACAACCCCACCCCTACCCTCACCCACTACAACACACACACAAATACATGTTGATACATTACAGTTACACCCCCAACCCCCCGGAAGAATGCAAAGACAAAAGGAAATTATTTGAACGATTGTAATCTATTAAAATCCAGTACTCAAAAATATATATACACTATAAACAAATATGTACACCAATAATACAAGTCCAGGTATTGCACCATTAAAGTCCGTGGACCACTGGGCCCAAAATGCATGGGCGAGGCCCACACTCGATACCCGATCAAAACAGAGAGAACACTGCTGGGGCATTGGATAGAAATACAACAGGCACCTCAGGGGGAAGGGAAGGGGGTGCACCTCAGCCAGATGAGTGCACAACGCCAGATCCACGATGGGGCTCCATGCCCACTGCTGTATCCTGGGGAGTGCAAAGCCACAGTCTCTCAAGTCTCTCCAGTGGGTTGTTTGCCCACTGCTTTATCCTGGGGAGTGCAAAGCCACAGTCTCTCAAGTCTCTCCAGTGGGTGGTTTGCCCACTGCTTTATCCTGGGGAGTGCAAAGCCACAGTCTCTCAAGTCTCTCAAGTCTCTCAAGTGGGTAGTTTGCCCACTGCTTTATCCTGGGGAGTGCAAAGCCACAGTCTCTCAAGTGGATAACAGTCTCCACTGGTTCTGGAGGGAGCTTTGTGCCCAGAGTGCTTCATCCTGCCAAGGACTGCGGTAGTGGATGCCTTTCTCCACTGGTTCTGGATGGGACTTTGTGCCCAGAGTGCTTCATCCTGCCAAGGACTGAGGTAGTGGATGCCTTTCTCCACTGGTTCTGGAGGGGGCTTTGTGCCCAGAGTGCTTCATTCTGCCAAGGACTGAGTTAGTGGATGTGATACTCCACTGGTTCTGGATGGGGCTTGGTGCCCAAAGTGCTTCATCCTGCTCGTGGCGGCCTCAGTAGCGGTGGTACTTGCAATGCTCATTGGCCTGCGGTGCTGATGGGTGGCTCAGTGAGCGTGCTGGTGGCGGAGGTGACCTGGGCAGCGGTGCTGGTGGCGGCGGTGTCCTTGGAAGCGGTGCTGGTGGCGGCGGTGTCCTGGGCAGCGGTGCTGGTAGCGGTCTTGTCCGCCGTGCAGGTTGGCGGCGACTTCCCTTTCTTTCTGTGCCCCTTCCCCACCTTGGATGTTGGCGCAGCTTTCTTCCCACTCCCAACTGTAGTCCTGGGAGGGCCCTTGGTGGCAGGTGTTTGACCCTTCTCCCTCCAGGCAGTTGCCAACTTCTTATGCTTCTGAGGTGGGGGACTGTCCGTGGTCTGGCTCTTTGGCACACTGGCTGTCCTGCTGCTTGGCGCACTGCAGAAGCCGGTTACTGCTGCCACCACTGTTCCCGCTGATGTGGTGGCTGAGGTGCTGGGTTGGGACCTGGAAAGGCGGGCCCTAGGGGACTGAAGGGGTGGGGGAGGTTAGGGGAAGAGGTCAAGGTTGGACAGGAAAAGTTTTTTAGACACTCTGGGATGGGTAGATGGAGGGGGTTTGAGAGTGGAGGAAGAGGTAGTGGTTGTAGGAGGTGTATGTTTGCTGACTTTGGGTGAAATTGCATGGGCTGGAGGCTGTAGTGAGATGGATGGCTGTTGGGTGGGTGTGTGACTGCATTTGTGTACCTTGGGAGGTGGGCTCACATACACACTGGGAGAGGATACAGGGGATGTGTGAATGGTAGTGGGGGTGGTGACTGCACGTGAGCGGTGTGTGGTGATGGGTGTGCTGGTGATGGACGTAGTGGATGAAGATGTAGTGCATGCAGGTGTGAGTGGAGAAGTGACAGGGAGGGAGGAGGGAGACGAGGAGGGGGACACAGTGGAGGCAGTGGCTGTTGGTATGCCTGCATGGGTATGATGCTTGTGTGAGTGCCTGTGGGATGTGTGGTGCTCATGTTTGCCAGAGATTCCCTTGTGTGTTGAGGTGTGTGCATGCTGGTCTGATGGTGTGCTTGGGATAGGCTGAGGTACAGGGGTTTGGGTATGGGTGGAGGAAGTTGGAGGGGAGAGGCTGGACACAGGGACAATGGCTGCCATCAGTGCTGAGGCCAGAGTCTGAAAAGCTCGCTGTTGGGCTGCCTGACCAGATTGAATGCCCTCCAGGTATGCATTGGTCTGTTGCAACTGCCTCTCTACACCCTGATTGGCATTCAGAATGGTAGACGGCCCAACAGTGAGGGATCTGAGGAGGTCAATGGCCTCCTCACTGAGGGCAGCAGGGCTATCAGGGGCAGAGGCTGAGGTGCCTGGGGCGAAGGAGATGCCCACCCTCATGGGTGAGCGGCCACGGGGCACACGCTGAGGGGCTGCTGGGAGGGCGGTGCTGGTAGGGGGGGGTGGCGGCTGTACCTGTAGATGCGGGGGACACAGAGGGGCCCGCCACCGCAAGGGAGCTCCCATCAGAGGAGGAGTCCGTGTCGCTGGTCTCAGCTCCTGTCCCCGCCGTGGAGCTCCCCTCGCCCTCCGTCCCACTGTTGCCTTCAGAGTCTGTTGTGTCACCCTCCAGGGCCATGTGGGATGCAGCTCCCTCCTGCTCCAGTGCCACTGCTCCTCCGCATGATGATGCTATTACACACAAGAACAGGGAGACCAAAAAAGGGGGGGAAAGACAGAAGAAAGACATGTTGAGTGCATGCAATACCGCTACCGTTGGCGGACACCGTAGACACAGAAGACCTCTGCACTACGCCGTGCACTTAGAGTTCCCTAATTAATCACAGGGACATGGGGTACAAGGCCTATGCCCGATTGATGCACACATGGAAGTCACACGAGGTAACTGGGGCGAAGGAGATGCCCACCCTCCTGGGTGAGCGGCCACGGGGCACACGCTGAGGGGCTGCTGGGAGGGTGGTGCTGGTAGGGGGGTGGAGGCTGTACCTGTAGATGCGGGGGACACAGAGGGGCCCGCCACCGCAAGGGAGCTCCCATCAGATGAGGAGTCCGTGTCACTGGTCTCAGCTCCTGTCCCCGCCATGGACCTCCCCTCGCCCTCCGTCCCATTGTTGCCTTCACACTCCGTTGTGTCGCCCTCCAGGGCCATGTGAGATGCAGCTCCCTCCTGCTCCAGTGCCACTGCTCCTCCACATGATTATGCTATTGCACACAAGAACAGGGAGACCAAAAAAGGGGGGGAAAGACAGAAGAAAGACATGTTGAGTCCATGCAATACCGATACCGTTGGCGGACACCACAGACACAGAAGACCTATGCACTGCGCCGTGCACTTAGAGTTCCCTAATTAATCACAGGGACATGTTGTACAAGGCCTATGCCCGATTGATGCACACATGGAAATCACACGAGCCTGACTAGGTGTAGTTGCCTCCGAACACAGGTGGGGTGGGGTGCCACATCGCCTGCCTTATGAAGGGACCTTGCCACCTAAACTCGCCCTGGCCTAGGGAACCCACAGCCCACCTGCCCCACCCAGACACCTCGTAATGCGAGTTGAATCAGCTGAATGAGAGTGTACTCACCCCCTTGTGGCTGCTGTGATGCTCTCAAGCGCCCATCCAACTCCAGATACGCCACCGCCAGGATACGGAACATCAAGGGGGTCATGGTGCGACGGGCACCCCTCCCACGTTGGGAGGCCATCCCCAGCTGGGCCTCTGCCGTCTTCTTGCTCCAGCGGCGAATGTCCTCCCATCTTTTCCGGCAGTGGGTGCTCCATCTGTGGTGGACCCCAGGGTCCGGACTTCCTTGGCGATGGCACACCAAATATCCTTCTTCTGGTGGGCACTGACCTAGAGGAATGGTACAGGGGAAAAGGAGAAGATCTAACGGTCCGGACCGTCACAGTCATTGGCCCGCGTTCCTACCCTTGTCATGACGCACATGCACTCACCGTCGTTTCATGCACGCCTCATTCTCCACCCTATCTTCAATCCACACCACTCCACACAGGCATTGCCCATACAGCATGCTCACAGTGTACTTACCTGTTTGTCTGGAGGACCATAGAGTAGCGCGTACTGGGGGAGGACCCCATCCACTAGTTTCTCCAACTCCTCCGTGGTGAAGGCAGGGGCCCTTTCCCTAGACACATGAGCCATTGTCTCTTCCAGACTGAGGTCACAGCAGCACTTGCAGTGTAGGTCCTCTCCTGTCGAAGATCAGGTATCAGGTGAGTGAACAGACAGAAAATGGCAGTCACGTCCGCGGCGGGGCGTACCATCACCGCCACCGTACATCGTCATTGGCTCCTGGGACCCATAGGGTCCAATGTTAACCAATGCAGGATTGGCCGCGGTCTTCGACCGCCTACCGTGATGGTGTACAACGCCAGCGCAGTTACCTCATATCCCCTTGTCCCACATTACAGGTCAGGCAGCCGCCATTTCAGGGGGCCACATGGCATTAATTTTAAATGCCTTGCATACACATTACGACAGGGACATAGCGGATTGAAAAATGTATGCAATAAAGTAGTGTTTTCGTACCTCAGTGTTGGCTGACCCTCTGCTCGCTATTCTCCTCCATAGAGCACGTCCACTGGGGCAGGTGAGGAGATGGCGGCATCCTCTGGTGTACAGACCGCTGGTGGACCTGTTCAAAATGGAAGAGCGACATGTAATTGTCCCCCAAAGACTGGACCGTGCCACAATTCTGGAACTGTGTGCACAGTTGGAGCCGGACCTGATGTCAGCTATCCGCCATCCCACAGGTATCCCCCCTCTAGTGCAGGTGCTGTCAGTACTCCATTTCCTGGCAAGTGGGTCTTTTCAGACGACAGTGGCCATAGCATCAGGGATGTCCCAGCCTATGTTTTCCAACGTGTTGTCCAGAGTGTTGTCTGCCCTGCTGAAACACATTGACAGCTACATCGTTTTCCCTCAGGTGGAGGATTTGCCAACAGCGAAAGGTGACTTCTATGCCCTGGGACATACCTCCAACATCATAGGTGCCATTGAAGGAACACATGTGGCCTTGGTCCCCCCGCAGGAGTGAACAGGTGTACAGAAACCGGAAGAGTTACCATTCGATGAATGTGGAGACCAGTACATCCCCCATGTGAATGCCAAGTTTTCTGGCTCAGTGCATGACGCCTACATTCTGAGGAATAGCAGCATCCCTTATGTGATGGGACAACCCATCACTGTGTGGTTATTAGGTGAGGACATGGACCCTATAAAGTGCGACTAGGTGTCTGCGTCTGGAGTTGTCCCTAAGGGTTAGTGTGTGTCTAACAGTTGTCCCTCGACATTTGCAGGTGACTCTGGCTACCCCAACCTGTCAAGGCTACTGACCCCTGTGAGAAATCCCAGGACAAGGGCAGTGGAACGCTACAATGAGGCCCATGGGCGAACTAGGAGGGTTATAGAGAGGACCTTTGGCCTCCTGAAGGCCAGGTTCAGGTGCCTCCATATGACAGGTGGTTCCCTATTCTACTCACCAAAGAAGGTGTGTCAGATCATCGTGGCCTGCAGTATGCTTCACAATTTGGCTTTGCGACGACAGGTGCCTTTTCTGCAGGAGGATGGTCCAGATGGAGGTCTTGTGGCAGCTGTGGAGTCTGTGGACAGTGAAGACGAGGAAGCAGAAGAAGAGGATATCGGCAACAGAAACACAGTGATTCATCAATACATCCAGTGAGACACAGGTAATAAGATATCACTGCCTGCTACATCTGATACACTTGTTCTACCTCTCATCTGTCTGTCACTTTCACCCAGTGTATGGACCCTGAGTTGTCACTTTCCCTTTTGATTTCACAGATGTGGTTCCACTGTGTGACATCTGCTTTGTTTCCTCATGGACTAAAGCTGTGTGACATAGGTATGCTGACAATACAATGGATATATCATTTTTGCTCAGTTATTGCAAATGCACATTTTCGAAAGCACAGACTGACTCCAGATAGTTTTGTGATTTAAGGGTGTTTATTTAAGTGCTAAATAGTGGAGGGGGTTGTAAAATGGTCAGGGGTGATGGTGGAGGAATGTCCATGGCAGAGTCCAGTCTATTAGTCTCACAGGTGCATTGTCCAAAGGGGCATAGGAAGTGGAGCTGGGGCAGTTAAAGGATGGACAGGGTGACAAAGTGGGACAAAAGGATGACAAGCAGGGTGGTCTCATTTCTTGGCGGGGGTCTTGGCATTGTTCTATGTCTTTGTCCTGGATCTCAGGGACCGCTTGTGGGGTGGTTCTCCATCTGCAGGGGGTGGAGTACTGGTGTCGTGGTCCTGTGGTGGTGCCTCCTGTCCACTAGCGCCGGCGGTGGTGGTGGGCAGTTCATTGTCAAGGCTAGTGTCTGGGACCCTTTGTTGTGCCACAGTGTCCCTCCTGGAGTTGACGAGTTCCTTCAGGACCCTTACTATGGTGCCCAGGGTGGAATTGATGGCTTTGAGTTCCTCCCTGAACCCCAAATACTGTTCCTCCTGCAGCTGCTGGGTCTCCTGAAACTTGGCTAGTACCGTTGCCATCGTCTCCTGGGAATGGTGGTAGGCTCCCATGATGTTGGAGAGGGCCTCCTGGAGAGTGGGTTCCCTGGGCCTGTCCCCCCCCTGTCGCACAGCAGCCCTCCCAGTTACCCTGTGTTCCTGTGCCTCTGTCCCCTGAACCGTGTGCCCATTGCCACTGCCCCCAGGTCTCTGCTGTTGTTGGGTTGGTGGGTTAGCCTGGGTTCCCTGTAGTGGTGGACACACTGCTGCTTGACGTGTCCTGGGGACAGAGGTATGGGCCCGCTGGGTGGGTGCTGTGCTGGTGTTTCCAGATGGGGGAGGCTCTGTTGTGGCTTGTGCCAGTGTGAGGGGAACCGACTGTCCCGAGGTCCCAGATGGGCCGGGCTGGTCATCAAGATCCAGTTGAACAGAGCTGCTGTCATTACTGTGCGCCTCTTCTGTGGGTGGAGTGGACATGTGTGGACCCTCCTGTCCAGTGACGTTGGGTAGGGGTCCTGCAGGGGTGTAAAGGCATGATTATGGCATCTGTGTGTGCCATGGTGTGCAATGGGTGGGTGACCCAGTACCCCAGTGCTTGCATTCTTGTGTAGGACCTTGTGTGATAATTGTTTAGGGGTGTGTGTGGGTATGTGCAGTGGCCATGCATTGGTGATGGGTGTCCATGCTTTGTTGTTGCATGCAGGGCTTGGTGTTGAGATGGGTGGGTTGTGATAGAGGGACATATGTGAGGTGTTCGAGTGATGGGGATGAGGGCGAGGGTGGGGTATGTGATAGCATACAGGTAGGGTGGGGGATGAAGTATTGAAAGATTTGACTTACCAGAGTCCATTCCTCCAGCTACTCCTGTGAGGCCCTCAGGATGCAATATAGCCAAGACCTGCCCCTCCCATGTTGTTAGTTCTGGGGGAGGAGGTGGGGGTCCGCCGCCAGTCCTCTGGACTGCAATCTGGTGTCTTGAGACCACGGAACGCACCTTCCCCCGTAAGTCGTTCCACCTCTTCCTGATGTCATCCCTAGTTCTTGGGTGCTGCCCCACTGCGTTGACCCTGTCCACGATTCTGCGCCATACCTCCATCTTTCTAGCTATGGTGGTGTGCTGCACCTGTGATCCGAATAGCTGTGGTTCTACCTGGATGATTTCCTCCACCATGACCCTGAGCTCCTCCTCAGAAAACCTGGGGTGTCTTTGCGGTGCCATGGGGTGGTGTGGGCGGTGCATGAGGTGGTTTGTGTTGTGATGTGTGGGGTGATGTTTAGGGGTGTGTGGTGTTTTGTGCGTGGATGTTTATGTGTGATGGTGTTGTGTGCCTCTGTATGGTGGGGTTGTCTTTGCTGTGCAGTATCTCTGGCCTTCGTCTAAATTTCTGGTCGTAAGGGTTTGTGGTTGATGTGGGTGTGTGTTTTATAGTGGTGTGAGTGTGTGGGTATGGTGTGTGTATGTGTATCAGGTGTGTGTATTTGGAATTGTCCAATGTGGTTGTGTTTTGTAAATGTGTGTGTATTTTGAGCTCGGCGGTGTGTACCGCCAATGGAATACCGCAGTTGAAAGACCGCTGGTGGATTCGTGGGTCGTGATTGTGAGGGCATATTCCTGTTGGCGTGACGGTGGAGATTTTGTTATCGCCAGTTTATCACTGACCTTTGGTGTGGCGGACTTGTGTGGGTGTCTGGATTTTCGCAGATTCCGAGCTGTGGGTCGTAATAGCTGTGGCAGAATTACGCTGCAGTGGGGGGTGTTGGCGGTGTTCTGCACAGCGGTAAGCGGCATTTACCGCCAATATTGTAATGACCCCCATAGTGTAATGGTGTAGTTTGGGGAATTTTGTGTAACAAGCATAGCGTAATAAGAAATTCACAGATTATGCCGTCTTAATGGAAATTTCACCTGGGTCTAGTTTTGTTTTCACTTTTGAGAATTATACTGCAAACATAT
Organism: Pleurodeles waltl; assembly: GCF_031143425.1. Lineage (NCBI taxonomy): Eukaryota > Metazoa > Chordata > Amphibia > Caudata > Salamandridae > Pleurodeles > Pleurodeles waltl. The sequence goes on from NC_090443.1 coordinate 353,475,422, forward strand.
CCAGACTTGAAACAGAAGGGTTAAAATGAGTTTTGGACTTGTCCCTTTCTGCAGGGTCACCTCCAAACATTTTGCCTTCACTCACTGTTTTCTGAACCCGTTTTTTATTTCTTTCAGGACTCTCTGCACTTTACCACTACCAACCAGTTTGAACGTCTTGATGCTCCCTCCTTTAAACATGGTAAAATTGTATTACACCCAATTAGCACATTTAATTTACTTGCAAGTCCCTAGTAAACTGGTACTACATTTAGCCAGGGCCTACAAATTAAATGATAAACGTTGGCCTGCAGCCCTTATTGTGCCACACTCATAAGTAGCACTTTAAACATGTCTCAGTCCTGCAAATTGCAGCCTGTGTGGGCAGTTTTAAACTGCCATTTTGACCTGGCAAAATAAACCTTTTTCCAAGCATCAACCTTCCTTTTTAATACATATGTTACCCCTAAGGTAGGCCCTAAACAGCCCAGAAGGAAGAGGGTACAGTGTATTTAAAATGTTGAACATGTCACTTTGGTGCCCACAATGTATAGTTTGGGTCACTTGACTCGGTGTAGCTGGCAGTTGGTCTTTGTGTATTGCTCCCAGACAGCGAGACAAAATGGAATAGGTGTTGTCAGTATGGGCCATCTCTGACTTGGTAGGGGCAGGAGCTGTCACCTACCACACTTGCACATCACAAATACCTTGCCTGAGCACACTCACAGAAGGTTTGACACTAGTATTTTTGTGTCTCAAGGCAAGCTGAGGCCAGGGCAGGAAGGCAGGAAATTCCAAGCACCTCTGGGGTGGAAACCTCTAGAAGCTTTCCCTACTTCAAAGCTGGCACCAAGTACAAACATTGGACCCCCAGACCCAACTCTTCAGTACACCTCTGGAATTGTGGATCCTACAGAAGGACAGATGGACAGATGTGCTGCTTCCAAATCTAATTAAATTGGGAGAACTGTACGCACACCCACAAAAATAGATGCTCTGGCAGCACACAAGGTGACCACTACAAAATTTACCCACACCAATAGCTTCTGTGCAAGGTTCCACTCTACATTGATATGAAGACTTTTTAGAAGCTTCCAGCATCATAATGCCCTTTGGTTTTCCAGTAGCATGAGCACATCTCTCAAAATTAAAAAAAATATATATATCTTTGGTCACATTTCAAGGTAGCTTCAGCTGTTGTAAGAATCTATTGGCAGCTGCCTCATCAAGAATATATGACAGTTGGTTAGTATGCTTTTATGTATCTCTCTCTTTCAAATAATAAGCTAATTATTTGAATTTGCTTCAACATTTCTCAGAATAATATTTCAAATTATTTTTCAAGTTCACCAGCTTTGGATTACTCGAACCATGCTTAAGTACCTTGCATCTTATTTTGTCCATCTTAATTTTCTTTTCGCTGGATTGCAGCTTGCCAGAGAGTGGTGTTTCCTTGTACCTTCTGTAGAAAAGTTCAAAGGTTGTGATCCAGATTTCAGGTTTATTTTTAAAGTCTCTTTCTCATATTAGCCAGATTCTGACAACAATGAGCAAGAACTATTTACCTTATCTTTTAAACATTGGTCATTTTCGGTTTTCAAAAGAGAATAGCAGTTCTTCTTTGAATTCTCAGAGCAGAGTTCTTGGGTTGTCTTTTTACAGTTCATTTTTTCTATCACCTGATATGTACAATTGATGTTTACTTGTATTTGTGAATCCGAAAGCTGGGTGTACAAATTCTGCTCATCTGGAAATCCAATAGGTTTTTAGCTTGGGTGAGTTATTTCTGAGAAGAATGGAATAAATGGCACACTTTTTGTCTGCAATGATTGTTTATGTCAAATATTTTCCTTTGTAAAGGATACTGGCATGGAAATTCCCATGCAGGATGAAGCAGGTCAAGCCTTAGGTTTATCCTGCAAATCACAATTCTTGCTAATTTTCATTCACATTGGTCACCAGACTTGGTGCCTTCTTTGAAGGAGACCTTCCCTCTTCCCAATAGCTGTAAATTCTGGACCATATACTTCTATAGTTATAGTTTTTCTTCGATATTTCTGAACAGTAATGAGGTTCTATTGTTTTTTTTTAATTATCCTGGTCCCTGCTTGTCTATTTGGTTTCCTGTGACTTTTCTTTGATATATTTCTTCCTGTTCACCAAGGTCTGTGTTGATAAATATCCTCATTTAGCAATGCAGATTTTATATCCCCTGTCATCCATGAATGTCACAAAGATGGCCATCGACATGATGGAGCCTTCTAGCTGGGCCTCCCTATGCCAGGGATGGCAATCTTGCAAATATCTCTCACTCCTCAAACCATTGAGCAGTGTGCCCAGAGCCCAGCATAAAATTAAACCTTAGCCTGTGGGTCTGTTGGTTTATTGGATGATGCCACAGTGTGCTATCTTATCTCTGAAGAACTAACTGCCCTAAATATGCAGGACAGCAGCTCTACTAGAACCCACCAGCTGCCTTCCAGGATGCCCGCCCTCCTGTCCCCAAAAACAAACAGAGTGAAGGGAGATAGGAGGGGATGAAATGGCTCTGATAGATACCCACCCCCAAGTGTAGTGAAGTCAGCAGCACCGTACAACTGCTCACATCTACTAGAGGTAAGCTGTTACACCTGACAGACTTAGGGTGGTCTTCCTCTAAACATTTTGCATATCTTATCCCACTTTTGCTGATCTGTGTTTGTTGTCCTTAGGACTCTGGGCACTTTATCACTGTTAACCAGTGCTAAAGTGCATGTACTCACCCCTCTAAAATATGGGAATATTGATGTATCCACAATTGGTATATTTAATGTACTTGCAAGCCCCCGGTAAAGTGCAATATATGTGCCTAGGGCCTGTACATTAAATTCTACTATTGGGCTTGCAGCACTGATTGTGCCACCCACTTAAGTAGCCCTTTAAATATATCTCAGGCCTGCCACTGTAGAGCCTGTATGTACAGTATCTCTGCCATGATCCATTCCCAAGTCTTATACTCCCCTTTTATTACACATAAGACACTCCTAAGGGAGGCCCTAGGTAGTCCATAGGGTAAGGTATGGTGTAAGTAAAAGGCAAAATATATACTTTTTAGTTGTACATGTCCTGGTGGTGAAAAACTCACAAATGTGTTTTTAACTAATGTAAGGCTCCCCCCCTCAGATGTTAACTTTGGAGATTCCTTAATACATTTATTAAGTGAAATTCCTGTTTGAGAAGGAGTAGGACTATTGTGTTTGGTACCCATGGACTTGTAATAATAAATCCTTATTTAATAGTAAAGTTGGATTTATGATTACAACTTTTAAAATGCCACTTTTAGAAAGTTGGCATTTTTCTGTTCTTAAGCCCTCTGTGCCTGCCTCCAATACATGTCTGGGTTGAGTGACAGCCGGGCCTTGTGCATTCCTTCTAAACAGTCACACACAAAGGGAGCTGAGATATGCCTGATGAGCCATTCACATCCTGGTGGGTCACCACCAGGCTGACGGGCCATCCTGGGTAGGGTGGGAGGGAGGAGCTGAGCTGACACTTGCATAGGGCTGTACCTGTTCCCCCACAAAGAGCTGCATAACCCCTTGTAGTGTGTCTGGAGCCAGGGCATGAAAGGGAGGAACTGTGTGCACTTCAAAGCCTCTCTTGGAAGTCAACCCTACTTCAAAGGCACCACTGGGTATAAGCACTGGATGTCTGACCTTAGCAAATCAGTACACTTCTGAACCTGAGGACATTCTGCCAGGTAGAAGGACTGCTGTGCTGCTGAAGGGACTGTTACTATGCTGGAAGTCTTCAAGACTTTGCTGGACTCTTGCTTTGCTGTGCCTGTCCTGCTGCCTCCTTACCTTGAAGTGAGGACTGGGCCTACATCCTCAGAACCAAGTGACTCCAAGGGCTTGCTGTCTTACCTCCTGTTCTGCAGTCTCAGAGACATCAAATACTGTCTGCATCTCTCTTACAGCACCAGGACTCTGCCACCTGTGAGTCCTGCCCTGCCAAGTGGTGCCAATCCAGCTCTGGGCCCTTGGAAGTAGGTTCTTTTGTGCTACAACTCTCGACGTTAAAGTATTGCCGCTGTTGCACTGATTGCAGCCGCCACAACACCCCTCAATGCTGACACATCTCTGCTGCTGCCAAGGACAAGGATTTCACAGCACCAACTGCACAGCACGGATCCAGCTCGGATCCAGCACATCGCCTTCAGCTCTGATGCATCACCTTCACATTACTTGGCTGCTCAAATCTATGATGGCGCTTCGCCATCGCAAAGGGGTTTGAAGCTGCACCACTGTTCGAGGATCAATGAATGTGTGCCTCGACGATGGTACATCCCCTGAATGCACTGATCAGAACCAATACATCATCACCAAACCATTCTCTGTGCTCCTCGTATTGGATCCTCAATGTCAGCGCAGCCTCCTTTCAAGGTGCCCTTTTAGCGTGATAAGGTTGGTCCCTGTAGGCAGCGCATGCTCCATCGTGGTCGGCATGAACTTTGGATTTAGCTCAGTTTAGAGTGGCCAGATAGTCCTGGTTGTCTCTTTATGCTTCTAAGCACTACAGTTATATTTAATCTTTAAAAATTCATATCTCAACTTCTACTTATTGGATTTTTGTTGTGTTGGTCTTGTTTTACTCATAAAAATATAATCTATTTTTCTAACTTGGTGTGAAGTATTTTTCACTGAATTACTATATTAAGTGTGGCACAAACACTTTTACACATTGCCCCTTGATGTAAGCCTGACTGCTCTGTGCCAAGTGACCAGAGGATGAGCACAGGTTAATTTAGGGTCTGTATCTGACTAGGATTCGGGTCCCTACTTGGACAGAGTGCATACCTCTGCCAAGTAGAGACCCAGTTTCTAACATAAGCCCCTAAGGTAGACAGAGGCTAAGGACACCCGATGACCACTCCCTCAAGTTGCTGAGTTATGAACCATGCCACTGCTGCTCTTTTAAACAGAGGTCAGTAGAGATGAACGTCCCTGTCTACACCAACTGCAAATCAGACCAGATGGTCTGCCCAATGTGCTAGCTAGCACAGTTGACCCTGTGCCCCATAATCCCTTGGGACCAAGCAACCCATTGATGTTTGGACTATGAACCCTTTTACCTAAATATGAACTCTGCTGCAGTTTCAGCCCTAAATCAACTAATGCTTTTAAGAACCTAGGTAGCTGAAGTCTGTCCACAAACCTGTAACCAATGGAGCCCTGCCGCACATAGAAACTCACACTACTTATCACTGCTTTCCTGACACATTCTTTATAAATTTCCTTTCAATACATCATCCTCTGAATTTGAAAGAACAACAGAGAAAGAAGGCTTTCATTACTGGATCGGCCACCTTATCAACTTCCATGCCTAAACGGAAACAGTCCTTTGATGTTACCATACTTACTAGCAGGACCAAGTTCCTTCTTCATCTCACCATCACTACTGCCCACACTCAGTTAATGCAATTCATGAAAAGCTTTTGAGGTACACCCCCTCTAATTAAAAAAAAAATCACTCCCTAAAGCAACTTGCTTTCTAACTTCCAACACTTTCCCAGGTCTTTAGTTTGTCAAATACAGATCTTTCCCATTGTAGACTGATTGAAGCCTCCAGAGGCCATAACCCACTTTGTCTCTCAGTTCAAAATAATTCCCCTAAGCACCTACACTGATACACTCATCTATTATCAAAAACGTTGGAAAGAAATCCTATGCTACTAGTTCTCAAAAAGAATGGCAAAAGATGGCAAATTTTGTTGAAATTTCCAGAGACACTGATTGAAAATGTGGTTCAATAAAAATCTTATTTTGTTTACCTCACCGGACCTCACTATAGACAAAAGTGTTGCTTCATTCTCTTAACTTTAAGAAAAAAATTGAAATCCCTTACGGGAGAAAGCTCTTTTGCTTCACCCCAGCTGAAATTAAATCTTATCATATCTATTTGTGACAATCATAAAATGTTTATCCATTTTGCAAACAACATTCTGAAATTCTTTGAATCACACTTCAAAATGCTTCTCAAATCCAGAAAAACCGTGCTACAAAACATCAATATAATGTGGAACCCCCACCAGGCCTTGAACATCATCCCCAATATGAAGAGACCCACAATTCACAGTCCACGCAGCAGCAAAAAGCCAAGCAATTACTGGTGCAGCACCAGTCCCCAACTTTTTGTACTTCCTCAACTTTTTTTACTCACATCAGCACCAATGATCACTTAGGCCCTCATTATGACATTGGCGGTAAATCCCACTTACTGCCACGCTGACTGCTACCAACTTACCGCAGCGGCAGTGGATGTCCGTTCACCATATTATGACACACATACACCAATCTGTCAGTATTCAGCCACATACACAAATCCACCTGCCCAAAGGTCAGTGATAAACTGGCGGTATCAAAACCCATACCGTTACACCAACAGAACAACGCCCAGCACATTATGACCCACGAATCACCACGGCGGACTTTCAACTGCGGTAAACCATTGGCGGTACGTACCGCCACGCTCAAAATGGACACACACAAACAAAACAACACCACATTGGACAATTCAAAGACCACACACCTGACACCCATAAACACACCACACCCACCCACTCACACCATTATAGAACACACACCCACATTACCCACAACCCTTTACCATTACAAACGATTGCCAGCAGAGAGGCATTAAAACCACTCACACAACTAGAGTCACACACTACTCACACCTATACACCACTCACGTACCCTATATCACACACCCAACACATTACCCAACACACCTTCACCTACACACCTCACACAACACCCATGGCACCACAAAGACACCCCCACTTCACAGAGGAGGAGCTAAGGGCCATGGTGGAGGAAATCAGGGTAGAGCCACAGCTATTTGGAGCACAGGTGCAGCAGATATCAATAGCTAAGAAGATGGAGCTATGGTGGAGAATCGTGGACAGGGTCAACGCCCTGGTACAGCACCCAAGAACTAGGGATGACATCAGGAAGAGGTGGAATGACCTACGGGGGAAGGTACTTTCCATTGCAGCAAGACACCAACTCGCTGTACAGAGGACTGGCGGTGGATCCCCACCTCCTCCCCCACAACTAACAGCATGGAAGGAGCAAATCTTGGCAATCCTGCATCCTGAGGGCCTGGCCGGAGTCAGAGGAGGACTGGACTCTGGTAAGTCAGCTCTCTACTACTATCACCCCTCTACCTGCATGCCATCGCGTACCCACACCCTCACTCCCATCACTCCAACACTACCCACACACCCCACCATCACATCTCACTCATCCTAATGCCAAGCTCTGCATGCTCTACCAATGCATGGACACCACTCACAGTCCTGCATGGACACTCATCACTAAAGTATGCACACTATAGAGAACTAATCATCACACCATACACCAATGGACACAAGTGAAAGCTTCCAGGGTAAATCCAGCCAAATAGGGCAAGCCACGGATGCACAATATGTCAGACACAGAAACCATAACACATCATATACATCCTCACAGGTACCCCAGCCAATGTCTGCGGAGAGGAGGTACCAGCAATATCCAGTCCCACAACAGAAGAGGCCCACAGTGATAACAGCAACTCTGGTCTTCAGGATCTGGATGACCAACGTGGCCCATGAGGGACATCTGGACAGCCGGTTACCCAGGCCCAGTCACACACCATCACACAGCCTCTTCCATCAGGAAAGACCACCACAGCACCCATCCAGCGTACCCATACCTTTGTCCCCAGGACACGTCAATCAGCAGTGTGTCCACCTGTACAGGGATCCCAGGGCACACCTCATCCCTGACCTCAGGGAACTGGGGTCAGTGGGCACACAGTTCAGGGGACAGAGGGACAGGCCAACAGGGAAACTGGGAGGAGTGCTGTGCAACAGGGGGAGGACAGGCCCAGGGAACCGACTCTCAGGAAGCACTTGCAGAGATCCTGGGAGCATATCAACATTCCCAGGACACGATGAGCCAGATCCTGGACAATGTGCAGGAGAACAGGTGGCTGCAGGAGGGACAGTACCAGAGGATCAGGGAGGACTTGCAGGCCATCAACAACACCCTGATCTCCATAGCGGGGGTGCTGGCAGACACGGCCAATATTATGAGGGAGGCTGTCACACAACAGCGGGCCCCTGCCACTAGCCAGACATCTGAACAGCCTTCCACATCTGCTGCCGCTAGTGGACAGGAGGCCACGCCACAGGACTCACAGGCCACCAGCAGAAGGAGAACCACCCCGCAAATGTTCCCTGCGATCCAGACAGACGCCAGAGACACTTGCCAAGCCCCTGCCAGGAAATGAGACTCTCCTGATTGTCACCCTTGTGTCCCACTCTGTCACCCTTTCCACCTTGAACTGCCATTGCTCCGCTTCCTATGTTCCCTTGGACAATGCACCTGTGCTACAAACAGACTGGAACAATACCCTGGACTTTACTCTATCATCACCCCAACCCATTGCACTTGCCGCTCAATATTTTAGCACTTCAATAAACACCCTTGGAATAAAAATAAGTTTAGAGTATGTCACATTTTTCATTTAAACAGGTACAAACATTACAATTCAACTGTACAGAAAATGAGCTTAGATTAATGACCTGTAGCTGGCTGCAGTGATCACACCAGGAGCATATGTGAGGTCACCAACATCTGCAAAATGAATTTGCAAAGGATACAGTAAGTGAACATCAAAGTGGGAAACAACAGCATGCCAGTGCCACAGAAATTCAAACAAATATAATTGAAATGTGAAGTAACACTGTCTTACCTGTGTGTCATTGGAAGTATTGTCTGATCACTGATGTTCTGTTGTCCTCATCCTCATCCTCTGCCTCCTCATCTTCACTGTCCACAGGGTCCACTGCTGCCACACAGGCATCTCCAGCCTCCTCCTCCTGCAGAAAAGGCACATGGCGTCTCAGGGCAAGGTTGTGCAACACGCAACATGCCACCACTATCTGGCAGACCTTCTTGGGTGAGTAGCACAGGGATCCACCTGTTAGATGGAGGCACCGGAACCTGGCCCTCAGGAGGCCGAAGGTCCTTTCTATTATCTTTCTGGTTCACCCATGTGCCTCATTATAAAACTTCTGCCCTTGTCCTGGCATTCCTCACAGGGGTCAGCAGCCATGATAGGTTGGGGTAACCAGAGTCTCCTGCAAATTTTGAGGGACAACATTTAGTCACATACTATCCTATATGGCCCACACCATACCCACACACCAACGTATACTGGGTGCGAACCAGGGCTCACCTACTAGCCATGCCCTGTGCCTCTGTAGTTGGGCCATCACATTTGGGATGCTGCTATTCCTCAGGACAAAGGCATCATGCACTGACCCTGGATACTTAGCATCTACGTGGGAGATGTACTGGTCCGCCAACCACAGGATCTGTACATTCATAGAGTGGAAACTTTTCCAATTTCTGAACACTTGTACATTCTGGCGGGGGGGAAATGCAATATGTGTTCCATCAGTCAACCCAATTATGTTAGGGATATGTACTGTTGCATAGAACTCAGCCTTAACTGTGGCCAAATCTTCAACCTGGGGGAATACAATGTAGCTGCACATGTGTTTAATCAGGGCAGACAACACTCTTATTAGTACTATTATGAACATTGGCTGTGACATTCCTGCTGCCAAGCCCACTGTCACACTGTCACTTGGAAAGAACCAGTTGCCAGGAAATGGAGCACTGATAGAACTTGCACAAGAGGGGGGATCCCAGTGGGGTGACGGATAGCAGATATCAGTTCAGGCTCCAATTGGGCACACAGCTCTGTGATTGTGGCCCTGTCAAGTCTATAGGTGAGGATAATGTGCCTGTCCTCCATTGTTGCCAAGTCCACCAGGGGTCTGTACACGGGGGTATGTCTCCATCTCCTATTCATCTGCAGCAGTAGCAATCTATGGGACAAAAGAGTGAGGAGCCGGTCACAAACTGAACAATGGGGCTACAACAGAACTTTGCATGCTGTTATCTTGTAATGGGTAAGTGTGATTTGTACAGTATGTCCTAATTTCACCAGTGACGCCGCAATTATCCAGGGCATGCCCCCCCCCCGAAATAGCGTCCGCCTGTCCTGTGTGGAGAGACAGGTGGAAGTGAGGTCATTCCACTGACGTTGTGCGCCGTGGCAGGAGGCGGTCGGGAACCGCCGTGCAACTCCTCATTGGTTAACATTGGGCCCTATGGGTTACAGTGGCCAATGGTGATCTACACCGGAGGTGACAGTATGCACCGCTGCGGACGTGACCACCATTTTCTATCTCATCCCTCACTTGCTACCTGATCTTCAACAGGCGAGGACCTACACTGCATGTGCTGCTGTGACCTGTGTCTGGAACCTACCATGGCCCGTGTGACTGGGGAAAGGGCCCCAGCCTTCACTTCAGCTGGGCTGGAGAGACTGGTGGAAGGGGTCCTACCCCAGTACGGACTGCTGAATGGGCCTCCAGACCAACAGGTGAGTACACTGTGTGCTAGATGCATGTGGCATGAATGCATGGAGTGGTGTGTGTGAAGGCCTTGTGTAAGGGGGGTGGGTGGATGTCCTCTGGGCAGCGTATTGTTGTGTGCTGGGCCATGTGTGTGTAAATGATGATGTGAAGGGGTATGGTGGGCCATAAGTGTAACAGGCAGGATTGTTTGACTAATTCTATTTTCCTGTGTGTATTTCCTCTGCAGGTCGGCGCCCATCAAAAGAAGGGTATATGGCGTGCCATTGCCAAGGACATGTGGACCATGGGGGTCTATAGCAGGTGGAGCACCCACTGTGAGATACGGTAGGAGGTCCTGAGACACTGGCCACGGAAGACCGCAGAGGCCCAGCTAGGTATGGCCTCCCAACGAGGAAGGGGTGCCCATCGAACCTCGACCCCCCCTGATGGCCTGCATACTGGCAGTGGCCTATCTTAAACTGCATGGGCGCTTGAGGTCATCATAGCAGCCACAAGGTGCTGAGTACATTGCCCATCATTACAACTTACATATGGTAGGGTGGTATCCGCATGGGGGATGTGTGTCAGTAGGTGCCCCGAGGCCAGGCCTGACATTGCAGCATAGGTCCCCTGGCCGCTAGGGTTCAGAAGGTAGAATCTTGCTACCTAGCTCATAGGCATAAACAACTGGTCAGGGCTGGGTGGGTACCAGGTGTGCTGCATTTGGTGGTGTGTGCACCTCCCCATGGCTTGGATGCTAACTATTTCTCTGGTAGTGCTTTGGCATATTGCGTAGAGCTGTTCCCTGTGTGTGAGGGTGCTGTGTACGCCAACGGTGGTGTTGGTGCAGCAATTGACCAAGTGTATTGTTAGACCTTGCCCTTTTACAGGGTCATTCCCCAGACTTTTTGCCTTTTGTCTCCTTATTTTCTGACCTGTGTTGGCTGACGTTATGACTCTGAGCTCTTTTTCACTGCTAACCCGTGCTAAAGTGCATGTGCTCTCCCTTGTAAAATTGGTATGACTGGCTTATACCTAATTGGCATATTTAATTGACCTATTAGTCTCTTGTAAAGTGGTATCCCTATACCCAGAGCCTGTCAATTAAATGCTCCTAGTGGACCTGCAGCGCTGCTTGCGCCACCAACTGAAGTAGCCTTTCAAACCTGTCTCAGGCCTGCAACCGCAGGGCCTGAGTGCGTAGTTTTCTGCCACAGGGACCTGGCATCTAATTTTACTTGCCAGGCCCAGAACTCCCCTTTTACCACATGTAAGTCACCCCTAAGGTACGCCCTAGCTAGCCCTATGGGCAAGGTGCCATGTATGTAAAAGGCAGGACATGTGCCAGGTTACATGGCCTGTCCTGGTAGAGACAAACAGCCTAACTTGGTGTCTCACTGCTGTGAGTGCTGCCTTCTCATAGGATTGCATTAAAAATGTTCTGCCTTATGTGTAAGTGGTATTGTTTGATTTATGAGGGGTTGCGTAGGCATATTTGGTATGGTTGTGATAGTGGTAAGAAATGCTGCTTACTGGTGTAGGTGTATTTTTTATTACTATTACAGAAATACCACTTCTAGAAAGTGCGCATTTAACTGTGCTTTTGACTCTGGTGTTTTTGCAGCTTGACTCCAATCCATGTCTGGGCAGACTGACAGTTGGGGCTTTGTGCATACTTTTTAGATGGCCTGTACACAGGGAGGGTAGAGGTGTCACCGAGGTGCATCTACATATTGTATAGCCTTCCTGGGCTGAGAGAAGGGAGAGGCGTGGCACACCTGCATTTGTAAAGGCTGTTCCCTAGCCTCCACAATAGGGTCGTTTACCCCCCCACTGATGTTTGGAGCCTGTGCTGGAGGAGAGAGGGGGCTCCCCCAGAACCAGTTGTAACTGGTTGGAACCCCCTCTCCTCCTCATTGGCAAAGACACTACAAACTTAGTATAAGTACAGTGGAATTTTACCCCACAAGGTAGACATGAAGACATTCTTGGAACTGGACACAGGACGCTGTTGAATGGACTCACCAGGACCCACCTTGGACTGCTGCTGCTGTGCTGACCTGTGACCTGCCTGGTCACTAGGAGGAACTGCCACCATCTGCATCCCTTGTGCTGGCCTGTTGTTGGGCCTCCTAGCCCTGTGATTCCCCCATCTCTGTCTCCAGGGGCAGGGTGCTGTAGCCCCTGACCCCTACCACCATCAAAATCATGAGGAGTGCTTCACCCTAGCCGTGCCCAGTGTTCAGCGCTGTATTTTAGGGGTCCTAGCACCTTGTGAGAGCTTTAAGGAGCCCCTGGCACTCATAACTCCTTTTTGTGGTGATAGGGTCCAAATTCACTGCCGCGACCCGGGCTTAAGTAACGTGCCCTTGCGCTTGAAATAGCACGTTGCTAAAACATGTCACCGCCGCGATCCGGCTGTTGTGGATTCTAGCGCCCCAGAGTTGCGCTGTCCTCGGCGCCCCCGGGGCACCACCGGGAAAGCAGAAAGGAGGAAGTGCACTCCTATTGTACCCCCATAGTGGCGCATTCTCCAGGTAGCGTCCCCGGGGCACAGGCAGTCACCCGCTTCGGTGTGCTAGAAACAGGCGGGGAAGGAAGCCTCATCGGAGGCTCCTCGCCCCACCAGTCCTCTTCTCTGCCCTAAGGGCCAGCAGGGGGAAAGGAAGCCTTATCGGAGGCTCCCCCTGCCCCGAGAGGCCATCCGCCTTATCCCTGAGACTGCGGGTTGGGTGGAAGTCTCACCAGAGGCCCCCGCGCCATGGGTCTCCACCTTGGTGCCCTACACCTGAGCTTTGGCGAATGGGGAAGAGAGGCCTCACCGGAGGCCCCTTCCTGTCGCCCCTATTGCTTCTTGGGCTGCCTTGCCCCCCTTGTTGGAGGGCCAGTGGAGATCCAGGGGGGCCCCCAGAGATCACAGGCCCCTGGAGGGGCCAATTATAGACAACAGAGAGAGTGCAAACCGCCCCTCTCCCCCAAAAGATGAACGTGGCCCCCATTTAGCGCATAGGAATGCCGGGGACCCTACCTTACTCTTCTAGGTACTAGGAGTGCCTTTTTCACCCTAAAACAGGTACTTTATCACAGACATAAAATAATTCTTATTTACCTATGCTGAGCTGGCTAGAATTATTATACAAACCTGTTTTTATGAGGACACATGTAAGTGTTGATGTTCCTTTTATGGGCATTACCTGCTGATTTATGCTTTCATGACTTGCCATAAGTGCTCTAATGTTCCTTTTATGGATATTTATGATGTGTTCATGACAAGTACATATATTTCTTTATTGTAGTTCCTGACTACTGCTTATGTTGCAGAATCCTGAGTACTTATGTGTTCTAATGTGACAACTGCTTATTCTTGCAGAGTATTAGTACCTTGTGTAAAGTTCTGACAACTGCTAAGGTCGCAGGGTTTTACTGACATGTAATGTTTGTTCTAATTTTGTTTTGTGCAATACAGTTTATTTTTACATAGCTCAGTGTTGTGTTTACTTTGTGGTATACATCTTGCGTCATGTGTGTTGTGTGTGTTGTGCAAACGCTTTACACATTGCCTCTGGGTTAGGCCTGACTGCTTGTGCCAAACTACCAAGGGGTGAACAATGGTTATCTTGGAAGTGTAACTCCCTTGCCCTGACTAGAGTGGGTGGGTTCTGCCTGGCGTAGGTGCATACCCTAGCCAACCAGAAACCCCATTTCTAACATGTATCCTTTGTCTCTTCTACCTTTTTGTTTTGTCACCCTGTCCTTCTGTGCATTAGCATCATCTGGCGGAGGAGCAGAGGCACCGGTGATGGAGGGAGCTGCATCCCACAGGACCCAGGAGGCAGAGTTCATCGATGCTGAGGGCACCAGTAGGATGGAGTGCAAGTGGAGCACCACAGTGGAGGCTGGAGGGGTCAGTTCTGACACAGATACCTTCTCCGATGGAAGCTCCCTGGTGGTGGCGGACACCTCTGCGACCACCCCAGCTACAGGTACATCTGCCATCCCCGTACCAGCACTGCCCTCCCAGCAGCCCCTCAGTGAGTTGCCCCTGCCCGCTCACCCAGGAGGGTGGGCATCTCCTTCGCCCCAGGCACCTCAGGCCGTGCCCCAGTTAACCCTGCTGCCCTGAGTAAAGATGCTATTGACCTCCTGAGATCCATCTCTGTAGGGCAGTCAACCGTCGTGAATGCCATCAAGGGGCTAGCAGCCCAGATGCAACAGACTAATGCATTCCTGGAGGGCATTCACACTGCATTGGTGGCCCAACAGAGATCAATCCAGGCTCTGGCCTCCTCTCTGATGGCAGCCATTGTCCCTGTTTCTACCCTCCCCCCTCCAACTTCCTCTTCCCAGTCCCATTATCCTCAACCCCAACCCATCCCAAGCACACAGCCAGACGAGCATGCACACAAGACAACCCACAAGAGTGGCAAACACAAGCACCACACTTCATCCCACGGGCACTCACACAAACACCATCCAGATGCAGACACACCAACATCTACTATTTCCACTGTCTCCCCCTCCTCCTTCTCCTCCACCTCCCTCCCAGTTCCGTCTACACTCACACCTGCATCCACTACATCATCTTCCACTACCAGCATCATCACCACACCAAGCAGAACACACACCTTACTGGCAGACACATCCACAACAGCCATGCACACGTCCCCTGTGTCCTCTCCCACTGTGTCTGTCCCCCCCACTAAGGTACACAAATGCAAGCACTCAGACACCCAACAGCCATCCACCTCACATAAGCATCCAGCCCATGCACCTGCACCCAAAATCAGCAGACAGACCCATCCAAAAACCACTCCCTCTTCCTCTACTTCCATTCCTTCTCCCTCTTTCCATCCCCAGTGTCCCTAAAAACCTGTTCTAGCCACCATTGACCTCTTCCCTACCCCTATCCCCATCCTGCCAGGGTGGGAAGAACCCAGCCAAGAACCTCAGCCACCCAGTCCACGGGCCCAGCGTCACCACACCCACTTGTGGTGGAAAAGGATCCAGGCCACATGTCCTGAAGGTGAAGGAGCCTGCACCTGGCAGCCTCAAGGGAAAGGAGCCTGCCCCAGCTGCCAGAAAGAACAAGGAGCCTGTCCCAGTAGGCAAGAAGGGAAAAGAGCCTGCCCCAGCTGCCAGAAAGAGCAAAGAACCTGCACCATCAGCTGTTAAGAAGGTAAAGGAGCCTGCCCCAGCTGCCAGAAAGAGCAAGGAGCCTGCCCCAGCAACTGCTAAGAAGGTAAAGGAGCCTGCCCCAGCTGCCAGAAAGAGCAAGGAGCCTTCACCAGCAGGCAGGAAAGCAAGGGGTCTGGGTCAGGAACTGTGACGGAGCTCCCACCACCAACCATGATTGTGCATCTGTCTGAAGTTGCAGGGGATGGGCAGGAACCCCCCCCCAGCAGCACCAGCACCTCCAGTGGGCAGCCGTCTGAGGTTGCAAGGAATGGGCAGTTGCCTCCCCCCCAGCAGCACCACCAACTCCACTGAGCAGCCGTCCGAGGTTGCAGGGGATGGGCAGGATCCTCCCCCCCAGCCGCACCATAACCTCCACTGAGCAGCCGTCCGAGGTTGCAGGGGATGGGCAGGGGCCACCACCACCTCCACTGAGCAGCCATGTGAGGTTGCAGGGGATGGGCAGGAGCCTCCCCCCCACAGCAGCACCACCACTGAGCAGCCATCACTGCCAGCGGATGGTATGTAAGCCTGCCTCCATGGACTGCTTGCTGTGCGGCCTGCCCCCTGCAAATCCACTGGGTATGACACCCTCCTGAGAGTCTGTGACCTTGCACCCCCCAGGATCAAGAGCACAGGGCACCAGGCCCCCTTCAGAACCAGTAGGTGAGACACCCACATAGCCAAAACTCCCCAGGATCAAGAGCACAGGGCACGAGGCCCCCTCCTGGACCAGTGGGTAAGACACCCACATAGCCAAGACTCCCCAGGATCAAGAGCACAGGGCACAAGGCCCCCTCCAGAACCAGTGGGCAAGTCACCCACTCAACAGACTGTGGCCTTGCACTCCCCAGGATCAAGCACAGGGCATGTTGCCACCTCCAGAACCAGTGGTCTTGTTCCATCTCCCAGCTGAGGTGCCCCCGTCCCCCTCAGGTGCCTGCCTATTTACCAACTGATGCCCCTGCAGTGTTCTCTCCGTGTTGATGCAGGTGACATGAGTGGCCTTAAACTTTGGCCTTGGGTATGTATATATCTATTATCTTGCATAACTTATTTTTCTTGATGTGTTTCTCTCATTACATTCACTTTTTCAAAATCGTTTTGTCCTTGCATTATTCATCCGATTTACGGGCTAAAAATGTTTTTGTGATGCAGCGGATTGTGTGTATGTTGTTGGGGGGGGGGGTTGCGTGTGTGTGTCACTGACATTTTCCTCCCTCCCTCCCTCCTTTGTTGCTAGGTGGCTGTACTCACCGTCGTTGTCTTCGCCGGCGATGATGTTCGTGGTGGAGTAACACGTAGAAGATCATGGGGAAGACATACAGCTCATGCTCCATGGCGACGTGGTTGTTCTCTGTGTCTCCAATGGTGAGTCCTTTCCCTTCTGAGCTCTGTTTCCGCCAGGCTTTTGATGTCTGGGTACCGCCCCGGAAAAGGTGGTGGTTTGCTGTGTCTTTATATGGTGGGTGGAACACTGACGTGATGACTGTTGTTTCCGCCCTGGCGGTCGGTGTGGTACGTTGGCTGTCTATCGGAGATCTTTCCGCCATGGTCATAACTTGGTGGTAATTATTGCCGGCCTGTTGGCGGTTTTACTGCCACTTTAACACCAACTGCCAGGGTTGTAATGAGGGCCTTAGTGTTTCCCAAGCCTTTCTTCACATTTCTAACTACTGGTTTCATTCCTCAGTTTCCCCTATCCTTCTTCCCATTTACCCCTACCTCCTTTATCTCTAAGTACACAAACAGAATATACACAACCCTCACCCACACACTCCAAGACAGGAACACCCAATTACCATAATCCTCCTCTCCTGGACTATTCAACCACTCCTTATACCCACACACGCATCCTTCATCCCACCCACGACCTTCTCAGTACTCCCACAACAATCACCAAATTCTCTCCTTAATCCTCAATGAAATCATCAATGTCTGTAGCTACCATAATATCCCCTTCTGCTCTCACATGCAATGTGTGCACATTCACAGCCGCAGACCCCAAATCTCCCACTGTCATGCCACCCCACTGACACACATTTTTTCTACATACCATCTCTCCTTCACCGCACTCACACCACACTTCGTTTTTGGAATACCAACTGTATTGTCCCATTGCTTTTATGCCATCAACTCAAAAATACTTTACATTACACCAGCAAAAAAGATATTATCTAAAGAATTCAGGCTCACTCTAGCTTCTATCTCCAAACCTGCCAAGAGATACACACCCCACAATAAAGATGAACCACAGACAAGGAGAACGCTTTCCGGAAATGAGATAGATGAGTTCTTTATAGCCCATAAAGCAAATTAAAAGTCTGCAATTCACCTAACCAACAAAGGGAGTAAAGCTTCCAGTTTGTACACACCCTGCAGGCATTCTGGCAAGTCTGACACTGCTAAAGGACCAGCTGATAAAAATGCCTATTTGGGGGTTGTTTTTTCAGTCATGTGGGTCTTGATGGAACTAAATAGAGAGCTCACTCACTGACCCTTTTAAGCTGGCTCATCTGGCTGGGCCAGACTACTCAAAAAGTCGGTTCAACAGTGTTAACTTCTAGATCTCAAAACCTGAATGTCATTGCTCACATCCCTATCTTGACCTCTCACTGACCATGAAGTCAAGTAAAGAATGAAGGTCCTTCCAAAAATTATGCTTCTCCTTCCAAACCTCACAAGCACCCTCAACAAAACCAGGCCACCATCCCATTACTAGAAACCCATTCTCTCAGCCATCCTTAAAGAACTCAAAACTTCAAAGGCTCCAATATGGCTGTATATCATCAATTTGTTGTTGATCACAGGATTCATCCCTAATTCACTTGGGCTTGATCAAGTCTCTCCATTACTCTGAGGATCACCAATGATGTGCTCCACATGATGAACAAAGGAGGCTCCTGCCTTCTATTCTTTCTAGACTTGTCTGCTTACTTTGATACAGTAAATAATAAAACCCTTTTGACTATCCTCAAAGACACTATGGGCCAAGGAGTCTCCTAAATGGCCAAAACTGTCTCCCACACTTTTTAGCTTCTATCTTGATCCACTGACCCCCTTTTCTGAACTTATTCAACAATAAGCACCACTTCATCATAGATGATACAAAGCTATACCTAAAGATTTCCTCTCATGGATGTAGGAATTCTAGCAGCAACCCCTAGTAAGATCTATGCCTGATCCATTACTTAACACTTTAAACTCAACCCAACAAAAGCAGAATTCTTCCTCATTTTACCCACCAATTGTAATCTCCCACTAAAGTCATGGCACAAATATAGGGTGCTTTTGAACACCACTACTGATATCGCAGTCTCAGTGAAATACTGAAATTCTACTTTGACAACCTCTGCAACCTGTAAGACAATAACATCAATACTGCAAAATGTGATCAACTCTCTCTCAAACATTTGAAAATAATTAAACACCACTTCACAGAGCAGAATTTTAAACAAATCACATAGACTCTCGTTCTCTCATGACTGGACCATGGTAATTCTATCCTAATAGGAATTCCTGAGATACTGTTGTCACACACCAAAGCAGCTGTGCATTTTGTCACCAAACTCATCTCTGGCTTGAGGAAATATGATCATAAACCCCCCATTTTACTCTCAGCAAATTGGCAACAGAAGCAAGATCCAATTTCAAGCTGGCCTAGATCACATATAGTGCAGTGCACAAAAGTGCCCCAAGCGATCTTACAATGAAGCTTCTTGAAGCAGAAGGGCAAAAATATGATAGAAGTACAGAGACACCCCTTCATGAAATTCAGAAGCTTGAAAAATGTGAAAAATCAGGAAGTGCCTTCAGACTTTGAATTTTACCTTACCAAGACCCCACCACTCCTATCCTTTAGTAGCATCCACATCGCTCATACCAACAGTGCTCCCACGTTTTCCGTCGCTCGCAGCACACCTCGTTCTGCAGCAGAGCGGGAAGAAACTCAACAATGAAGCATGCCACCAAGGGTTAACCCTGGTGGGTGAGGCTTTTTCTAACAAAAAAACTTTTTTTCTGTGGAAGTTTTCTCCTTTTGGGTTGAGTGCAGAGGGATGTCTGGACACAGAGGAAATCCCTGGCCCATCCCACAGCCCTGGACAGTCACCCTCCATAAGCTCCACCCAGGACACCACTGACACCCCTACCACTCAGCCACCACCATCAGCTCTGGCCAAACGACCCCACACCAGTGTCACCAGGCCACGGACTGGCTGCCAACATGTACAGAGGCCTGAGTCTCCACCTACCACCAGACAGGATGATGAAGGGCCAACTGCAGTTGGGACTGCCAGACCCGTGCAGGGGACACAGGCACAAGGGGATAGGGCCAGTGGGAGGGCATCAGTGGCCCAGAGGATGGCCCAAGGAGGGATGCTGCTGCCCAGGAGGTGATTTCTGAGGTCCTAGGAGCATACCACTATTCCCAGGACAGGATGGGCCAGATCCTGGCCACCTTGGAGCAGAATCAGAGGCTGTAGCTAGCACACCACCAGGAGGCCATGGAGCAATGGAAACAGCTCAATGCCACCATGTCCTCCATTGCAAGGGTGCTGCAGCGCCAGACAAACATCCAGCCTGAGTCCTCCAACCAACTGCAGGCCCCTTACACTAGCCAGTACACTACCCTGCCATCTACATCTGCAGCAGCTACTGGACTGGTGGCACTGCCAGAGGACTCACAGGACACCAGCACCCCTACCACTGCAGTTCAGTTTCACCCTCGCAAACCCGCCCTCAGCCCCAGACATCCCAGTAAAACACCAACCAAGACCATGCCCAGTGCCAGAAGTGACTCTGCCCTGAACTGTCTCCCTTGTGGGCCACTGAGCTACCTCGTTGACATGCCACTGCCATCTCACCATCTTCCAATGGCCCATGGATGATACCCCTGAGCAACCAACAGCTGAGCATATGTACCTGAGTATGTTGTTCACCATGTGCCCACTCCCTTCCACTGTCCCAACACTCATGGATGTTTTGACTTTGAATAAATACACCTGTGCACTCAAAATATCTGTCCTTAATCAATATGAGCTATCAATTGTGAATGTGAATGCATTAGCCAGTTACCATCATAATGCCGCTTTTATTGCAGGAGGGGGTCTAACAGACTGTAGTGTCTGAAGTATGTCACACTGTACATGCCATTGTGTTAACTGGCATCTGCCACGTCAGTCATGATTTGGCCTTATCACTGGTAAAGGACACCACAGTACGAACTACATGAGTCAGCCTGAAACAATACAGTGAAGCCATCAGCTTCATAGGAAATTTACCTGAGAGTCACTGGAAGTATAGCTGGATTAGCTGGGTCCTGGAGGTGATGTCTTCCCCCTCTTCTTCACCATTACTCTCATCCCTCCTCTGAGGTGGCAGGGCTGGTTGGACAGCATCCTCCTCTTCCAGAAGTGGGGTAGCTTTCCTCACAGCCATGTTGTGCAGCATGCAGCAGGCCACCACTATCTTACACACCTTGTGAGTGACATAGCACAGGGATCCTCCAGAGAGATTAAGGCAACAAAATCTTGCTTTCAGGAGTCTTATGGTCTGCTCAATCACCCTCCTAGTATGACCATGTGCCTCATTATAATTCCTTTCTGCATCTGTCCTGGGATTCCTCACAGGTGTCAGGAGCCATTGCATGTTGGGGTAGCCAGAATCCCCTGCAAAAGTGGGCGAAAGAGGGTTGAAACACACACAATTTACTTTCAAACAGCCTGGCTGTCAGCTATGTAACTGATCCAGTGTCATACACACTCACCTATGAGCCAAACTCTGTCCCCCTGTGGTTGTCCCATCATGTGTGGCACACTGCTGTTTCTCTGGACAAATGAATCATGGACTGATCCTGGGAACCTTGCATCGACTTGTGAAATGTAATGATCAGCAGTACACACCAATTGGACATTCATGGAGTGATAGTTTTTACAATTACGATACACCTGTTCCTTTACTCTTGGGGGTACGAGGGCTATGTGGGTACCATCAATGGCACCTATCACATGGGGGATATTTGCAAGGGCATAGAATCCAGATTTGATGGTGGTGAGATCAGCCCTTTGGGGAAACTGGGCATAACTTTGCAAGTGTTGAACGAATGCATTCAGGAAATCAGACGGATGTAGCTGAAAATTGGCTGAGATACCCTGGCTGCTATGCCCACTGTCACTTGAAATGAGCCTGTGGCCAAAAAATGGAGCACAGATAGTACCTGCACAGTTGTAGGTATGGCATGGTGATTCCAATTAGCCAGCTTCAGTACAGGATCCATTTCTGCACAGAGGTCAAGGATGTGTCTGCTGAGGGTTTGTGCCTGAGCTGGGTGGGAGTGTATGTGTCCCAACATGTACATATTTCCTGGAATTTACATGCTTCTTTCTTGTTTTGTTTCCCTACCCCTGTGCTCTTGTGTCCCTGTGTACATTAGCATCATCTGGCGAGGGAGCTGTGGCACTGGTGATTGGGGATGCTGCAGCCCACGGTTCCCATGAGGCAGAGTCCACCGACGCCAAAGGGACCAGTGGGTTGGAGGGTGAGGGGAGTACCATGGGGGAGGCAGCTCCCATTGGAGGTAGTGACTCTGATATCTCTTCCGATGGCAGCTCCCTGGTCGTGGCGGAACATACTGGGCCCACCCATTCTTTGTTATCTTCCGCCACCCCCCATACCATCACCGCCCTCCCAGTTGCTCCCCACCAAGTTGCCCGTGCCTGCTCACCCAGGAGAGTGGTCGTCTCCTTCGCCCCAGGCACCTCAGCCCCTGCCCCAGTCAGCCCTGCTGCCCTCACAGAGGAGGCTATTGACCTCCTTAGAACCATCTCTGTAGGGCAGACAACCATTGTGAATGCCATCCAGTGTCTAGAATCCCAGATGCAGCAATGCAATGCATTCCTGGAAGGCATTCACTGTGGCATGTCTGGCCTTAAGAGATCTATTCAGGCTCTGGCCTCCTCTTTGACGGCAGCCAATGTCCCTGGTCTTTCCGTCCCACCTTCCACCACCACTACCCTTTCCAGCATCCCACTCCCTTTACCCATCCCAAGAACACATACAGACAGCCATGCACACAGATCAACACACAAGAAGCACACTGAGAAACACAAGCACCACCACAGGCAGGCACACACCCAACATATCAAAGCACACAGAATAACATCCACCTCCCCCACTGTGTCAGCCTCCCCGCCTCCATGTTTGTCACCTCACCATGCACACCCACATGCATTGCATCCTCAGTCACTGCTGCTGCCCCCATTCTTACAGTCACCACAACAGCTGACATCCAGTCATGCACCCCAGACACCACACCTGCACTCACCACGAATACATTCACATACACTTGCAACACACTCACCAGACCTACAGACACCCACACAACATCCATATACACTGGCAGCCTGTCTTCTCCCACTGTGTCCACCCCCTCTCAAAACTCTCAAACGCTCACACTCATCCACACCACACACATCCACCATACATAAGCAGACTAAACAGACACCTGCATCCATGTCCAGCACACCGACACCTCGTACCACCACTCCCTCAATGTCCACACCCAGACCTGGCTCCATATCCCCTCCAAATGCACCTAAGAAGCTTTTCCTCTCCCGTGTTGACCTGTTTGAAACCCATTGGCCCACCCCGTCTTGTCCCTAAACACTCCCATGCCCTAGCCCAGTCCACTCCTTCCTCGTCAAAGTCCTCCCCAGTCTGCCCTTCCCATTCCGGTGCCCCTTTTCCAGGGAGGAAGAAGTCCAGTGTTGTCCCAGGTCCCTCTGCCAACCCCGGGCCCAGGCTCACTCCCCCTCCTTCCAAGGGCAAGCCCAAACCCTCTCCACCTCCACCTCCTAAACCTAAGCCCAAGACCCCCGCTTCAAGACCTGACTCACCATCCCCGCCACCCCCTGCCCCTGTTTCCTGAGGTGCCTGGCTGCCCCAGTGATGTCCCTTCTCAGTGAATGTTCCTTTGCCATTGTATGAGTCAAGTGTAGCCTATATTTGCCCTTACGGGACTTGTTTATGGACTGGCATATGGCCTTGTTTGGACATTTTATAATATTTATTATTATTAAATTTGAGTGCCCAGCAGAGCTGTTGGTGCTAAATTGAGCCGTTGTGCATCGTTTCACTGTGCGGGTGTGGGGTGCACAGGTGTGTGCATTGGAGCAGGTATTTGTTGGCTTGTGTCTGGTAAGTACATTTTTTTATGGTGTGTATGGCTTGGGTTGGTGGGAGGGGTTGGGAGTCCGTTGCATTGTGGGTAGGGTGGGTGGTTGTGTAACTGTGCCCTTTTCTCCCATGTGTACTAGGCTGCAGTACTTACCGTTGTCGTCTTGTCGTCGGTCACAGTCCTGGAGAAATATGGCAAGGAGAAGCACTGGGATTATTTCCAACTCTCGCTCCATGTCTGCGCTTCTGTGTGCCTACGGTGAGAGTTTCCTTTTATATGGGTCGTTTACGCCACTCTTTGACTGGCGGTGGTTCCCGCCCCGGAAATGATGGTGGTGTGGTGTTTCATATTTTATTGGGCAGGTACGGCCTTTTTCTGCAGGGCTGAAGGTGACCTCCCCTGTCGTCAGCGGGACTTCTAAAATGGCGGTGGGTAGATGGCCCGCTGCTTGTTTCTCATGTGCTTCATTATTTGGCGGACTGGACCGCCAGCCTGTAGGCGGTAGGTACCGCCGGCAGTGCGGTATTTACCGCCAGGTTCATAATGACCACAATAGTGTTAATTTCAAGGATTACGGTTCACATTGTATTAGTGTGAATACATAGGGTGAATCAGTAGCGTTCACCTTCATAAACAACCGGCAGTGTAATTTTGAGCATGACAAAGATAAGCTTCAACTTCGTTTAAGCGCCAAACACAGAATGTTCTGCATCTCCAACAACAATTGGAAATAATGCAAATGCCACCTTGAACTCAGTGATAATAAACGTATTCACAGTCCATTGTATCGCTAACAATAGTAATGGCACATTAAATTTAGCGATAATAAACGTAGTCACTGTATATCGTTTTCATAATTGTTCAATAGAAACTCCTTTCTATGTAATGTAAGCAAATACAATAAACGTTTTAGCATGACAAGCGGCGGCCATCCCAATGACCTTAAACACCAAAGATGTGCCCTTTTAGGTGCATCACATCCTGGAACATTCGCTTATCAAGTTTCAAGTCAGCAAGTATCAAGTTTTACCAATAAATGTTCTTAAATCACGCACAGCGCATTACTGCCGTTTTAAGAGGTAATTCCCTCAGTCTCTTCTTCTTCTAGAAGCAGTCTTCAAGATGCTGGACAAAAGAGAACGTGAGGATCAAAAGCAGAGGAGCAGATATTCCTTCTCTGCAGCCAGTGACCTTCGCAGCAAGCAATTTATTCAGGCCGGGTGTGGTTTAAATACCTGCTGCATCCAGCCACACCTAGTCTGAGTCACTGAGAGCCAAATCCAGTCTGAGTCATAGTGATGCTGGAGGCTTGTGCAACACCTGTTCCCAAACAAGCATTGGTCTCTGTAAACAAGCATTGGTCCCTGCAAAGGGAAATTATCTACTCAGAAGTTTTTTACTGGGCCATATCCGTGTTTGCAGGCCCAACACACCTTGCGGTTCTCCTCCCCTACAACTAGCATCATGGGAGGAGAAGGTTTTGGCCATCCTGCATCCTGTGGGCTTGACAGGAATACCTGGGGTAGTCGACTTGGGTAAGTCACAACAACAAAAATGGCACAAAAACGTATTGCCATGCATGCTCACTGATCACCTCTTGCCACCTATGTCACCCCAATCGACAGCCTTTGTCCACCTGTCCATAGACCTCTCTCTGGCCTCCAACATATCAAGTAGACTCACCTGGGGTAACAACATCTTTGTATAGTGGGTGTAGAACAGGAATTGACAGCACTACAAGTCCCAGCATGCACTGTTCTACTATTGGTAAAACCAAAACAGTGTAGCATAATCAAAATAACCTTGTTTGTTAACTCCCCATTGGAGTGTACCCACCTGAGGGGATCTCAACAGTATAGTGTGTGGGTAGAACAGGCAATGTAGGGAATGATAAGGGCAGGAGGTACTGGGACTCTCACTACACTCAGCCACAACTGTGTTCTCTGCTACTACGACCATTCTTCCTCTAATTAGCCTTTGACCTCTACTCACCTGAGAGGATCTCAACTGTATGGTGTGTGGGTAGGACAGGCAATGACAAGATCGCTAAGGCCAGGAGGCACTGGAACACTCACTACACTTAGCCACAACTGTGTTCACTGCTACTATGACCATTCTCCCTCTAATCAGCCTTTGACCTGTACTCACCTGACAGTGAGGACAAGTCTACTGTGTGTGGAATACAGGGAGTGAAATGGTTAGTACTCATAGGAGGATCCCTTACACACTCTGTAAGCAATAGTACACTGTACCCCTGCCAAAATACCTTTACCTGAAAGCATACTGATGACATTTACACACCTGTCAGAGTCAAATTGAAAAACTGCATGTTTTACAGGGAGTCGCATGACTACTGAGGGCAGGAGGCTTTGTCTACCCAATCCAATTATCCAGTACACTCTGCATATGGTCAAATTTCCCTCATGGTATGCTTGAAAGTCCACTCACCTCAGAGGACAGACAATGTGAACTGTGAGTTGTGATGCAAGTATTGTCTGAATAATTTCAAGGAGGACCAGGCCATGCGACCCCAAACAGTAGGCCACTGTTCATATGATATTGTGTCACAGTCCCTGAACCCACAATGAACGTAATACACCTGGAAGAGACAAGGATACAGGTCATGGTACACCCTGTGTGGCAACACACCCAGAGCCATCTAGAGCTGATATGACAAGATGAAAATAGTATAGACAAGAAGGACAGCTCAGATTGTCTGGAAAGAACTGCCTACACAGATCAAAGCCCCCAAAATGTGTCTGCTGTATGGCATTGACAGCAGTCACATCCACAATGCACCTACCACAGGATGACAACTATCACATATCATCCAAGGTTCTGACAATACCTGCATGACAAATAAATAGCTTTCAAGGTTACTCAAACAACATCCTGCCCAGCCAGTGTCCTGCCTGCACTGATGGCAAGATATGAGTCTATTACCATCCCTCCAACAGCTAAGGATTTCAGACAGTCTGAGGCTACATCACTGAATAGGAATTGATATGTGGCTACAATGCCAGCTCAGTACAAACGACAGTATGTGTGCCTGTCACATAAGGGAAATAAGCAAATACAATGTGAACATGGCCCTAGCCCAATGTCACTGTCAACTATTGAAGGTAGATTACACAATACAACCACAAATATTGTCTGTCCACATCAACAAGTGGTGCTGCCACCTCAACTGGTACTGCAAGTACCGACACCACAGAGGAGACTGCCATTACCCCCATTGATGGACCCCTCATTGAAATGAACACTCCTGGACCACTGGACTTTCAGGACGGTTCTGGCCTATCTGGGCAACCTGACCAGACGACACCAGTCAGCCTCAGCCTGACCACTTCAATTCTTCCCAGCCCCTTGGCCTCAACATTGCAGGCAGCCAGTTACCCCCAGACCTGCGTTCCTACAACAGTCTCCAACATCTTGTGCCCACCTAGTCCAGGTTCCTGAGTCACAACATGCCAACTCTGAAAATGCTGGACCTGGAACTAGTGGAAGGGGGCAGGCTGCACCAAGGGTGCAGGCACCTGGGGGTAGGGTACATGGGAGGGATGGTGTGGCCCAGCGGCAGGAGGCTGCTGATGATGCCCCTGGCCAAGATACCATCAGATAGGTCTTGGGTGCCTACCAACTTTCCCAAGGCATGATGGGCCAAGTACTGACTGAACTCAGGGAAATCAAGGAGCTACAGAGAGATTTCCATCGTGAGATGCAGGAACAGTGGGAGGTCCACAATTCCAACATGGCTTCCCTAACAGGGCTGCTGAGGGACATTAACAGTACCTTGATTAGGAATAGGCAACAACATCACACCCCTTCCTTTGGCGCATCCACACCAGGCCCTTCATCAGTGCCAGCCACTGGAAGGAGGCCCTTCCAGGGGAGGAACCCACCTCAGACACCCCTGCCTCTGTAGTTACTGAGCCCTCCACAAGCGGAAACTTCCAGCCAGGCTTTCAGGAGGTGCGGGTGGGAAGACACCAACCACTGCCAGCAAGTTATCACTCCCTTACGTCAGTCCTTTGTGTGCCATGGACTCACTCTGTTGACTGTTTCCTAACCACTTTCTATTTTCCATGGTAATAGGACACTGAACTCTGGACCCCAAATGTTGTGGCCTCTACTCTATTGATTGCATCCACCATGACTGATCCCTTCAACGTATGTATGTTTTTGATCCAGTATCACTATTGATTCTTGTTGTAATGTAAATAAACACCCTATCACTAAGCACTGCCTACCACCACTCTTTTTTATCTGTCTGGAATATTCAATGCTAATCTCATGTAACGTACATGCTGAAGACATTAGAGGACAATGGATGGAGGGAGATGTCTCAGGTATTGTCATGCTGAGGATGACTAGCAACACAATGTCACAAGTGTCTGGTCACATCTGACATTTTATTGTACTATATTGCACATACAGTGTTTAGAATGTATGTCAAGCAAGATATCCTATTACTACTGTTAACCAGACACACCAGAAAGGGCCTGTAAGACCTTGTACCGCAGATTAGGCAAACAGAGAATGGGATGTTGTCTCTGGGTTGACCCTTATCACATACCAAAACCAGGCCTGCCAACTTAACATACACCATGGCACTGACAGAGGGCAGTACAACAGAGTCTAAGCCCAGGCCCTTCCCATAACAATGAGCAAGCACCTGGTGAAATATCACAAACCTGTTTCAGTGTTGTGGCACACACACACTGGCCTGCAATGAGAAAACTCATTGACAGCCACTAACAGGTCATACAGAATTAATGTCAACACAACGCGAAGGTAGAAGGAATGGATTGCATAGGGTGACATGTTACAAGGCCACATGATCACACACATGAGACCGTTGAACTAATACACCATGGCAAGCAGGCCTATTGTGTACCTCAGATTGCTACCCTCGCACTGTCCAGGAAGCCTGGGCATAGGACTCGTACACCTCAACTCTGTGACAAATAGTACCTGAATCAATCCATGTCCATGCCACTGGTCAGACCAGCAACAGCAACCTGCCAATGACACAACTCTGAAATGCCCACATGAGGATGGCATGGTGAAGAGTCCTGAAAGGAATATGTGAAATACAAGGAGTTTAGGCAGGTAAAGACATACATAAGACACAAACCTCATTTTAAACTTCAGTTGTTTCACTGACAGTACAATGTGACTGCCCCAAACAAAGGAGATCCTCAAGAGAGTCACATGTTCATGTGTGATGTAGCCAGCAAACCTTGGCTGTAGGATGCATAGCGTGATATGTCCTGTCTCATGGTGACAGAGATACCCTTGTCAACAAATCCTGACCCCTACAATACCTCATGCAATCACAGTAATCACATAACATTACATACTTACACTCTATGGAAGTACTGATTGATGAGATCTGCCTGCATGTCTCCACCTTCATCCTCATCACTGGCATCCTAACTTGGCATTTCCAGAGGCTCACCCGGTGGCACTGCCAGCTCCGCCTCATTAGGGATGTATGAGAAGTTTCTCCTCAGGGCAAACTTGTGGAGCATGCAATGATCTTACACACATTTGTGGGGAAGAAGAGGAAGGCTCCACCTATCATGTCAATGCTGCAGGATCTTGCCTTCACAAGCCCAAAAGCCCACTCCACAACACAACTTGTACTTCCATGCACCTCGTTGAAGCAGACTTCCCCTGGCTATTTGGGTTCCTCACTGGTGTCAAAACCAGGGACAGTTTAGGTGTGCAGAGTCCCCTGTAAGAGAAAGTGAGTCCAAAGCATTGTCTTACTAGCAGCAGACATAGCATACAAACACACATGACATATGTTACTTACCAACCAGCAAAGGCACTCTCTGGGTACAGTTGTGTCATCAGCTGTGTAATAGCGGTGTTCTGCATGATGAAGGCATTATGGACTGAACCCGTGTACCGGGCAGAGACTTGGGAAATGTAGAGGTCTTTAGTAGCCATATGTGCTGGACCACATACCAAAATGATTACTAAATGATTGACCCACATGACTGGACAAGGCCGGCACTCAAGATTCACCAGGACAACATTTTCCTAATTGCGACGCATCAAAAATAGTATAAATTTACATTGTATGTCTCTAAAATAGCGACTGCCAAACCTACCCCATTGGAAATTAGCTTTCGCCCGCGACCGCCTCCGAAAGTCGTCATGGCGGTAGGCGGATGCTACCATGGCAGACTTTGCTGTAGGATAACATTGCTGCCTGTGGCAGTGTTGGGCCAATGGCAGTGTCCGCCGGTGGTGACCGTCGCGTATGTGGCGGACCTGTCTGCCATCTTTTGCTGAATCCCTCACTTGACTCCTGACACTGCTGCCAGCAAGACCTCCACTACCTGAGCTGCTGTGTACTGCCTCTAGGAGCAATCATACCTCGTCCAACAGGTGATAGAGCCCATGCTTTCCCACCTGAAGAGCCTGAGAAGGTTGTGGATGAGGTCCTACCCCTGTATGAACAGCTCTATGGTGCACCAGAGGAGCAGGTAAGTGCCTTATGTGCACACTTTTCTCTATCCCGCTACTGATCTTAGCTTTAGTTAGCCTAGGCTTAGGCCCAGTTTGTCAGATTGTGTTCTCAAAGCCCTGTAAGTGCTGTCAGTGTGCATTAATGGTTGAGTCAATGGGCATGTATCTATGTCAAGTGACAGGTTTGGAGTCCTGAGACAATGTGGTGAGTGTGTATTGAGTGTTCCCTGACCCAAATTGTGTTGTATGAACATGACTAGGTGAGGAGTCATGACAGCAATTTCCAGACAACTCGTGCCAGAAGATGTCTTTAATGTGTGGTCACATGTGATTGCATGACTGCAAGAAGGGTAAATTCATGTTGTATGTGTCCGATGATCACTAAATGAGATCTTTCTGTGTTTGCACAGTGATTTCTGGCCACATCTGGCCTCATTGGGCTGTTGTTAGGAAGCCAGGTAATGACTCACTATGCCCCTCAGCTCTGCACATAGACACTCAATGGCAATTGGCTGTAGGCTACATAATGTACTGTGATGCATGTGATTTGTCTGATATGGTGTTTTGTGTAGGTCTGTCCGCTCAGCTTGCAGAGACCGGGACCTGTCTATCATTACTCACAGCAAAAGTCAGAATCTGGGCTGGTACCGATTCCCTTTTGCAATGCAAGTGTGACACTGTGCCAACACCCTGCATCCCTACACAGCATGTGATGTTGCCAAGTCATGTCTCACTGCCAATATGCAGCTTCCTGAGCCTCTGTCCACTGATTACTATGGGAATTGCACTGGGGGCAGGGTGGTGATCTGTGACTGATGTGCTCTTATCAACTCTGACAATATGTGTCACATAGCCTGGACAGGTCCCACAACCCTGTTGTCTCATTTTTCCAGCTCTGATGTGTCCTGTGCAGGCTCCCTGCATTTTGGACATTGCACATCTGCAAACAGTGTGTTGTTAACTGATGTGCAACAATATCAAACTCTGTGGTTTGGGTATAAAGTGGGACATGTACATTGCATGACCAGGTTTCTCTTAAGGTTTAGTGAACACTATACACATGGGCAGGCTTGACTCTCTGTGTGCTCAACATGTCACTCCCTTCATTGTGGTCCAAGTGTTATGGGTCAGTCTTTAGGCTGGCTGTGACCTGTAGGGACTACATGCAGTGGGTGACATTCATAGGTAGTGGATGTTTGTGTGCATCGTTTGCCTGTCACTTGCCACTTTGTGTGATGTGTTCCCTTGTGTCCCTGCTCAATATCATGTGGCTAGCTCATGTCCCAAAAAAGTCACAGTTGGCCTACCTGGTCAGGGCCTGAACTGGTGGCGTGTAGGGCACCCTATTAGGGAGAGTTTGTAGTCATGTCCCTGTGTCCACTGACTGCTATGTGCCACAGGTGGACAGGGTGGTAAAGTGAGGATGTTATTAGCTTAGTGCTCTGACATGGGGCACTGACATGTTTGTGATCATTTTGTATGGGAGTTGTGGATATAATCTGCTGTCTTGTCATTTGCATCCATGCAGGTCAATGCCCATCAGAAGAAGGGCTTCTGGAAAGCCATCGCCAAGAAGGTGCGGAGCTTGGAGGTCCACAGCTGGCAGAGCGCCCACTGTCGGAAGAGGTGGGAGGACCTGAGACGCTGGGCCCGGAAGATTGCAGAGGCCCAGCTGGGACTGTCTTCCCAACAAGGACGGGGTGCCCATCAGACCATGAACCCCCTAATAGACTGCATTTTGGTGGTGGCCTACCCGAACTTGGATCGGCGTTTGAGGGCAGCACAGCAACCACAAGGGGGTGAGTACAAGGCAAATTCATGCTTGACCCTTTGACAGGTGATTGAGAGGGGACAGACTGCTACCCCTGACAATGTAGGATGTGTCGTATCACAGATCATCTGGGATCAAATTGGTGTAGACTGGCTATGTGTTTCCAACTGTTCATCCTTTTAGAGCTGGGACCTAGGACAAAACTGTGCGGAACCGTCAGTCCAATTACACAGCAGGGAGCACATATGACTGTGTTTAGTGTACGAATACCACTCCTTAGTCACAAACAAGCTTGACAACACACTCTGCACCACAACAAAAAATATCTGAAAGCTGCAACGCATCCAAAATGCTGCTGCCAGACTTGTGCTGAACCTCTCCCGCCAGGAATATATCTACCAGCACCTGCGGACCCTGCACTGGCTCCTAGTAGAGAAACAAATCATCTTCAAGCTACTCACCCACTCCTACAAAGCCATTGACAACATCGGACCAGCCTACCTAAACCACAGCGTCTCCTTCCACAACCCCGCCAGACCTCCCTGCTTCACCCAGCAAGCACTGGTCACCATACCACGCATACGGATAACCACCGCCAGAGGAAGGTCCTTCTCCTACCTCACAGCAAAGAGCTGGAACAACCTACCCCTGCACCTTAGAAAAACCCTATCACTCACCATCTTCAGGAAGAACCTCAAGGTGTGGCTCTTCAAATGAGGCTCTGTCTGCAGCCCCCGTTGTCCTTATGGTAATCTGCTATGGTTGTCTATTTACTGTGATGCCCCAGAAAGGGCTGTGTCAGACACATGTTGTCAGACAGAGACATTCAGGCTTCATAGTATGTCATTAGTCATGTGTAACTGCTGCAGCTATCATGGACATGACAGGTAAGGCTAGGGTATGGATCCACTTCATGATCATTTGTACCCTTCATGTGGAATGTTGGTTGTAGGTGCACAGCACCTGTGTGTTGATTGGGAATTGTGCCCTGACTGTTGGGATGCCTCATGGACTGACTTGCAGTGATGTTTGCATCACATGTGTTTGAGGTCATGGATTCATCCACAGTCAGATGCCGTGCTTGCCATGACTGAGATGAGGAAAGTGATGTTGCTTCTCATTGTACAACAATTTGGTGTCCTTCCGTTAGTGATTGTAAGGTCTGTGTCCTTCCTTCCTGCACAGTACAGTTGTCTACTACAAACACACTTAGAAGAACACATGGAAATGGGTGTGAGACATTGGTTGGGGGATATCCTGGGCCTTACAGGACCATTCGTGTGTGTGTCCTGGAGACATCGCTTCATGATGTTTAGGACTTGACTTCATTACTGTTCCTTGCAACACCACATGTGGGGCATATCTGATTTACTGTGCTACTACCTCCTTGATTCATTTTGGACAGGTGTCACTTGTAGAACTGTCCATTGTTGGATGTGTACATAGTGACACAGATGTTTCCATGTCACCTAATCCAGTAATGGCATGTTTGCACCAGTGTTGCTTGAATTTCCTTAGCAACATCTGTTATTTTGATACATTACATCAGTGCAAGTTAGATGTGTCATAGGCTTGTGTCTGCGTAATTGATAGGGTACCTTACAATGGGATCCAATTGTTGGCTACTGGTTTAGTGGGTTGGGCTGCATGTGGCACAGGTTTGGGGTGGAGTGGTAACCTAGTTGTGGTATGGTTAGTGTGGTAGCTGGACTTCATCCATGCTATTGTAGTTGTCTGGGACCAAGATTTGCTCATGTGTTACTTTTGTAATTCCATATCACATGTGTTTTTTTGTATTGGCACAGGATGGTGCCACTTTGCTGGCAATTCATGCGGGGGGCTACTTGACATGGTGGCATGTTGTGTCTCTCAGAGTTGTGATTGAAGTGTTTTCATGTCCATGATATGACCCTACTACATTTTCTTTTGGCAGCATCAGCACAAGCAGATGAAGGAGATGGAGCTGAGCTGAGTGGGGAAGCATCAAGCCACGGGACCTCGGGTCAAGACACCATTGACACAGAGGGACCCAGTGTCCCAGAAGGTGAGGTGAGTGCCACAGGGGAGACCAGATCTCCTCCTCCAGTGGTCACTCCCTAGTGGTGGCAGACCCATCTTTTTCCACCCCCCCAATTCTATTACCACCCTCCCTGTTGCTCCCCACCCAGTTGGCCCTGCGCACTCACACAAGCACCTGTGCTCCAGCCCCTGTTACCCCTGCTGCCCTCCATGAGGAGTCTATTGACCTCCTGAGGTTGATATCTATGGGTCAATCAGCCATCGTGAATGCCATCCAGGGACTGGCAACCCAAGTCCAACAGAGCAATGCATTCCTGGAGGACATTCACAGTACAATGGCTGACCTGCAGAGATCTATTCAGGCTCTGGATGCCACACTGACGGCAGCCAGTCCCCCTTTGTCTTCCATCTCCCTCCACCTTTCTCTTCCCAGTCCAAATCCTCCCTTCGCCAGCCTAGCCAAAGTACAAAGACAGACTCACATGCACCCACCTCAACAGACAAGGGTAGAGCACACAAACACAAGCACCACAAGACACACCGGCACGCACACAAGCAACATCCACCTACAGACACAGCAACAATCATGACTTACCCTTACACCCCCCCCCCCCACCCTGGCACCACACTCACAACATCGGACACACCTACAGACACCACATCAACAGTATCTGATATAGCCACCACACCCATCCTACATGCAGACACCACCGCAGTAGACCCTAAGGAATCCACAACAGTCGCCACACCCGCAGACACCACAACTACAGACACACCTTCATACAGCACATCCACCATACCTGCAGTCACCACCCCAACAGACACCCACCCATCCACCACTGCATCCCCCCGCACTGCCACACCATCTCAGCCAAAAACAAATAAATGCCCTCACTCACCCACCCAACAGACACCCACCACACACAAGCATACTTCCCACAAACACGCACCAAAAACATTCACACCTGCACGTCAGACAACCACTCTCTCAGACTCCAAATCCCAACCCCCTTCTGATGACCGTCCCCATGTGTCTAAGAAAATTGTCCTTTGTGAACTTGACCTTACCCCTGTTCACCCCCGTGTACCACCGCCAAAAGGACAGTTTCCCTCCCAAAGGCCATCCCTTCTGCCTCCAAGACCTCCACTGCCCCCTGCAAGCATCCATGCCCTTCCCCCACCAAGAAGAAGCTCACCTCTCCCAAGAAGGCTCCTCCTCCCCAGCCCAAACCCAAACTCCAACCCCCCTTCCCAAGCCCAAACTCCAACCCCATTCCCACACCTCCTTAGATCACCCCGAGGTGCCTGGCTGCCATCTTGATGCCTCTACCTGTGGAGGTTACATGGCAAGTCAGGAGTTAAGTAGGGGCCTAACATTGTGCCTTTTGGCCCTAAATCTTTGGAGTGACTTATGTTTTGAAACATTATTTTACAATAAAGCCAACCAGTTGTTGGTTTGTTGGATGCTCCTTTGTCCTGCATTTCCTTCCCTAGCTTTCTGTTGTTCCTGAGTGATATTGGTTGTGTGCCTGTAGTTGTGTTTGTTTGGGCTACTTTGTGCTTCATGTGGTGTTTTTTACAATATGTGAGTTTGTGTGCAGTGCTGCTGTCCCCCAAGGGAAGGGTGTGCGTTGTGTGATGGTTATGTTTATGTAGATTGAATGTTGGTGTCATTGCATTGTGTTGTGTTTATTGTGGAATGTGTTTCTTTTTGTGTTGTGTGATGTGGGAATATAAAGTGTAGGACTTGTCCCCCTGATATGGCTATTGTCTACATGTGGTGTGTGTGTTCTTGAGTTTTGTCAGGGCAGACACGGAGTGTGTTGAGTTGCGCTAGTTTGCTTTGCATTTGAGTGTGCATGTGCCCATTTAGGTGTGTGTCCGTCACAGCTGGTTGGTGTAGGGGTATGTCTCATCAAGTGTGAGTTGTTTGTGCTTTGTTCACTTGCCCTCCCCCGTTGTGTGACTGTGAATGACAATTGGCATTGGTATTGCTTGTCCCTGAGATCCACTGGGGCCAATTCCTGTGTGCATGTTGTTTGTGGCCTTGTACAGCGTGATATGTGTCCCAGTGCAATCTCCTTCCATGTGTGGTCCTGATGCTCCCATCACATCTCTGCAGGTAGTGTTGTTGTGGTGTGCTTTGTGTCTTTTGTCTATTTGTCTCAGTGTGCATTGAGTATGGCATTGTGATTCCATTGTGCTATGTGTGTGTGTGATGTTGATGGTGGTGTTGTGTGTATGCCAAGGTACATGGATGTATATGTGTGGCCAGTCCCTGGCCAGTGGTGGGTGTGAGTGTGTGGAATGTATTTGTAGATGCGCAGTAGTTGTGTTGTTGTTGCTGTGTGGCCTTCTGTGTCCCTGAGCCTGTGTTGTGTAGCTGTGCATAAATGTGTACTGTTGCTGTGCAGTGTGTGTGTGCTGGCTGAAGTGTGCGTGCTGTGAATGTGTGGGTGTCCGTGTTCCAGTATGTGAGTGTGTGTGTCGAATGTTAGGTGTAGCTGTTGCCCGTGGTGGCCTCCCCTATGATGTGTTTGTTAGCGGTACACATTTTTTTTGTAATATCAATACAGGTAGGTGTGTGTACCTTTGGTTGCTGTCGTTCATGTCAGCATTGATTTAGTTATCTTTCGGAGAGCAGGAGCAGCAGCATGACGTTTAGGAATGGCTCCATGGTGGCTCCAGACGTGTATGGCTGTCTGCAGGTGAGTGTCTCCCTTTATACTATCTGTTTCTGTCTCCTAATATGTGATGGTTGGACCACCATGGTCACATTGGTGATGTGCAACCTCCTAATAGGTCCAGGGGAAACATGGTCTCTGCCGGCCTGTTTGTGCTTCCTGGAGACCGCAGTGATCTGTGCTGCCTGGAGGGGGAGGCACACAGCTGGCGGTCTTTTATTTGCTCAACCACCAAACTCATAATACGGCGGTCTGCACCGCAAGCCCATTGGCGATCTGACTGACAATATGGCGGTCCTCGACTGCCAAACTAGTAATCAGCCCCAAAGTAACTTTCAAGTTAAAAGAACTATAAAATTATTTCTTGTAAAACGTATATTTTCTGACTCTATGTATATAGATGCGTATCTCATCATGTTTTTTGGGGGATTACGTTCCTTTGTTTATCCCATTGTCTATCCATGTGTCATTTTTCAGACAAAACAAACATTTAGCAACACATGTAATGTAAATATCTAATCAAGTTGAAATCTATTTATATTGGATTGGTAATATAAAACAGTAAAACAAATAAATACGTAGTCTCATGAACTTCACAGTGTTAGAAATGGTGTCTTTGGCAGTCAGGTTACCCTCTGTCCAAGTAAGGACCCTCACTCTAGTCAAGGAAAAGGAGAAACACACCTGGTTAACCCACACTCACACCCTTGGTAGCTTGGCACATGCAGGCTGGCTTAACTGTGAAGCAATGTGTAAAGTATTTGTCCCAACACACACAGTAATACAGTGAAAACACTACAAAATGGACACCACACCAGTTTAGAAAAATAGCCAATATTGATCTAAATCAAATAAGACCAAAACGACAAAAATCCAACATAGGTAAGTTAAAATACGAATTTTCAAAAGAACAAGAGTCTTACTCCATAGAAAACAATGGAAGCAATGGTTTTGCACAAAGTACCTTTTTAGCATCAAAAATATAGCCACACGTGCGAGCGCTTGTCTGAAAAGTCAGCAATGCGTCAATTCCTTCCTTGCAAGGGAGACTGGGCATCGTTCCTTCTTCGGTCGGGTCGGTGATGCATCGTTTACTCCCAATCAAGAGAGCAATGCTTCAAATTCCAGACAGGGCACTTCAGATCTGCGCAGAATCGGGATGACTTTGACACCCAGGGATGATGCGTGGAAAATCCAGTCGCACAGTGTTAGAAACCCGCGCTGTGTGGGGTTTACGTTGTTATCAGCAGCTGCAAGCAGATATTGTGCTTAGTTTCTCCAGCCACGATTAGTCGATCTCCCAGCCGCAGTGCAGGTGGAGCGTTTATTTTAGCCGTGAAGCCAGTGGCACTCCATTTCTCAGCCGCGTTGCAGATGGTGTGTCGTAAATTTCCCTGCACGGTGTTCGGTACTTGGATTTTCATCTCTTGTTCTGCCAACTTCACCTTTCAAGGGCCCCAGGACTGGATAGGGCACCACTTGGTAGGGCAGGAGTCTCAGCAGAGAGTCCAGGTGCTGGCAGAGAAAGTCTTTGATGGCCCTGAGGCTTCAAAACAGGAGGCAGGCTCAGTTGAGGCCCTTGGAGATTCTTGTGAAGCAGGAATATACCACAAAGTCCAGCCTTTGTCCCCTTTCACAGGCAGAAGCAGCAACTGTAAGACAGCTCAACATAGCACAGTGACAGGCAGGGGCAGCACTTCTTCTTAGCTCTTCAGCTCTTCTCCTTGGTAGAAGTTCCTTTTGAATCCATAAGTGATCTTGAAGAAATCTAAAGTATGGCATTTGGGGTCCACTACTTATACCGCTTTCTGTCTTTGAAGTTGGTAAATTTCAAAGGGAAGTCTCTCTTGTTTACAAGATCCTGCCTTGCCCAGGCCAGGCCCCAGACACACACCAGGGGGTCAGAGACTGCATTGTTAGAGGGCAGGCACAGCCCATTCAGGTGTAAGTGATCACTCCTCCCTCCACTCTAGCACAGATGGCCCATCAGGATATGCAGGCTACTCCCCAGCTCCCTTTGTTTCACTGTCTAGAGGGGATTCACAAACAGCCCAACTGGCAAACTGACCTAGACAGGGAATACACAAACAGGCAGAGTCACAGAATGGTTAAAGCAAGAAAATGCCCACTTTCTAAAACATTTTTAAATTGTGAGTTCAGAGACACCAAACTCCAAATTTCCATCTTCTCTCAAAGGGAATCTGCACTTTAATCATATTTGAAGGCAGCCTCCATGTTAACCTATGAGAGAGATAGGCCTTGCAACAGTGAAA
The DNA here is from genome assembly GCF_031143425.1 of Pleurodeles waltl. Taxonomy (NCBI): domain Eukaryota; kingdom Metazoa; phylum Chordata; class Amphibia; order Caudata; family Salamandridae; genus Pleurodeles; species Pleurodeles waltl. Next base: position 353,514,438 of record NC_090443.1, read on the forward strand.
CCTGAATTTAGTAGTATTTCACTGTTAGGACATGTAAAACACATCAGTATATGTAATATCTTTAATATACACTGCCCCCTGCCCCTGGGGCTACCTAGGGACTACCTTAAGGGTGCCTTCCATTTATAAAAAGGGAAGGTTTGGGCCTGGAAAGTGGATACACTTACCAGGTTGAATTGGCAGTGCAAGACTGCACATACAGACACTGCAGTGGCAGGTTTGAGACAAGTTTACAGGCTGCTAATGTGGGTGGCACAACCAGTGCTGCAGGCCCACTAGTAGCATTTGATAGGCCATACCCTGGGCACCTCTAATGCACTTTACTAGGGACGTACTATTAAATCAAATATGCCAATCATGGAAAAAACAATCACCAATATAACTTACACAGAGAACATGTGCACTTTAGCACTGGTTAGCAGTGGTAATGTGACCAGAGTCCTAAAGCCAACAAAACTGGTCAGAAAAAATTGGAGGAAGGAAGCAAAACGTTTTAGGGATGGCCCTGCAAAAAGGGCCATTTCCAACACACAGTTTAACCAAAAAACAGTTCACTGTAACCTGCAAATAGTAAAATAGTAAAGTGCAGAGTCTCCTTAATGCTATTAAAGTGTGCAGTCAATTTAAAAGTTAAAAACACTTAATTGTTAAATCCAACCTGGAACAGTTAAAAGTCTAAAATGTAATGCCACAGACAGTGCATAAATCATCTGAAGGAGTCATACAATACATTCAGCAGTTATTTAAAAAATTTAAGAAGACACACAGGAGGGCCCTTGCCCTAAAAACGTGCAAATCCAGGCAAATTTCAGTGTAATATATAGCTATTAATGAAGAAACACCCACCACAAGTGTAATTGTTACTGGCAGACTAATTGCTACTAAAGAGGGAAGTTGTAGCTCTTGTAAGATAACAACTGTGTAATAGCCATGAGTGTTTAATAATTTAGCAACTCCAATAACAATCATTTTTTTAGAATCAGAGCTCAAGATTATTAACATAGTTTCATACTGTCTGCTGCCTAGCCACCTGCACACAGGTTTAATCTACTTCTTGCGTGGCGCTAAATATGCCCTAAAAAAGAAGTTGCAAAACGTTTCTGGCTCCAGCATACATCATGAACATAAAGTGCACACACTGGCATTGTTTCCCCAATTAGTGGTAAAACTATAAATTGGTATGTCCCATATCTAAATTTTAGATACAGCCACTTAGGTTCGAGATCTGAGATGGAGTCAAAAGATAGTTCATATGCAGGAATATTTTTATGGTCTAGCAATCTATCGGTCTGGCTCCCCGCTTTCCAACTCCTTAGTTCCTCTCTCCATAAATACTCCCTTAACCTTTCTTCAATCAATTTTAAGATGTTGTATAAGCTTTCTCTGGGGAAACCCAGAGGGACTGCAGGTCTTTATTAAAATGCATGCTTTTAATATATGCTAACCAAGAGATTATTAAATATCCCTGGGTGCTTAATAGCTCCTTTAGTGGGCCCGATATAGGCCTCTAGTTCCTTGGTGGACCAGAATCTGTACCAATAGAGCAATGGTCTCAGTCTAAAACTAAAAGAAATTGGGCCCACTCCATGATCTATCAGCAATGGTAAATGGGGGGTACTCTGTGACAGGTTTAAAAGGGACCTAAGAAAAACTATTTTCGACTGTGGTAATTCCTGTTCCTTTGATGTGGCCCCACAGTTCTGAGCCGTAACGGGCTTAGCTTTTGACTTTAACACTGTACATGTCTAAGCAGGAGAAAGGGTTCTAGGTCTGGTCATTTTAGCTCATTTCAGAACAGGCCCTTTTTCCTGCGGTAGCTTAAGTACGGACATGCTTATATGTGGCATGCAGATGTATTTTGAGATTATTATACTCCCAAATAAACAAATCTTGTACTGCTCAAACTGGACATTCTGCTCTGTAATAGTAGTTCTCGCTGCTTTGTACGCCATAAACTTGGTTTTACTAACACTTAGCTCAAGCCCTCTATCAGCACAGAATACTGAAAATCGATCTTGGAGGGCCTGAAGGAGTTTTTGAGATTGAAAGAGTGTCGCCAACAAATTGGAGTGCCGTTGCCAGGAAAATCTAAAAATGGAACTAAGTCATTATTGTATAAGGTAAAAAAATGGGGTCAAGACGCAGCCCTGGCAGACACCCTTCTGAACCCTGAAGGAATCAGATAACTCTCTTTTGTCCCCATACCTCTCAGAGTTATTCTTATGGAGCCTGATTAACACCACTAAAATATTTTCTGGGACCCTCTTGTGACCCAAGACTTCTCATAACTTGTGGCAGGGGATCAAATCAATGGCTGATTTTAATTCCACAAACACCACTTATACGTGACTGTTCCCCAATACAACGTTTTTCCAGTAAATAACTCAAAATCAGAAAAGTTGGTCACTCATGCTGTTTTTTTTTTTTTACAAACCCCCCTTGGAGGTCTGATAAAATACGGTTCTTCATGACCCAGAGAGTTTCCCTAAAATTTGCCCGCCAAACAACTTCTGCAAACCATCAATAAGACTAATAGGTATATAATTATTGGGATTCTCATGCCTGCTCTTCTTAAAGATCGGGACAATTTCAGTGCATTGCCAGGACTTCAGAATGAGTCCGCCATCCAAGGTTGAATGGGAGAGGAAATTGAGAGAAGGATTCCATATAGATGGCTCCACACCTGGAATGCAGTCCGATCTAGGAGTCTTCCCTAGCGGCTCGTCCTTTGAGTGACTTTTTAATAGACAGGCCAAGGGGTACTGTATGGCTATTTAAATATCCCAAATTTAAAGCCTCACTGCAGGTAGCACCCTTTTCAGAATAAACCTCTCAAAGTGCTCAACTCACACCTGCGGTTGAATGTAGTAGTTTACTGCTGATGCAGCATGGCAGCTGCCATGCACTATTATTGCCCCAAAAGGCCTTGGATTCACTTCGTTTGACTTCTTCCACCAGGCAACTCCTGACCTCATTGTCCCAGTTATTTTAGCACACACAACCCAGTTCCTCTTTATACTTCCTTTCGGCCATAGGGATTTATTTCGGCTTTTATAGTTCTCATTAGGACAACTTTTCCAAGCCTACACAGGTCATTATACCGGGGATGTTGAGAAGCCATTTTTTAAGCTTTTGGGCTCTCTAGAAAGCATATCATGCAAAACGGTGAACAATTCCTCGTGATGTGCGAGTATTAAATTAGGATCTACTCCTTGTAAATATCGATGTTTTCACCCTGGCGTAATCTGTGAGCTGAATCTTACTTTATTAGAGCCCACACTAGCACCACAACAAATTCCCCACTACTTTATATATTTCATTACATTCACAATGGATATAATAGTGTACTAACTGTTATAAAAATTAGTTGTCTAACAGAAGGAAACATTCTTGTTCTCAGATTCATTGTTCTACATACGAATGTATTAGATCATTTTTTTACTTGAATTTCTGTTGTTTTAGTAGTTGTTTTTCTGCCTGCTTTTTTATTTGTAAATTATATAACTCATAATTAATACATATAAATCTCCAAATGTATCCATATCTTAAACGAACATGAATAATTATGAATGAAAGTAATGTTAACTACGTTGGCTTTCACAAGCTAGAAAAGTGACTTCAAATACATTATGTGAATGAACAGACACTGTTGTGAACCACTGACTAAGAGACTCTTTCATGGTGTAAATTCAATACACTCTGTGCAGAGGCACAGTACTAGCCAGCCAACAGTGCAGGTGTTATGAGGCGCCAACAGTAAATCATCTTATGATTTTTCTAAATTGCATTATTATTGTTATATATGGTCTTAGTACGTCTTTTGTACACCGCAGGTCATCTAAAAATTCGATACACATCATGAGTAAAATGCCATTCATTAGTCTAACAACATAAATATTCATCTTGGTCTATCACTGTAGCTGCCTATATTTTGCAATCAATATATTGTTGCACATGACCTACTTACACTTATTTACATGAGTCTTGAGTAATAGCAATATTTCTCATTCACATGCCATGCAGCCATGTACCCCCGAATAACGTGTGCATGCTTTTTAAAGCAAGGACGTACGGTATGTTGACAACAAAAGAGGTATAAATGAGGAAAGTCTACCTAGTCCATTGTTTAAACCTTGGAAACTTTAGAAAATTGGATGTTAACAAGATTATGCCTATTGATCAAATACATATTATTTATGTTAAAGCAGTACCCCAAATGTCTTGGGCTGAACACAATAGAAGATGTCCTCATTATCCTATACCCACCTCTGTGTGGGCACAAAGGCTCAACACCAGGGATGCCTTTTTTATAGAACTCTTTAATTTACTATTATTATTTACAATTATGGGGCCACTGTTGGATTGTGAGCATTATGTCACATAGGAACTTTTCGCATGGTGCATAAGCTGCCCTTTTTTAACATTGCATTATTGTCATTATGTAAGTGCCTAGAGTTACTCCCTGACACATATTTCTTTGAGGAATAAAACTGCCACAACAATGCACATTTTGTTTTAAAAAACGTGACCTGTGAACTAACATTGAAAACAAATGTGCCTGCTAATTCAAACATGTTATTACACAACAGTGACTGCATCTGCTACTACTTATACCCAGGACAAACAACTGCAATACAAGGGACATTCATATGAGCGTATTTTAGCATGCTTTGTCCAATAAACTTTGAAAATAAAAATGAATAATAAAACTATATTTTCAAAACTAATTACTTATTTTATTTTATGTGGTTCATTTGATCTTTTTAAAATGCCTACAATAAACCATTAATTCAATGAATATTGTAGGTTTTGCATTTATATAGTTAAAAGATATAGCTAACAAATAAAGCACATAGATAATATGTAAATAATTACTATATGCACATAAAGATGAATGTTGCATTGGTAATGACATTGATTTTTTTGCATTACGTGGCTTTAACAGTTATTTACGTGAAGACGAGTCGATTTTTACAGTGCGTTGTCTGGTATCAACATTTGGCATGGGTTTCAGTAGGAAAACTCGTAAAACATCATAGCACTATACAGAAATTACACAAAAGGTATTCCTACATTTTTCTTTGGAGGTTTCAGATTCAGGAGTGTGTGGAAGTGTTTTGGTGGTGTGCAGAGAGAGTGGCGTTTTTGAAGGAGATTAAAGAGGTTCTTTCTTTTGCTTGTGCCTGTGTTAGTAGTGTTAAGTATTGTCAGAATTTTGAGAGGTTTTGTGACTTGCCTTTTTGTCTTTATTCGTGTCATATTTGTATAGGTTGTTTTAAGGTTTGTTGGTGTAGTTGAGGTTAGATGGGGTATAGCGTAATGGGTGAATACGGCAGGTAGGGGGCATCACATTCACCTTGAGGAGAGAAAGGCAGGTGCCTTGGTTTGGGTAGATGTCCACCACATCTCTCAGATGATAGCTGCTGGTGCAGAAACTACGTTAGTAGAGTGTCAGATGCCAACTGACTGCTGTGGTAAAGATTGACTGAAGTATTCAGCAGATCCAACATAGCTGGGCAGAAGTGGTGTCTCGAGATGCTGACATGCTGTACCATATTCAAACAATCAATGAATCAATTTTTTTTTATAGAGCGCGCTACTCACCCGTGAGGGTCTCAAGGCGCTGGGGGGGGCTCAAAGGGGGGGAAGGGAGGGTCACTGTTCAAACAACCATGTCTTGAGGTGCTTTCTGAAGGGCAGGAGGTCTTTGGTTTTGCGAAGGTTGGTGGGGAGGGGGTTCCAGGTTTTGGGGGTGAGGTAGGAGAAGTACCTGCCTCCTGTGGTGGTGCGTTGGATGCGGGGGACTGTGGCTACGGCGAGGTCGGCCGATTGGAGGTTGCGTGTGGGAGTGTGGAAGATTCTTTCGTTGAGGTAGGTTGGGCCGGTGTTGCGGAGGGATTTGTGTGCGTGGATGAGGATCTTGAATGTGATTCTCTTGTCTATGGGAAGCCTGTGAAGGGATTTGAGGTGTGGTGAAATTCGTTCGTGGCTGGGGAGGCCAAGGATGAGGCATGCAGCTGTTTTCTGGATTCTCTGGAGTTTGCGTTTGAGTTTGAGTGTGGTGCCAGCATAGAGGGCGTTACCGTAGTCTAGTCTGCTGCTGATGAGTGCATGGGTGACTATCTTCCTGGTCTCTGGGGAAATCCATTTGAAGGATTTTTTTAGAGTGCGGAGTGTGTGGAAGCAGGAGGAGGTTAGAGCATTGATTTGCTGTGTCATGGAGAGGGAGGGGTCCAGGATGATGCAGAGGTTGCGTGCGTGGTTTGCGGGGGTGGGTGCGGGTCCTAGGGCGGTGAGCCACCAGGAATCATCCCATGTGGTTTTGTTGGGGCCGAAGATAATGATCTCGGTTTTGTTGGAGTTAAGCTTGAGGTGGTTGGTAGTCATCCAGTTTGCGGTGTTGAGGAGAGCAGCGTGTAGGTGGGTTTTGCGGTGGTGGGGTTGCGGGTGAGGGAGAGGGTGAGTTGTGTGTCATCTGCGTAGGAGAGGATAGTGATTACATGTGCTCGGAGGATGTTGGCTAGGGGGATCGTGTAGATGTTGAAGAGTGTGGGGCTGAGGGAGGACCCCTGGGGGACTCCGCAGATGATTTTGGTAGCGGTGGAGTAGCAAGGTGGAAGGCGGACTCTCTGGGTCCGGTCGGTGAGGAAGGAGGTGAGTCAGTCTAAGGCTTTGTGGCGAATTCCTATGTTGTGGAGGTGTGTGCGGAGTGTGTGGTGGCAGACGGTGTCAAAGGCTGTGGAAAGGTCTAAGAGGATGAGTGCGACGGTCTCGCTTTTGTCGACTTTGGTCCTGATGTCGTCAGTGCATGCGATGAGGGCGGTTTCCGTGCTTTGGTTCTTGCGGAACCCGGATTGTGAGGGGTCAAGAGTGTTGTTTGCTTCGAGGAAGTGGGATAGGTGGGCGTTGACTAGTTTCTCGACAACCTTGGCGGGGAAAGGGAGGAGCAAGATGGGGCGATAGTTGGAGAGGATCCCCAGGTCGGCTTTGTTTTTTTTTTAGGAGAGCGGTGATTTCCGCGTGCTTCCTGGGGTCTGGGTAGGTGGCGGAGTCAAAAGAGGAATTGATTATGTCGCGGAGTATGGGGGCGATGGTTTGGCTGGCTTTGTTGTAGATGTAATGTGGACAGGGGTCGGAGGGGGAACCGGAGTGGATGGAGTTCATGGTGTTTTTGGTTTCTTCGTGTGTGGTGGGGGCCCAGGTGGTGAGTGTGGTGGGGGGTCATGAGTCGGGGTTGGGTTGGGTGAGTGAAGGGTGTGTGTTTGGAAAATGGTCATAAAAAGAGGAGCTTGAAGCTACCAAATTGTCAACTGCCAAGTGGCCAGCAAGCGCTGTACTTCAACATGGAAAGTTCATCAAGACTTCTGCCATGTGTGACCAGGGCTGTGATTAAGGCCTGCCAGACTCCCAGCTGGGTAAGGGTCCACACCTAAGGAAATTAAGACCACATGTCCTGAACCTAGAGCTCCAGTGTCAGCCTGCCTGCTGAGGCCCTGTGAAGAGGAGAGTGCCTACAAGGACAAGGTCCAGTGGGGGATCTGGCGAGTAGATCTCCGACAGCTGACAACATGCAGATTAAAGTTTGCGGCCAGATGTGCCAGAGGGAGGTGCCAGGAAGAAAGTGACTGTTGCACTGATCAGGACATTTCCAGTGTGCAGATTAAAGTTGGTGACTCCATATGCCAGAGACGTTGTTGTGAAGATAACAGCAGTTGAATCAATCCGGTCATTGTCCATGTCAGATTTAATTTGCCAACCCATATGGAAGAGGGAGCCACAGTGAAGAGGAAGTGCCCTTGCTTTGGTAAATCATATGCCAATAAAGAGGGCCATTGCCAAGAGCATCATTAGACCACAAGGAAGCAGCAGGTTCTTAATGGTGCGCCTGCAGCTCCAGTTGAAGCATCAGATGCTAAGTGACTGCATCTGATCTGCCAATGGCATCATCTGAAAGAGTGCCACAGATGAACAGCCACCTGGCCTGCAGCAACGAGGCTACAGCTCATCAGTGGCACCTACTCCGTGACGCCGAACTGCTGAATGCTGCTGGGGTCTTTGTATTGCAACATCAGCCGAAGCAGCTAAGACTCATTGCTGGGCCAGAGAGCTTGGAGGTACTTGCTCTGCCTCATACTGCTATACTGCTGGACCAATTGACTTGTAAAAAGCCAGGGTGGGACTTGTAAGTTAGGAAGAACCTAACCTGAAAGTTATCTATGATAAATGCGGGATAACCAACACCATTAGCCAGGGAAGTGGGACTCGGTACTCCTACTGGACAACTCTAGAGTGCCAGCCATCAAAGGGTTGTGTATATTGTTTGTGAATGTCATCTTTAAGTTTGTGTTTTTTATATAAATACTACTTTATTTCATAGAAGTGAAAATTTGCCTGGACATTCATTTATTGGTGTTGCTGGATGTATTTTAAATCTTGAGTCTGTGTTCACCTTGTACCAACCTCCCCCACCGTAATTCCTAAGAAGTCTTGGACTGCTTCACCTGCTCTACAACTTAATGACAATTGCTGAAGGGGTACTTTGCCCAGTTGCTCAGGACTGATATTAGATCTGGACCTGGGACATCAGAAGTAAAAGGCTTAAGCCACCATGGTTGGACCCAGTAGATCCTGCTTGCCCCAGGGCCCTCTGAATGGGGTTCTGACAGCTTCCATCATAGGCCATAACCCGAACAAGCAAATATTACTCTAGTGTATCTTCAGTTCAGCGTTGTCTCCAAATTCATTTAAAATATCCGTCACCTTCAACATGTTTCTAAGACCATCTTTCAAGTACATGAGGATGTAGTCCATGTACAGTGAAACAATTTGCACTGTGTCTCCCAACCGGATACTAACGCTTCCATATTGATTGCAAATATAGGAGGAGATTACTGACAGCCGTGTCTGGTGTCCTTGTTTGTCAGTAACTGCTTTAATATTATTTGGTTTATACACGCCTGTGTCACTGGCTGGGTATACAAAATTTGGAGCCACTTCCATAAACCTGCAAGGGTTTAAGGCCTTTTCTAGGACAAGGGATAGAGCCACCTGTAGTAGCTCTGTCTTCCTTCTATAGTCAATGAGGCTGAGCAGATGGCGCAAGTTGAGATGAGTGCTCCTGCATGGCACAAATACATTCTGATCCAGATGTACAATTAAACCAACTATCTCCATCAGTTTGTTCTTGTATTTTTCCCAGAATTTTGTAGCCCAGGTTCAGCAAGGCCAGTGTTCTGTAACATTGCACCTCCAGGGGTCCATTTCCTGGTTTGGAGGAACACAAAGAATGCCTCTCACATTGAGCATAGCAACCGACCCACCTGTTTTGCTGCTTCAAATAATTTAAGGAATTGATGGATCAGAGGAAACCTTTAACTTACACACATTTATAAATGGCATAGTAAGTAGGACTGTTTTATTAAAAATAGGTATGTAAATGTGCCAACACGAGTCTTCCTTAACAATATTTTGTAATTAATTATTATGTATTTATGATGACCAAAAGTGTCATTGCAACTGAAATGAATAATTATTTAAATTATACACAGTAATTGGAAGAAAACACAAATCTAAATGCAGGTGTATATGTTTTCAAAAGTAAGTTTCAAACAGGAACAAATACTAAATACATGATTATAGGGGTTCAAAACATAAATCTCATTGTACATTGACAGTGTTTGCCATAATACAATAAAAATCTTGCCCAGCCTATGTTGATGTACAAAGTTCCCACTTTTAAATGTATAACTAGAGACTGTCTTATCAAAAGTACAAGACTACACATAGAAGTTAGCAAAATTTTCAAAAGAAAGTTGGGTTATGTGTTCACATTTCGGCCTCGCTTGTCAGTGAGACCATCTTCAGGGCTGTGGGCCTCATTACAAGTTTGGTGGTCCATGGAGAGCCATGGCGGTGTTGGCAGTCAGACTGCCATCGGCTTGGTGGTCAGACCGCCGTGTTACGAGCAAAGACCACTGCGGTCCCACTAGCACCGCCAGGCAGCACAGTCCACCGTGGCCACGAGGCAGCAAAGACAGGCTGGCAGAGACAGTGTTTCAACCATAATGAGGTTGCACACCACCAATCTGACCATGGCAGTCCAACACCAGGTCTCAGCAGGCGGAAACAGAGTCTATAAAGGGAGACACTCACCGGCAGGCAGCCTCACACGTCCGGAGCTGCCATGGAGCCCATCACACATGTCCTGCCGTTGCTACTAATCTTTGAAGGAGACCAAAATCCACATCCCGTGGACATACCCGACTGTAAGTACACACACCTACCTGTGTTAGCCAGCTCAACAATAGATCATTGCGCCGTCATCCACATCATACAAGGATCACAGTACGGGCAACAAGTACACTCTCACAGTGTACAGAGTCAGAAACAGACACAAAGAAGGTCACAATCACAGTCACAAAATGCCCCCTTTGGGCAGGTCACTCACACTGCACCACAACACTACACAAAAACACACGTCTGCTCACCTCAGGTACAGGGACAGTGAAGTGTACACAACATTGTCTCACACAACACCAACAACACACCAACATCACATCTACAAATGCAACTCACACACTCCCATTGCACACATGCCGTGAACTGTTGTTACATTCAAAACATATATGCATGGATGTGGCATGGAACACACCACCACTCCCAGTAAACAGCCCTGTAATGGACACACACATCACCCACATCACAACACAATGGAAGGACAATGGGATGCATAATACACAGAGAGACAAATATACAAAGATAACTATACAGACAACACATGCACAATAGGGATGGCAGCTTCAGGAAAACTCAGGGAAGGAGGCTGCACTGGGACATATATCACTTTGCATTGGTTCCTTAAACAACATTTCCACGGGAACTTGCCCTATCTGTATTTCAGAGACAAACAACACTAGACCCAAAAGACATGCCTAACTGCATGATGTGGAAGTGCATGTCAACAGTGCACATACAACACCAACTGCATTGGAGAAACCTCTACATGAAGCAGCTCCAAGGTACACACAGCTAAATGAACACTTCCACAGTCAAATGCAAACAAATGTAACCCAATTCAACATACACCATGTATGCACAAACAAAACTCAAGCTGACACACATAAGATGAATACCTCATCCATATCAGGGGGAAAAATCTAACACCATACATGTTTACATTGGCCAACACAATAGGAAATACTTACCATAAAAAGCAGAACACAATGCCATGATACCACCATTGCATTAACACCCACATGTCCTTACAGTCAACATATACCCTTGTCTTGGGGAGCAGCAACACTGCCCACAAAGGCAGACACTGCGAACAAATGCAAACACACACAACTGTAGAAAGGCAGCACAAGTCACTCAGTAACAACATAAATGTAGAAAAGGAATTGCAGGACAAACGTATACCCCAAAAAACAACTGTTTGGGTTTATTAAAGTCCAAGGCCATTGGCCAGTCCAAATGTCTCTGCACAGGGACATCATTGTGCTCTCACTTGCCTCCTAACTGCCAGGGAACCTCCACGGGAAGGGGCATCAAGTGGGCAGGCAGGCACCTCAAGGATCATCCTTTGGGGGGGTGGTTGGATTTGGGATAGTGTGTTTGGGTTTGGGATGAGTGGACTACTTCTTGAGAGGGGTGGACTTCTTATTGGGAGAAGGGGTATGGGTGCTTGCTGTGGGGGTAGGTGTGACGGGGAAGAACTTGGAGGTGGAAGGGAGGGGTTAGGAGGTGGGTTGCAGCCTCTTGGCTTTGGGATGGGGTGGAGGGAGCAGGGGAAAGGTCAAAGTCAAACACAAAAACTTTCTTAGGGACACTGGAACGATCAGCAGAAAGGGTAGGATTTGGAGGTAGAGGGAGTGGTTGTTTGCTGTGTCGGTGTTGATGTCGTGGGTGTGTGCGTGTGGAAGGTATGCTTATGTTTGGGTGGTGTCTGTTGCGTGGGTGAGTGTGTGTGTTTGTGTGTCTTGGGGGGGTACGAAGTGGAGGTGCTGGGGGATGGAATGATGGAAGTGTGTGTGTCTGTTGGGGTGGTGTCTGCGGGTATCCTTGATGTAGTGGATATGTGTGTGTTGAAGTGGTGGTTGTGAGTATGCTGGGTGTGGCGGTGCCTGTGGGTATGCTTGATGTCATATGTGGGACAGTAGAGGTGGAGGGGGTGTCTGGAGAAGTGGTGACTGATATTGTGTCTGTGGGTGTCTGTTGTTTGCTTGCGTGCCAATGTGTTTTGTGGTGCTTGTGTCTGTGTGTGCTGCTGTTGTCTGTTGAGGTGGGTGCATGCAGAGTGGTCTGTGTGCTTGAGTCATGTAGGGGAATGGGAGATTTGGAGTGGGAAAAGGGAGGTGGAGGGAGGACAGAAGGTGGGGGATGACTGACTGTTGTCAGGGTGGAGGCCAGAGCCTGAAAAGATCTCTGTAGGTCAGACATTGTACTGTGAATGCCTTTCAGGAATGCATTTGTTTTCTGGAGTTGAGTTGCCAGTCTCTGGATGGCATTCACAATGGCTGTCTGACACAGAGATACTTCTCAGGAGTTCAATAACTTCCTCACCGAGGGCAACAGGGCTAACAGGGGCTCAGGCGGAAGTGCCTGCGGCAAAGGAGACGCCCACCCTCTTATGTGAGCGGATACAGCCAACTGGGTGGGGAACAACAGGGAGGGCGGTGATAGAACACAGGGTGGAGAACAAAGATGGTACAGAGGTATGCTGCGATGGATCCACCACCACTAGGGAGCGGCCACTGGAGGAAGAATCTGATGATGAAGATGACATTTTAGTCTCCCCCCTGGCACTCCCCTCATCCTCCAGGCTTCTGGGTCCATGGTGTCTTGACCAGAGGTCCAATGGCCAGAGGCTTCCTCACTCACATGTGCCCTGTCTCCTTCGCTTCCCAGAGCTGATGCTGCAAATGCAAAGAGAAGTAGGGTTATCACATGTCCATGATCACACCTGAACAACAATTCTGACTAGAAAACATTACCATGATGTCAAGTAGGTCCCAGCAACAAACTCCACCAAAGCATATGCATGCCAACCATCTGAACTGTCAACAGTTGCCCACACAAAAATCAGGATCTCAGACAACTACAATTGCATGGCTGAAGTTGTGCAATCACAATAACCATTGAACAGTAGGAGACCTCATCACCCTCTATGCTTTGCCCCATGGAGAATACCTCAGTTGCCTGTTGTCATACAATAGTAGGCCAATGCCAACTGCATACCCACAGATATCAAACAAGGGCATGCACACATCTTTTTGTCAGATACATAATGACCCAACAATACGAAATGATGATCCAAAATCATGCCATGTTGCTGACAACAGTAAAATAGCCGGGAGAAGGTAGCATGAAAATAGTCATGTCACACTGGTAGCAGTTCCACCATGCACACTTCACCAAATGATATATGTCCCATTGAAGTCATGGAGGGAGTACTATTGTTGCTCAGATAGGCCACACATTTATCATGAAAAAGGACACTGTAGACATCATGTGCACTGTGTCAGGGAGAGATGTCTATAAAATCCACAACACAATGAATCAGCAAGCCCTAAGGAAATCGCCACTAATGTCTGGCACCCCTTACAATGACCTAGCCTTAGTGCATCAGTAGACGCCATTAGTCTCTTGGATGTTGCACAGGCCCAGGGATTTGCAATTGCTTGTTGAAGAAGAACATGTTTCCCAATTAGAAGCTTCTTCATTGTCTCAATTTTGGTCATGCAAACTGAGAAGTCTGTAGACGAATGCTTATACCCAAACACATGTGATTCCCACATCACTGCAAGTCAATCCATGATGCATGCCAACAGTCAGGTTATAAACCTTACCCAGTTCACATCTGCGAAGCATTTTGCTTCATTAAACTTCAACAGTGGCATACAAATGCACATTGTGGCTAAAAACTCGATGCCTACCTGTCAGATCAACCATTGCTACTGCAGTTGTACATGCCAAATGACGTGATGATGCTTGAGGGTATGGGTCAGCCAATAAACACTGGTGACACACTCATGTATGTGGCACTACATGAAATCTACCCCCATAATAAATGTCTTAGTCCACATTGCCATGCACATATATGTGAGTGAATACAGATATCAGCCCCTCAAGACAGGTAGACCATGCATGAAACAGCAGTTTACAAATGTTGTGCTAAAGAGAAAGGGACACATGCCGACATGTAGGCACAAGGAATGTTGGCAACAGTCATGGCACATAAGCATGTTAATGGACATTCACCACTTACCATGGGAAAGTTGTGAGTTGTAGCTGCACACATAGAAAAATGTATGCACAGTCACATATGATGGCCGTCTTCACAATACAGACAGTATTGAGGCATCAGCACCTGTCATACGCTGAAGACAACTGCCTCTGGCAGTTACCAAAGTACTCATCTACTCACACACATGGCTGAGGACAGTGAGCCAATACTCCCTTACCTTTGGCCTGTAAAACTGAAGAGTAGTGGTCTGTTGCATGGATATTACACCCACTACAACAACAAACAGTACCCAATTGATCACTGTATGCAGCCATATGTTGTCCCCGGACAGCAAGTTGCTTGTGGACTGTACGCAGCTGTGTCCTAGGTCCCTGGGGCCAATACACAAGGCACATCAGTATACAACACATGACATGTCCACACAAACAATCACTCATCCACTGTGTTACACATGGATCATCCCTAGCTGTCAGGGGGAGATGTTAGGACTTAGCACACTCACTTTGCAATGTGACAGGCAGAAACAGGCCCTGTACTCACCCCCTTGTGGCTGCTGTGCTGTCCTCAAACTCCCATTAAGATCTGGGTAGGCCACCATCAGAATGTGGGCCATTATGGGGGGTCATGGTCACCGTTGGGCCGACATCCCCAGCTTGACCTCTGCGATCTTCCCGGCCTAATGTCTCAGGTCCTCCCCCCTTTTTCGACAGTGTGCGCTCCACCAGCTGTGGACCCCCAGGCTCCACACTTTCCAGACGATTGCTCTCCATAACTCCTTTTTCTGATGGGTGTTTACCTGCATGGATGAAAAACAAAAATCAAGGGATCACAATCACAAGATTTTGTCACAAAAAGTTGAGTCACATACATCTCAGAAACACTAAGTTAGAACTTTTCTATTTGTGAACACACCACAAGTATGACACACACAAGCCCATAAGTACAGGGGTATGAGTACAGACATGTATTTGCACCTGCTGACTAACCCAGTAACCTGCCCAGGGCCTACAATGACTAAGCAAGCTTACTGAAATCAGGTAGCCCATGCTCCAGCAAACTGTACTGTGAGGTGAGCCACATATAAACACTACACACCTATGTGGCTTCTGTGGGCTAAACTCCTTAGGCCTGAATGGACTAAAACATCCACACTCTGGACTGGGTCCCATACTGGGAGATACAACTGACAGGTCCTGGTCTCTGCAGGCTGAGCTGACAGAACCTTTATGACATTACATTTCTATCACTTTCATGCATGACTGTACATCATGTGCCCATTGGCAATTTGGCATGTGTTTGTGTGTGTAGCAGAAGGTACAGTGAGTCACTACATGCTTTTCACACAATATTTTAGCAACACCAAAAGTGAGATCTGTGGCAACATACAAATTGCTAACATGATTCTGTGATGACTCCTACCAGATGCTTGCACAGCTCATGCAGTCATGCACATACATGTAGGCTAACATTTTCAAACATTGTGAAGAAAAATATATCAGTGGATGGCAGTAAAGTCTCCTTAGTCAGTCATGTTCTTACAACACAAGGAGGATCAATGACACCAGATTAGCTCTCACTACACAAAGGAACTGAATTTAACATATGGTACTGCCCACTAATACCTGCACCAGGTACATCCCATCAATGCTACATAGACCGCAACAACAGGCATAGGCACACAAGAAGACTGAGTGGCACACAGGGGCACATTGTAGCCTGTGAGGAGGGAAAGAATCGTCTGATACAGGATCAATTGTGCCTATGTGATCCTTACCTGTGGCTCTGGTGAGCCATAGAGCTGTCTATACAGGGTTTTGACCTTAGTAACTAGCCTCTCCAGTTCCTCTGGAGAGAAGGCAGGGCCCTATCACCTGCTCGACATGGCATGATTGCTCCCAGAAGCAGCACACAGCAGCTCAGGTAATGAAGGTGTTGCTGGCAGCAGTGTCAGGAGTCAAGGTACTGAATCTGCAGAATACGACGGTCACATCCACCACGTGCGCGGTTGTCACAGCTGGCAGATACAGCCATTGGCCCACGACTGCCACTGGCAACAACATTGACCTATGGCTGCGTCAGCCACGGTTGCAACCGCACTGATGACTTCCGCTGGCGGTCTTGAGCGGTTCTTAATGTCCAGTGAAGTAGGTCTGGCATTCGCCATTTTGGCTCCCTGAAATGCTGTACTGGACTTTATGAGTTGCGTCACACCCTAAATACATGTAATGATTCCTCACAACCATCCTTATTTTTATTGTCAAGCAGGTCCTTCTACTCAACCAATATTGGGGCATGTTGCAGGGCATAGATGGCATTCAACAGCGGTGCATAGACCACCAATCGCCAATGGTCATTTTTGCAAATAGGGAAGGCAGTCACATTTTGAGGATCAATTATGTAGCACAAAATTGAGTTTCACCCAATACCATGTTGTGGGCACACGTGGGAAACTATATGGGTCACATGACCCTTGTGTAGTTGCTAGGTGGAATGAGTACTGGGTGCCATGTCTATCCAGTCAGAAATGATATGTCACATGATAATCTTGGCATGCATCATGTATGCTACTGTGGACACACTGACTGATGTCACAAATCATGTCTTGTCACACATAGGTACCCAAGGAGAGGGAGGATGCAATAACCTCCAGTATACCATCCACTGCTAGACCTGCAGACCATGGAGCAACACCATATAATCATGCACTACCGCCTGGATAGCCAAACAATTGTGGACTTTTGTAATCAGTTGGAGACAGATCTCATGCCAGCTATTGGTTATCCAACCAGCATACCACCCATTGTACATATCATGCCAGTGTTGCACTTCCTAGCCACAGGGTCCTTCCAAAATACAGTGGATCTATCTGCTGGGATGTCCCAGCCTATGTTCATTCTGGTGTTGAGGGATATCCTCTCAGCAATGTTGGAACACCTTAAAACCTATGTCCAATTTCCCTGACATGAGGATTTAGCCAATGTGAAGGCTGATTTGTATGGTTTTGCTCACCTTCCACATGTGGTGGGGGGCATTGATGGCACAAATGTTGGCTTGGTGCCACCATAGGATAAATGAACAAGTCTATCAGAACACAAAGAACTTCCATTCCATCAACTTGCAAGTTGTCTGTTTGGCGAATCTGTACATTTCACATCTGTGCCTGTTATCCAGGTTCAGTCCATGATTCCTTCATTATGCAAAACAGCACCATACCCCATTTGATATCACTGTGGCCAGAGAGGGCCTGGCTAGTTGGTAAGTCATGTTTGTACTGACTGTGTGTGTGCAATATCAGGTGTTACAATCATACATTTTGGGACTCATTGTTAGAAATGTGTCCCATTCCTTGACAGGAGACTCTGCATATCCAAACTGTCCTTGGTTGTTGACACCACTAAGGAATCCAACTTTGCCAAGGGAAGTCTGCTTCAATGAAGCCCATGTGAACAAGGTGGGTAGTGGAGTGGGCTTTCGGGCTCCTGAAGGCAAGATTTTGGTGTCTTGATCAGACAGGTGGAGCCCTCCTCTACTCCCCTGTGAAAGTGTGTCGGATCACTGTGGCATGCTGCATGCTCTACAACCTTGTCCTGCGGAGGAACATCCCATGTATCCCAGAGGAGGGGGAGCCTGCAATGCCACTGCATGAGACTCCTGAAGTGCCAAGTGAGGATGACAGTGGTGAAGAAGAAGGAGCTGAGTTGCAGGAAGATCTCATCAACAGCCACTTTTCATGAGTGTAAGTGTGTTGTGATGTAATAACTGTGACCGTACAATGAACTGTAGTTGTGAGAATGTGTTGAGTTCACTGTGTTTGAAGCAACTGGAGAGCTGACACTGTGCAATATTCAGCCAAAGGCTGCTTGATAAGATTGCTTTTGACACATCCCCACCTTGATGATGTTGTTTTGTTTGTGATTGTTTCCCTGCAATGTGAGTAGTTTTCCAGTTGCTTGTAATGTGATTTGTGTAATGCATATGATTCCAAGCCTATACTACTTGTTTTGTCTTTATACAGGTACCTTCACCATGTGGGCATTTCAGAGTTGTGACATTGTCAGGTATGTGCTGTTGGTCTGACATATGAAGTAGACCTTGATTGATCCAGGTAGTTGTTCTGCTTTCCTACATATCTCATATCAGAGCTTACAGAACCTCTCTGGAATGCACTTCTGAGTTCAAAGAAGACCTTTATTGTTGTTAATTCTCCCCACCCACAAGTTCTTGAGGGACGAATTAGTACATTTCAAGCACACGTTCAAAAGTGTAAAAGTAGTCGCAGCAATGAAAGCAAAATATATCACAGTACTTCTCAGTTGCAATGTACACAGCAAATATATAATATATTCAAAGCAAAGCATAAAAGTCAAATTCATCACCGTTTGAGCAAGGTGGCAGGGCATAAATATTCAGCTTCATCTTTCTGGGGTCTGCAAGTTGATGACTCCGGTCAACTGCGAGAAAGAGATTATCTACCCAAACGGGAGACTGGCAACTGACGTCTAGCTCCAGCTTGAAGTCAAGCAGATTCGAATCTGAAGAATACAATGTGCAAGCTGTCTTGGCACAAGTCTCATACACTCAAACTCTGTGACCTATACTACTGTTCTGCTTTCCTACATATCTCATATCAGAGCTTACAGAACCTCTCTGGAATGCACTTCTGAGTTCAAAGACGACCTTTATTGTTGTTAATTCTCCCCACCCACAAGTTCTTGAGGGACGAATTAGTACATTTCAAGCACACGTTCAAAAGAGTAAAAGTAGTCGCAGCAATGAAAGCAAAATATATCAGATTCGAATCTGCTTGACTTCAGGCTGGAGCTAGACGTCAGTTGCCAGTCTCCCGTTTGGGTAGATAATCTCTTTCTCGCAGTTGACCGGAGTCATCAACTTGCAGACCCCAGAAAGATGAAGCTGAATATTTAGGCCCTGCCGCCTTGCTCAAACGGTGATGAATTTGACTTTTATGCTTTGCTTTGAATATATTATATATTTGCTGTGTACATTGCAACTGAGAAGTACTGTGATATATTTTGCTTTCATTGCTGCGACTACTTTTACTCTTTTGAACGTGTGCTTGAAATGTACTAATTCGTCCCTCAAGAACTTGTGGGTGGGGAGAATTAACAACAATAAAGGTCTTCTTTGAACTCAGAAGTGCATTCCAGAGAGGTTCTGTAAGCTCTGATATGAGATATGTAGGAAAGCAGAACAGTAGTATAGGTCACAGAGTTTGAGTGTATGAGACTTGTGCCAAGACAGCTTGCACATTGTATTGGTGGAAGCTCAGAAGTGTCCATTGGACTTGCTTTGTGCACTGTGGTGGGCCAAGTGCATCATATGTGTCATCATGTGGACATGAAATATGTAGTCATAGATTGAATGCAAGTCATTTCACCATCACATTGGCTAAACACTTTTTTGCATGACTGGTATGTAGCTGTAGATATATTTCATCATTGCAGGCCATAGTGCATGTATCACAACACTGACATGTGTGTGTCATGCCACTAAATGCATGGTACCTGGATCATAATGGGCCTTTGATCAGGGACTGTTACACTGCCATCTTGGATTATGTGGTACTGGATAATTTTGGTGTGGTATGGAATAAGGCTAAAGCTGGTGGCATCATTCACTTTCACGTTTGTCCATTCTACGGGTCAATGACTGGCAAATCATTTTCCTCCCTGACCTGGGGGGCTGTACTTTGGGATATATGTTATGAAACTCAGTATGAGTTACACATTCTTGTTTTTGCAAGTCCAGACATATGGACAGCCTATGTGCCGTACACTACTATACACTTTTGTGTGACCTGACACTTATGCTAATGTGTTGGTTTGTAATAATTATAATCCTGAGCAGGGTGCTATGTACCTGTGACATATCCCTCCTTGCAAAAGTAGATTGTGTCCTCATTATATGGTTTACATGGTCTTACATCTCTACATAGCAAATAGTGGACATTTAGCAAGTAGACAACAAGTTTCTGATGGGTGAATTTACTACAATGCCGTTGCAGAAGAACAATTGTGGACATAAAGGAACATAAAAGTAAAGTGAAGGTGAGTGCAGAGCACTGGGGAGATTACAGACAGGTGTTTTTGGGCCTGTGAAGCCTGTGCTGTTGTTTGGAGTCACTGACCTAAGGCCTGCTTGTAGTTGCAGACATGTCACTCTCTGTACTACACATACTATAAAATTGTTATCCCCCAGGTGAGTCCATTTCAATTGATATTTGTAAAAAATATGTATTGTATCATGTGACCACTGTGGTAGTGTTTGTAGTTACAGGAGCAGTGCCTGGAAGTTGTAGTCATGTCAGTCCCTGAACTTCACACACTGTACAAATGTCATCTCCCCAGGTTAGTATACTTCAATTGTGAGTTGCCCAATAGAGCACTTTGGACAGGTGAACACTGGGAGGATGAGTTGAGTAACAGTAAATTAGGCGAAAGATGAACAATGAGCATGCATGACATTACATTTTGGTAACATTTTTAGTGCTGTGACTTACCAGACTCCACTCCCCCAGGTATTCCTGTCAAGCCCTCAGGATGCAGGATGGCCAAGACCTTCTCCTCCCAGGGAGGAAAAGGTCACTGGGAGGGCCACCGCCTGTCTTCTTGGACTGCAGCTGGGTGTCTGGAGACCAGGGAATAGACCTTGCTCCGAGGTCGTCCCGCCTCTTCCTGATGTCCCCCCTTGTGTGCAGAGTGGTGCCTACAACATTCACTCTGTCTACTATCCTGTCCCACATTTCCATTTCCTTTTCCATTTTCTACTGAGAGGGGTATGTTGGGCTCCAAACAATTGTGGCTCTACTCTTATGATTTCATCCATCATGACTCTCAACTCATCTTCTCAGAAACAGCAATTTTATTAACGTAACATGGTGGAAAAGAAATAAAAAGGGTGAAAGTGACAAAGACAACAAGGGAAGTGCAAAAGAGTGTGAATGGAAAAAAGTCTGTACAGGGTATTGAATGGGATGGTGACAAAAAGGGATGCCTAATATGAGGCTCTGTGGTAACAAAATCTTCTGGCTTGTGTGTATTGGGTGGACAATACAAAGAATTGTGGTCTGTGAAGGGGTGTGTTTTATGGTGTCCCTTGCAGGTGTGTCCAGTGTGGCAATGAGTGTCAGCTGTGTTGTTTTCAAATTCCTCCAATGTGCAGTTGTTTATTACTTTGCTGATCGCGAACCGTGGTTCGGACTGCCATTGGCTGGCCGCCATGGAGGTCTCCCACGGTGGCTGTGTACTTGTAATATGATCAGTAGTTGGTCGTGGGCTGGAGGACAAGGAGGTCAGACACCTACTTCCAGTCTGCCACACCTCTGCCAGACTGGCTTTTTTGGTCCTGCATGTATAACTCGTAATAGGTCGGTCTGAAAGTCTGCCAACTTGACGGTCTTCTTGGGACCGGCAACATGGCGGTCTGCCGATCTGACCGCCAAGCTCATAATGAGGCCCTGTGTCATATAATGGAGATGAAGGACCCTGTGTAAATTCACTATCGAGCTGAGGCTGACATGGCACAGTGCTCAAGAGTTAGGTATTAATGAATCTAAAGAAGTTCAGTACTCTTGAAACTAATACATGGTTCTGTATAATGCTGTATTTAATGATGAAACATCAGTATACTTTTTGAAGACTTGGCAATAAATCACCAGACTTTTGGTGGGCAAACCCATAACTTCAAGCAGTGTAAAGTCACGTTCATACAGCCCTTCCAAATGCTTCAGGAATGGGCTCTAATGGGCAGTTTTGCTCACAGTTCACTGTAATGCCACTGGGCCATGAGTTTGAAGGTATTTAACACATCCGATAGTTATCAGATGTGTTGAATAACTTAACCTTCATTAAATTTGTAAGGGCAAATCTGCTGAAATTTTATGCTGGAAAAGCACATGGCATTTACCATATCATGAGGATTTTGGGGCGTTAAACACCAAAAACCCACATGTTATTCCACACAAACTCATAATAGATGTTATTGCACCCGATAAATAAGGTGCCCCATGGTAATGTTATTTATTAGGTGCATTAAATAACACTAAAACCTGTAATCAGGACTTAGAAGACTGGAGCTGGAGGTTAGTAAAAATATGTCTCCAAAGAATTTAGTCAGGGAAAAGGTAATCTTGTAAGACTTTCTCTTCCTCATTAAACAATAAACAATTGATTTTACATTTACATATAATTTTTAATAAGTATTATAAAGAGTTCTTGTTTTTACAGCTAGTTGAAAGATTGCATGATTTAATGTAATAATGAATCCCATTGTTTGACTATGGCACAGACAGCCTTACTACAATGTAAGTATCTTTAATTGCCTTGCCACTATAAGGAAATGTGTATTTTGCTATGTGTCTTAACTTTAAAAGCCATTCACCCTGCCTTATAACCTGTAAGACATATATAGGGGTGACTTGTAAATATTTCAAAGGAAGGTTATGACCTGTCAAAAGGTGCTATTTTGACATATCTCCAGGCAATATCTAAGCTGCCACAGTCAGGCTATAGTGGTGGGCCTCTAGCTTTCATTTTCACTGTCACTATACTGCATGGCACTATACCTGCTGCAGTTCACTAGTAACACTTAACTTACAAGCCCTGGGCATAATTTGTCTGATATACTATCGCTTAATATGTAAGTTAAATATGCAAATTAGGAGTATAACAAATGAATTATTTCAAAAGTTGGAGCACATTCATTTTACTAGTGATTACCAGGGGTAAAGTGCACAGCATTCTAGAGACAGCAAAAACAAATAGGGGAAAATCTGGGGAGACATTACATGAAAGATGGCAATTTCCTAATAAGCATTACAAACAGTACTATAATCAGACACTGAGATACATTTACTGTCTTGAAAACATTGAAAAACACACAGCATTATTTTATATTACTATTATTATATGCAGATAATAATTAAGCACTGATATACCGTAAGTCATCTAATTGCAGAATAGTTAACTATGTGAAAACAAATTAGAAACTAAGCAATGTCACCTCACAAATCACTCTTGAAAATCATTTAGATCTTGTGATTCAAGATGATCAAATGTATCTTTAGGACAATCCCAAACATCCACTTCTCAATCATTTTAAGTTCCATGAGCAATATTATGAAAAGTGGCACAAACCACAGTCATTTTACACACCATCTCTGGAGTGTAGAGCTGCCTCCCTCTCGACTGATCTAAGCATCTAGATCTCAACTCAAAGATGCTATAAGTTCCTTCCACATTCCATTTAATTCCTTGTTTTTTTTCAAAATCCAATACAAATTTCTTTTGAGCTTAATTTTGTGAAGCTTTAAAATAGTGTTGTTTTCCGAATTTAAAGAGCATACCTTTGATCAGCTGAAAACAAACTAAAAATAATGTTTTAGAAAGGTGAGACAATGAGATATGATTAATCTCACACCAAGACATTTCCTAGATATTATTAAAACACACACATTTGTTAATTGATGGGCATTAATATGATTAGTTGTGTAACCTTTTACTCATAAAAATGTGGGTTGTCATAAGTATGTCCTTGTTGTATACTATACCCACATTTTTTGCAGGACCATGAAACATTGTGTTATAAGATGCCATATTACTGAAGATGGGTGGAGAATTACTGAAAAAAAGTTAAATAAAAAGATTGACCTTAGAAAATGATTTCAAAGATTTACCTTGTTTATGACAAGTTCCAAAAATAACAATGATGTGCTTTTTTTAAAGATTTTTAAAAACATATTTGTATGTAATTTATATAATATGCAAATACCTTATTTGTTTAATAAGAATGATAAAAAGAATTCACGTTTTACAAATTATATGTCAAATAATAAATAATGATATATAAACACACACACACACACAGATGTATATAATTTGGTAAAAGGAACACCTTATTGAATTAAAAGCTAATAGTACACCATTATAATATTAGCACCATTGTACTCATTCCTTCTACCAAATAGTCTAGATAGATATTGTACTAATATAAAAAATATATAAAATCTTACCAAATAGGAGGGAGTTGCCATAAACCCCAGTCTGAAAACATTGATTTATTGTAGAGTCTGAAGATGTGTGAATCATGTGCAGTTCCAGAATACTTGGCAAGTATTCTGGTTAAATAGTACTGGAAATCTACAACAGTGTCCATATGTGTACAATAATTGTGCTTCATTTTCCTATACATGTGTGCTGTTGCAGCCAGTGCTACTAATTGAATATGAGTGAGTCTATTGCTCCCAACACATGATAAAACTGGAGTATTTGGTAAACTCCATGCTTGATCTTAATTTGCTTTTCTAATGTATTAGGAAAATGCAGATAGGAAGGAGTAGTTTTGGTGATGCCATCT
This sequence comes from Pleurodeles waltl, assembly GCF_031143425.1. Taxonomy (NCBI): domain Eukaryota; kingdom Metazoa; phylum Chordata; class Amphibia; order Caudata; family Salamandridae; genus Pleurodeles; species Pleurodeles waltl. Next base: position 353,539,057 of record NC_090443.1, read on the forward strand.
AGTATAGTAGGCCAAAAAGAAGGTAAAGCATTCTGTGAAATTCCTGTCCTCCTGGCTCAAATGTTTTGGACGATCCAGATGCCAGATGCCAGCAAATGCAGTACTGACATTAGCTTCACATATGGTGTGATTGCATTGAGGGACCAGTCTTGAATTGCAGAGACGGTCCAATTCTGTACAGTAAAGCAAATGTCAATTCTTTCTTCAATCTGTAAAATGTAATGACCTCCTCCTTCTTTAGATCAATGAGACTGATCCTCTGATCATAAATTCTGTCCTTCCTCATTCTTTGTAGATTGTGTTGCCATAGATGTTTACTCAAATACAAAAAAGACAAGGCCTTACTATTCTCTATGTTTTAAGTCTGTCCAGAAATTGTAGGATGGGCACCTTCAAGTTGTATTCTGCCGGTGTCTTCTGTTGGGGCAGCTGTATTGTGCGGAGGTTTGTATAGACTTTCCTTTTCCTAGCTGAGCCAGGTCTCCCTTCCTGGAGCTCTTTCGGCTTTGTTCCCATATCAGGAGGGTGACCATTGACTGGTAATGCAATTTTTAGCAGTGGTTCCTTAAAATTAGAGCTGCCCCCATGTCCATAGTCTTGCTGTACTCTTCCTTGGAGGTCTGCCACGCTCTGTCTGCCAGCTTGTTTTCTAGGTCGACAGCCTCCATAGCCTTGCATAGTTCCACTGTGAGGTCTGATCTGTCTGCTACATACAGTATCTCTCCTCCGTGTAGGCTATTTGCGCCTGAATACTTTACCTCCGGGGCTAGGAGGGGTTCTGTGTCACTTGTGGACTAGTGAGCTCCTGGTGCAACGGAGTCTATGTGTTTTGTGTGCAAGACTGCTATTTTTTGAGTAAAGAATCACTGCCATTTAGTGACCACTCAAACTCCTAATGTCCCCTCAGAGTGTTGTAGCTTGCCCCATCTTTGAGAGCTGTAATAGTGCTTTGAAAATGGTCATTGGTGGTAGGAGGAATGCTGTTTCATCTGCCCTTTGAAACTGTAATGAGAAGGAGAGACCCTTGTCCATGTTTAAGCTGTTTTTGTGCATGTTCTGATTGTTTCTTGAACATTCGCAGGAGCGAGAGCATTGGTACTGGCTCTGCTTCTGGCCGTGTTCAATGCTTCCTATTCTTCCACCCCTGGCTTGTCTCCATCTGCTGTCTTTCTGTGGGGATAGACTTAGGGGCATATGTAAGAAAAGTGGCATTTCATCCTGTGCAGCGTCACTTTTCTTGCGCCCCTTATTGCCTCCCTCATGCCAACATGTGTGCGCAGTATTCAAAATATGGCGCACCATGGCGGTAGGGGACTAGCATTAGAATTTTTGATGCTGACCCAGACCTTTGCAGGATTAGCATAAAAAATGTTGATGCTAATCCTGCAAAGCCCATTAAGGCCCATTGCAATCAATGGTGTTCCTCCTTTTAATGCCTGCTCTTAGCAGGTGTTAAAAGTGCCGAAAAAAATGACGCGAAGAAATCTCTTAGATTTCTTAGCACCATTGTTTGGGCCTCCCTGATGGGGGAATGCCCCCTTTGCATACATAATGCCTGGGACTGGCATAATGTAACACAAGGAGTTCCAAAGTGGCACAATGCATGCACTTTGTAAATAAGGTGCAGCGATTTTGGCATCGTTGGGCCACATTAGCGTAAATAAATTATGCTAATGTGGCACAAGGAGGCGCTAGGGCCTCTTAAACATGCCCCTTAATTTGGGCATTATCCTGGTCTTTCCTAATCTAATTTTTTACAGTTTTATTTTAAGTAGCCGGTGAAGATTGTGGCACTGCCGCTGGGTATTAACCTGAGAGAACTTTCTTGTGCCATTAAATTGGTGAGGTGTCTGGCTCTCCTTACTTTTCCCTCCCGGTTACCTTGTTCACAGCTTGTTCTCAGCTGCCCCACTCCTCCACTGGCAGGACAGGCGGGGTTGCCTGCTCCTGCAGGGGATGGGGGAAGGAGGATGTCAACCACAACCTTCACTTCGAAGCTTAGTTTTGAGAAGACATGGGGTACTCTTGAAGAACAAGGATGAACGGGGGAGAAGCGGGAGGAGTCTTGCAGGGCAAGCTGAACGGCAATCTAAACCAGTCGCTTCCACGCTTGCTTAGGATGTACCCCTTTCTAGCAGCGCTGGCATACCGCTGCATGCCTCCTTGTCCCTCCTACCATTTTCTAGGTACCAGTGTAGTGAATCCTATCTTGTTTTAATGGAGAGCAGGAATTAGCTTAGCCTTCTGACTTGCAGACCTGTGCCCCGTCACCCAGTGACTTTTACCCTACTTAGCTTGCTCTGTTTTAACACAATTATTTAATTATATCTTTCCAAGATGGCTGCATTGTTTTTAGTTAGGGCAATGTTTTAGTTTCATGCTATCAATGCCACTCTGCTAAGGCGTCACTACCAGCGCCAGAAATAGATAAGATGTAGGTAGTCAGATTAGGTGCTTTACCACTTCTTGCTTTCGAGGGAGTTGTTTATGTAATTGCCATCCAAAGCATGTCTTGTTATCTATTGTTTGGAAAAAGTTCTACGTCAGGGGTCCGATCAGATCTGTGCAAATGCACCTCATACAGACAGATAGAGGGATTCCTACCAGACGCCATCAATGCTCTCCACACTACACGTCACCTTGATGCTAACCCAGATTTCGTGTTCCCACTGAGTCTGATCTAGAGACCTCACTCCAATGTATTGAGGGTTGGGGGGCTCTTCTCAGGGACATGGTACTGGCAGATTAGGTTTAACACATCTAGGTTAGGGGTTGGGTTCATCATGTTAGGATATTAGGACATATTTCATATCTCATGTTTTTGCAAGATGTTGGGGGTCTGTGTATTAATGACTCTCTTGTTCACAATTCTGTTTCTTGCATTATTCATTATCCTAATACTTGCAGCCCATGCAACTTATCGTAGATTGCAGTTTTGTTAATAAAACCTATTGAAAGCTTTACTGCATCTCCTTCATTGCCTGTGTTTGACTGAGACATGTTGTTCATGTGAGAAAGGGTAATCTCCGTTTAACCACAACCTCCCTAAGATGTCGCTCTCTTAAGTCCATGCACAAATGCTGCCACAACTCACCTTTTACTGTTTGGGTTTTTGGTGAGGTGCTGCTTGTGAGCCGGGAGGGGTGGGACAACAGTTACGACTCATTGTAGGATTGGCATAGTCGCCTACAAACATATGTACCGTCATCCTTTAACCAGCAGTCTTGCCTAGAGCAAGAGTCCAAACTACGACACCAGGACACCAGAACACTGATGCTGAACTTGTACTGCCACCTTGCAGGCACCTTGCCACCCATACTTCAAGTGGGCTCTCCCTTCCTGTCTCCAATGCTCCTGCTTGCTACCTCTACTTTGCAGTTCCCCCACCCCCGCTGCCGCTTCTGCATTGCCCCACCATACCTACTCCCTGCCTTACCACTCCAAACAGCAGCAGAGTAGCAGGGGAGCAAATGGCAGGTGGATGCGGCAGCTTCCGCACTGCAGTGGGGGTTGATTGGTCGGGCCTGACCTTTCTATATCTATGCCGAGTTAATTACTATACTTCCCTTGTTAGGGGTTGGATCCTGTTCTTATTTCATGCGGTTCTTGCGATTGTACACCCTTGATCACATGATTTCATTCCTCCACACCTTTAATTGTTGAATTTTCAGACTTCTTGGAGCTTGCTTCCATCGTATCTATATTAATGTTCACCCTTTTTGTAGGGCTACATATTTTATTTTAGACGCTTCTTTCTGTTGCAGTAAAAACAGAGGCCACTGCAAGGGGCCTTGTGGACTTCCTGTTCTAAACTGACAGCATTACTTCTCACTCCTGCACTACTTCCTTCCCCATGTAAACAGCGCTTCTAGCAGAAATCGGCTGAAATGTGTTTCTACCTTCCATTGGCAATCCCCTACTGCAGCAGCACGGTATATCCTATATCTTCACAGTTATTGTGCTGTGAGTGATATACCCTTCAGCTCAGACTGATTTACCGGTTTGCATTTGAGCTTACTGTCTTTCATCTTCAGTGAGTTGCAGTATCCTTAAAATACCAAAGCTTGTCCCTTGGAAAGTCCTCCTTCTAGATTGACAATGGCGCTTGGATTTCCTGTGTCATCTCTGAGTCAGTGCTGCTCCTGTCTCCAGTACCTTAAACTGACTTTAGAAACACTCAGGTATATCATTGATATACGTGCTATATTGGAAGTACCTGTTTAAGTGTTTGTGCTCACACTGCTGAAGGGATTTGCTGATTGAATCATTTCCAGTCCCTTGTCCAGAGCCTTTTCAAAAACTACAGTGACCTCTTTAGTATGGTTGCTACTAGACCCCAGATTGGTTACTTGCATAGTGCAAGCACAGCTACCTGGTGAGCCTTGGTGGTATCTTCCCACACAGTATGGACTATGCTTTTCTCAAAGTTTAAGCTCCTTTATTTCCTTAGTTCAATGTTCTCTTAAAGCTGCTTACCCTATGAGCTTCGCTAGTAGCACCAGAGTCCCATGCACTGCCACACCATTTTATCGCTCCTCTATTGGATTTGGAATAAAAATCTAGGTTTCAGATCAGTTTTGCTTTCTTTGAAAATAATGTCACTTTATATTGCTTCAAACACTTTCATTTTCTTTCCTGGGCTTGTTGCATCAAAGGTGAGGCCAGTGGGTGGCTGGTGATCTTCCACACTGGTTGAGCATAATACTACACTTGTCTTGATTTCCCATGAGTCAGTCCTTTTTTTCCAGAAAGGGTGGGAGAGGGGTACTCGTACCACAGAATCACAAGGAGAACACACTCACATGTACACTGTCACTCAATCATGTTCACTTGCATTCAGTCACACATTCTTATTCTCACTCATTCATTCTCACCCACAGTCCTTTATTGTGTGACTGCTTCACACTGCCTTACACTTATTCACAGTCTTTTATGCTCACTCTTTACTGCCACTCGCAATCTCACTCTCCCATTCTCACTTATGTAAACGCCGCTCTGTGCAGTGTGGCCAGGAAGAGGATGAACATATGACCTACATAGCTGAGGCATACTGGTGAAGTGTGTATAGCAAAGCAGAAGCAAATGGATTGAGGGTGCCTCTGTAGAGAAAGAGAAGGTAACAAAGAATGGAAGAAATACAGTCAAAACAGTTGGGTCCTGATACATAACTACCAAGTATCAATCACAGGGCATCACATCACCTGAACTGCAACAGCAATTGTATCCTGGAAAATATAGTCCAATTCTGAATCATGCAAACCCACTAACATGTTCATATCAGCTTTGGGCCATGCCAAACCCTCTCCGTGTGGGTCTAATGTGATAATGCCATTCCCAAACCCATAGAAAACAGAAGACAATGATACAGAGAATATATGTGCACAAAAAGACACTGACAACAAAGGTTTTTTTCTAGTCTTAAAGCTTAAACCCCTCTTTGTGACTTTGGAAGTGGAAGTGAATGTACCCAGAGAAGCACTGGAAGAACTCATGTTGCCTCTGCCCTTTACATGAAGACAGAGAATATTAGATGTTGAGTTACTGGAATTGACAGGTTACTACATGCACCGATCCAAGACGTACAGGTAGATTTTCTGGTTTGCTGCAGGAGGTGATGGAGAGTGCTAGGAGTCTCACTTACCCTATGATAGAAGGCTGTTAGAAATGGGGTCTCTATGTGGCAGTGGTTTGCACCCTGTCCAATTAAGGACCCTCGCTCTAGTCAGGATAGGAGAGTCGTACAGCTAAGATAACCCCTGCTCACTCCCTTGGTAGCTTGGGTCAAGCAGTTAGGCTTATCTCAGAGGCTATGTGTAAAGTATTTGTACACACACACAGTACCACAGTGAAAACACCACAAACGTACCCCACACCAGTTTAGAAAAATAGCAGTGAGTTATCTGAGTAAAATAAGACCAGAACAACAAAAATCCAACATACACAAGTAAAGATACACATTTTCAAAGATTAAGGCCATCATTACGAAAATGGCGGTCTGTTGACCGCTGCGGTACAGGTGACAGTCGGACAGTCGCAGGCCCAGTGGTGAGGACCGCCATATTACAAGTGGAGGGAAGGCAACTACAGAACACAGCCAGGTTTCCGTCCAAACTGCCAGTGTGGACGGACCGCCACAGTCGGCGGCGCCCATTTCCAGGCCGGTGGTCAGGAAGTTTCCCATGTCTGTATTACAAGGCTGCATACCGGTAGGATTTCAAGGGTGGTCTCACTTCCATGAAAAGCATGGCGGAAACGAACAACAGAAAAGGGAACACTCACCTTCAGGAACACAGGCACATCCATAGACGCCATTGGCACATAAATTGCAAGTCTTCCCAATGCTCCTGTTGGCCATTGACCTCCAGGACCTGCGAGGCCGACCAAGACACCAACCGTAAGTACACCTGCCTAGCACACACTGGCCGGAAGGACATTAGTACAGACACACACAGTTGCAAAATCGCACATTCACTACACATACACGTTGAACGAAAGCCACAACAAGGTTGTTATCATCAACACCAACGGTGCAGTGGTGCCGATATATTGAAAAACGTAAAATAGTAAGAATTGATTACATACAGAGGGGCTCAAGGGCCAGTCCAAAAGTTCTGCGGTGCCCGAGCACACCGGGCACAGTAGCATGCCGCAACTTGACTCCTGACTGCAAAGTGCTGACCTCCACAGGGCAGGGGTATCAATGGGGAATGCAGGCATTTCAGGGATGAAGGGCAGTTTGGGCTTGAGGAGGGGATCCTCTGGTCTGGGCTTTGAGGGTGGGGTCCTTAGGCTTACCCCTGAAAGGTGGTGGTTTAGCCGCAAAGAGGGTGATTTGAGCTTGGACTTGGAAGTGAAGGGAGTGGGCTGGGGCTTGGAAGTGGAGGGAGTGGGCTTTGCCTTGGCTTTGGGAGAGGTAACTGTGGACTTGGAGGGGTGGAAGTCTTAGGTGGAGGGCATGGCGATGACCAGGGGAGGTCTGGGAGGTGGAAGGCAAGGGTCTGGGAAGGTTAGCAGGGAACATAGGGGAACGGGGACTGGGCCAGTGGTGGGGAACAGGGAAAACTCTGTCAGGAAACGTTTCTTAGGGGCACAATGTAGGTCGTGGGAAAGACATTTGGGAGTAGAGGGAGAGGGTATGGTTGAGAAGTGTGTACATGGAGGTGCCTTGGGTACAGGTGTATGCCATGTGTTTTCTGGGTGAGTGTTGGGTGGGTAAGTGTGGGCATTTAGGTGTACTGGGAGGAGTGGTGGAGGGAGATGGCAGGGGGGATGTGTGAGTGAATGTTGGGGTGGTGTCTGCAGGTAGGGTGGATGTGCTGCATGTGGAGGTGTTGGTTGTTGTGGTGTGTGTGCATGTGGTGTATCGGGTGCATGTTTGGGGGTCTGATAGTTTGGTGACAGTGACAGTGAGGGCACACGTGGCAGGATCTGGGACTGGTGAGGTGCTGACTGCAGGTGTGAGTGGTGTTGTGCCTGAGGGGGGAGTTGGTGGGGGAGTCAGTGAATGGAGTGGATGTTGGCATGTCTGCATCTGAATGTGGTTTGTGTGCAAGACGGTGGTGACGTTTGTGGTGGTTGTGTCTATCCTTGCGCACTGTGTCTATTTATGTGGATGCATGTGGGTCAGTAAATGTGCCTTGGATGAGTGAGGGGAGAGGGATGTGGGGTTGGGAACAGGTAGCTGGAGGGGGGACAGAACAAGAAGGGACACTGGCTGCTGTCAATGAGTAGGTCAAAAGCCTGAAACGATCTCTGCATGCCAGGCAGGGCTCTGTGAATGCCTTCCAAGAACACATTGGTCAGCTGCATATGGGATGCCAGTCCCTGGATGGCATTCACGATGGTTGACTACCCCACAGGGTTGGACCTCAGGAGGTCAATAGCCTCCTCATTGAGGGCAGCAGGGACAATTGGGGCAGGGGCAGAGGTGCCCGGGTGAAGGAGACGGCCACCCTCCTAGGTGAGCAGGCACTGGCATCTGAGTGGGGAGCTGCATGGAGGACGGTGCTGGTAATGGGGGTGGCAGACAAAGACGGTGCTGGGATGGTCCCAGATGGGTCCGACAACACCAGGGAGCATCCATTGGAGGAGGAATCTGAAGATGTTGTCGATTCTGTCTCCCCCGTGGTATTCCCCTCGCCGTCTGTCCCTCTTGTCCCCTCGGCTCCGCTGGTATCAGCCTTCTGGGTCCCGTGGGCTGCAGCATTCCCCACTCACTGGTGCCCCTTCTCCTTCGACAGATGATGCTGATGCACATAAAGACAGAGGAGGAGAGGGAGGGAGGGAAGGTGGGAGAGAGAGTGGAAGGGTACAATAGGTCAATGCCAGCACAACAGTCACAGAGAGTAACTCCATCATGTTCTGATGCCATGCCATGCCATGACACGCCATGCCCTCACCTACACATGCTATAACAATGGAACACCACGGGAGAAACCACAGCAATGCACATGTATAACTCTGACTCTGATACAGATGCAATCGCGTACATGATTAGAGGCCTGCCCACCACACCCGCAGAGGACCTGCCCTCTTCACATGCCCATAGATACACACTATTCCTGGACTACAGAACCAACAGAATCTTGCATGGCTAATTGGCATGCTAACTAGGCCACTGTTAAATTGCACAGTGACATCTTGGCCCACCCTACCTCACTACACAGACAGTACATGGCAGCAGATTAAGGACTCAACATTCATCCCTGGCACAGTGGTTGGCAACAACTGATTATAATGGCCTGACACCACAGATGCTATGATCCTGCTGGCATGTGCTGCCTAGCCCAGCACAGATACCACATTGGAGCTAACTGCCCCTCCATTCACAAACTGCATGGCCACACATCTATAATGCAAATCCTGCCCGGCTGTCTAATACCCGTAGTGGACATGAATCCACTTAGTACCCACGCTATAGCTTCACAATAGTGCACACCCAGAGCCACTATGGCAACACATATCGTAAGTGAGTGTGTGTACTCACCCCCTCGTGGCTGCTGTGCTGCCCTCAAGCGCCCATCCACTTCGGGGTAGGCCACCACCAAAATGCGGGCCATCAGGGCGGTCAGGGTCCGATGGACATCCCTCCCATGTTGGGAAGAGTTTGCCAGCTGGACATCTGTGGTCTTCTGGGCCCAGCACCTCAGGTCCTACCACCTCATTCTGCAGTCGGTGCTCCACCGGGCATGGACCCCCCGGGTCTGCACTTGCTTGGTGATGGCACGCCATATCCCCTTCTTCTGGTGGGTGCTGACCTGCATGGGTAACACAGACAGAAGGACAAATTCATGTAGAGGGCATCACAGGGAAATCAGTGAACAGCACACATCTCATGACCACACTCACATGTCATCAATCCATGTAGGCTCAGACTCCTCACCCATGTCCATTCTCCAGTCACACTGACACGTCCCAAGGCCCCCATCCCCTTAAGCATCACTCACAGACTGGACAGTCACATTGGCCTTGCCTGCTGATCTGGTGCCCCATATAACTGTCCATACAGGGGTAGGACACCCTCCACGAGCTTCTCCTATTCCTCCTGGGTGAAGGCTGGGGCCCTATCTCCTGCAGGACGTGTGCCATTAAATTGGTGAGGTGTCTGGCTCTCCTTACTTTTCCCTCCCGGTTACCTTGTTCACAGCTTGTTCTCAGCTGCCCCACTCCTCCACTGGCAGGACAGGCGGGGTTGCCTGCTCCTGCTGGGGATGGGGAAGGAGGATGTCAACCACAACCTTCACTTCGAAGCTTAGTTTTGAGAAGACTTGGGGTACTCTTGAAGAACAAGGATGAACGGGGGAGAAGCGGGAGGAGTCTTGCAGGGCAAGCTGAACGGCAATCTAAACCAGTCGCTTCCACGCTTGCTTAGGATGTACCCCTTTCTAGCAGCGCTGGCATACCGCTGCATGCCTCCTTGTCCCTCCTACCATTTTCTAGGTACCAGTGTAGTGAATCCTATCTTGTTTTAATGGAGAACAGGAATTAGCTTAGCCTTCTGACTTGCAGACCTGTGCCCCAGTCACCCAGTGACCTTTACCCTACTTAGCTTGCTCTGTTTTAACACAATTATTTAATTATATCTTTCCAAGTTGGCTGCATTGTTTTTAGTTAGGGCAATGTTTTAGTTTCATGCTATCAATGCCACTCTGCTAAGGCGTCACTACCAGCGCCAGAAATAGATAAGATGTAGGTAGTCACATTAGGTACTTTACCACTTCTTGCTTTCGAGGGAGTTGTTTATGTAATTGCCATCCAAAGCATGTCTTGTTATCTATTGTTTGGAAAAAGTTCTACGTCAGGGGTCCGATCAGATCTGTGCAAATGCACCTCATACAGACAGATAGAGGGATTCCTACCAGATGCCATCAATGCTCACCACACTACACGTCACCTTGATGCTAACCCAGTCTTCGTGTTCCCACTGAGTCTGATCTAGAGACCTCACTCCAATGTATTGAGGGTTGGGGGGCTCTTCTCAGGGACATGGTACTGGCAGATTAGGTTTAACACATCTAGGTTAGGGGTTGGGTTCATCATGTTAGTATATAAGGACATATTTCATATCTCATGTTTTTGCAAGATGTTGGGGGTCTGTGTATTAATGACTCTCTTGTTCACAATTCTGTTTCTTGCATTATTCATTATCCTAATAATTGCAGCCCATGCAACGTATCGTAGATTGCAGTTTTGTTAATAAAACCTATTGAAAGCTTTACTGCATCTCCTTCATTGCCTGTGTTTGACTGAGACATGTTGTTCATGTGAGAAAAGGTAATCTCCGTTTAACCACAACCTCCCTAAGATGTCACTCTCTTAAGTCCATGCACAAATGCTTCCACAACTCACCTTTTACTGTTTGGGTTTTTGGTGAGGTGCTGCTTGTGAGCCGGGAGGGGTGGGACAACAGTTACGACTCATTGTAGGATTGGTATAGTCGCCTGCAAACATATGTACTGTCATCCTTTAACCAGCAGTCTTGCCTAGAGCAAGAGTCCAAACTACGACACCAGGACTCCAGAACATTGATGCTGAACTTGTACTGCCACCTTGCAGGCACCTTGCCACCCATACTTCAAGTGGGCTCTCCCTTCCTGTCTCCAATGCTCCTGCTTGCTACCTCTACTTTGCAGTTCCCCCACCCCCGCTGCCGCTTCTGCATTTCCCCACCATACCTACTCCCCGCCTTACCACTCCAAGCAGCAGAGTAGCAGGGTAGCAAATGGCAGGTGGATGCGGCAGCTTACGGCACTGCAGTGGGGGTTGATTGGTCGGGCCTGACCTTTCTATATCTATGGCGAGTTAATTACTATACTTCCCTTGTAAGGGGTTGGATCCTGTTCTTATTTCATGCGGTTCTTGCGATTGTACACCCTTGATCACATGATTTAATTCCTCCACACCTTTAATTGTTGAATTTTCAGACTTCTTGGAGCTTGCTTCCATCGTATCTATATTAATGTTCCCCCTTTTTGTAGGGCTACATATTTTATTTCAGACGCTTCTTTCTGTTGCAGTAAAAACAGAGGCCACTGCAAGGGGCCTTGTGGACTTCCTGTTCTAAACTGACAGCATTACTTCTCACTCCTGCACTACTTCCTTCCCCATGTAAACAGCGCTTCTAGCAGAAATTGGCTGAAATGTATTTCTACCTTCCATTGGCAATCCCCTACTGCAGCAACACGGTATATCCTATATCTTCACAGTTATTGTGCTGTGAGTGATAAACCCTTCAGCTCAGACTGATTTTCCGTTTTGCATTTGAGCTTACTGTATTTCATCTTCAGTGAGTTGCAGTATCCTTAAAATACCAAAGCTTGTCCCTTGGAAAGTCCTCCTTCTAGATTGACAATGGCGCTTGGATTTCCTGTGTCATCTCTGAGTCAGTGCTGCTCCTGTCTCCAGTACCTTAAACTGACTTTAGAAACACTCAGGTATATCATTGATATACGTGCTATATTGGAAGTACCTGTTTAAGTGTTTGTGCTCACACTGCTGAAGGGATTTGCTGATTGAATCATTTCCAGTCCCTTGTCCAGAGCCTTTTCAAAAACTACAGTGACCTCTTCAGAATGGTTGCTACTAGACCCCAGATTGGTTACTTGCATAGTGCAAGCACAGCTACCTGGTGAGCCTTGGTGGTATCTTTCCACACAGTATGGACTATGCTTTTCTCAAAGTTTAAGCTCCTTTATTTCCTTAGTTCAATGTTCTCTTAAAGCTGCTTACCCTATGAGCTTCGCTAGTAGCACCAGAGTCCATTGCACTGCCACACCATTTTATCGCTCCACTATTGGATTTGGAATAAAAATCTAGGTTTCAGATCAGTTTTGCTTTCTTTCTTTCTTTCTTTGAAAATAATGTCACTTTATATTGCTTCAAACACTTTCATTTTCTTTCCTGGGCTTGTTGCATCAAAGGTGAGGCCAGTGGGTGGCTGGTGATCTTCCACACTGGTTGAGCATAATACTACACTTTTCTTGATTTCCCATGAGTCAGTCCTTTTTTTCCAGAAAGGGTGGGAGAGGGGTAATCGTACCACAGAATCACAAGGAGAACACACTCACATGTACACTGTCACTCACTCATGTTCACTTGCATTCAGTCACACATTCTTATTCTCTCTCATTCATTCTCACCCACAGTCCTTTACTGTGTGACTGCTTCACACTGCCTTACACTTATTCACAGTCTTTTATGCTCACTCTTTACTGCCACTCGCAATCTCACTCTCCCATTCTCACTTATGTAAACGCCGCTCTGTGCAGTGTGGCCAGGAAGAGGATGAACATATGACCTACACAGCTGAGGCATACTGGTGAAGTGTGTATAGCAAAGCAGAAGCAAATGGATTGAGGGTGCCTCTGTAGAGAAAGAGAAGGTAACAAAGAATGGAAGAAATACAGTCAAAATAGTTGGGTCCTGATACATAACTACCAAGTATCAATCACAGGGCATCACATCACCTCAACTGCAACAGAATTGTATCCTGGAAAATATAGTCCAATTCTGAATCATGCAAACCCACTAACATGTTCATATCAGCTTTGGGCCATGCCAAACCCTCTCCGTGTGGGTCTAATGTGATAATGCCATGCCCAAACCCATAGAAAACAGAAGACAATGATACAGAGAATATGGGGCATATTTATACTCCGTTTGCACTGAATGTGCGTCAAAACTTTTGATGCACAATCAGCGCAAACGTTGCCCCATATTTAAACCCTGACGCCCGAGCCCGCGCAAGGGAAAAATTCACAATGTGCGCCATTTTCTGGATGTGGCAACCCGCCCTGCGTTAATGATATGCAGGGTAGGCGTTCCCGTCCAAAAAACGACGCACACAGCCGTGCGCCGTATTTATGCTTCCGGGCAAAAATTACTCTCGGCCGGGAGGCGGAGCAAAAAAATGACGCAAAGCCCGATTTGGTTCAAAATTTAACGTCTGGGTCAGGGCAGGCGTTAAAATGGGGCAAACACACCTGTATTTAATCAGAACACACAGAACAAACAACAGAGCAGCAGAGCAGCAACAGGGAGACATGGAGGTGATTTTTATTCAGCGTGCACGTCGACGCAGAGCCCTGCAGCAACAACAGCAGCTACAACAACAACAGCAGGGACCCCAAAGGCAGCGTAGAAGGCAGGAGAGGATATTCCGCCCAAGAACAACCCTGCATGGCCTCAGGGAACACGACATCATCCAGAGGTACCGGTTGAACTGGCAGGCCATTCAGCAGCTGCTGAGAAATATTGAACAGCAGTTGGCCCCCACTTTGGTGACACCCCACACCATACCAACAGAAACAAAGCTGCTTGCCGTACTTCACCTGCTGGCAAGTGGCTCGTTTCAGACAACTGGTGCCCTGGTTGGTGGAATATCACAACCATCATTCTCCGCATTCCTGCCAAAAGTACTGGATGCCATCATTTGCCTGACACCCCTCCACATCTGCTTCCCTAACACACTGCAGAAGCAGCAGGAAACAAAACAGGGGTTCTACGCCATCAGTGGCTTCCCACACGTCCTTGGTGCAATCGACTGCACACACGTACACCTTGTGCCGCCTGCTGCAACAGAACACCTCTACCGCAACAGGAAGCACACACATTCAATCAATGTGCAGGCCATAGTCGATCACCAAGGATTGATCAGCAACATTGTGGCAAAATATCCTGGGAGTGTACATGACGCATTCATCTTCCGTCACTCTACCATCAACCAACACTTCCAGGATGGATGGTATGGCAATGGACTACTTGTTGGTAAGTACAAAAATCCAACTTATATACACACTGCACAGCAACCCTCTAGGGAATACAACACATACACCACAATAGCAACACCTAGCCAGGAACACACTGAGGTCCTGACATCACTAGCCATGTTTCTGAAGTCACCATTGAACCTGTTGCACATTGGAATGTACTCCACAGCTTAATGTGAAGACATTAATGAGTGTGGTTGCCTAAATGTCACCTTGCAAATTGGAAGTGTCACAATAACCTGTACATTAATACATTGCATAAGTCTTAAGGTATGGGATGTCCAGGGTACTTTCATATGAACGTCTTAACTACACTTTCATGTGTTAACTCTGCATGGAACTATCATCTCACCCCCAGTGAAGACACACGGACACCTGTATCACAAGTCACAATGCAAGGGAGGGCACAATGTTATGAAAATAAAAATACAGACTGCTGACAAACGGCTAGCTAGCAAACACTTGCTCAGCCAAGGAAAAAACTCAATGCAAAACTTTTACCCTACAAGTATAGGTTGTCACATTAGTACACAAAAGAGTCACAGACAACACAAGACAACTACTGCAATCAAAGGTCTGTACAAGAGTGCTTTCTACATCTAATTGATCCCATTCTGTGTTTCTATTTCAGCTGATCAGGGGTATGGCATCCAGCATTGGTTAATGACACCATTTGGGAACCCCACTACTGCTGCAGAGCGGGCGTACAACGACGCCCATAAGAGGACACGCAGCATTGTTGAGCGGACCTTTGGGATCCTAAAGTCAAGGTTCCGCTGCCTTGACATCACTGGCGGTAGCCTACTCTATTCCCCAGAGATGGTCTGTAAGATCATACTCACTTGTGCCATATTGCACAACATTTGTATAAAAAGGAACATTCCCCTCCTTGAACCAAACCCAGACATGCCTGACGATGACGAAGAGGAGGATGCTGGCCTGCAACAGGAGGGGGAACAACCAAACACGGCAGCAGGAGTGCGTAGGCGCCAACAGCTTGTAAATAATTTTTTTTCATAATTTCTTATATCAACACTTATTGCACAATTGTAAATAAACACAGATAACAAACACCACATCATGCTTTAGCCTATTCATTTCTGCCCACCTTTAGTTCGAAATTGCTGAAGAAGAATGTCGTCTCATTGAGCAATAATGATATAACAATCATGACACACAAAAAAAACATCACAAATGTATGCACAGAGGGTAGGATGTTACATGATACATTACCATCCACAGAGGCCAACAGGAGTACAAATGTGGCAATTACACATGCCTGATCCAGACACCTGAGACAGTCTCTCACTCAGCCCAAAAATGTAGATCATTTGAAAGTCTCATTACACGTGTTCAGTGACAGGGTGGGACCATCCATGTGTACGTGACCATGTCCTCAATGGCTTCTCTCAAGTTTTTGATATAAACAATACCCAATTGGAACAACATTAGCTGCCACTAACTCATGAGGAGACCTTGAAGTTACAGTGACAACATACACCCAGACAGGTGATAGTGGATCCACATTCGCACACACATATAAACATATGTCATCCAATCAACCAAATATTTGCAAGCTGCCCATCACAGTAGTGTCCCAGTTCGAACCTAGCAGGAAGAATGTAACATGCCACTAAACCAGGTAATGCATAAAGGGCCACATACATCAACAATCTATTTGTCATCAGCACATGAGGAACGCTGAGATTTTGCAAACATAGGGGGTCATTCTGACCTTGGCGGTCTTTTTGCAAGACCGCCGAGTTAAAGCCGCGGTGAAGACCGCCGACCGCGGCGGTATGCCGCTGTGCGCATTCCGACCGCTGGGAGCGTTCCGCCGGAAAACAGCCAGCAGCCACACTGGCGGTCGGCGGGAAAGTGGAGACTGGTCAACCTCCACCACCACGCCAGCAGAACACCGCCCACAGAATTACGACCCACATTTCTGTGTGGCGGTCTTCTGTTGGCGGTCTTCTGTTGGCGGTCACCTCCCCATGGCTCCTGTCGCCTCCCGGAGGACCAACGCACAAGGTAAGTTGATCGTCCGTGAGGGGAGGGGGTGGGGGGGTGTTGTGTGATGTGTGCGTGCATGGGGGTGTGCGTGTGAGTGTGTAGAGGGGGTGTGTGAGTGCGTGCATGCGGGCGGGGAGTGCTGCTGTGCCTATGGGCAATGTGTGTAGTTCGGCGGGTGCGCATGTCGGCATGTATGTGTGCGGGTATGTGTCCCCGTTGTGTATGTGTGTGTGTAGGGGGTGTGTATATGTGCATGTTGGGGGTGTGTGCATGTCGGGGTGCGTGTATGTGCATGTCGGGGTGGGGGTGGGGAGGGGGTTCGTACCACCTCTGAGGGGTGGCAGGGGGGTGGAGGGTGTGGGGGGAGGACTCGGGGGGGCAGTGGGGGGTGGGGGAGACCCCTATCAGTGCCAGGGAAGGAATACCCTGGCCCCGATAGTGCCTACCGCCATGGTTCGCATGGCGGTTCCCGACCGCCAGAAACCGCGGCGGTAAGCAGGGTCATGATACCGTTGGCGGTCTTGGGTCGACCGCCGGACCGGAGTGCGCAGACTCCAGCCCGTCGGTCATGACCGCCGTGGCTGTCGGAGTGGGGAAGTGGCGGTCGATCGTGGCGGTGACCGCCGCGGTCAGAATGCCATTTTTTTGACCGCCGGTCTGTTCGCGGTCCGACCGCCGCCTCTCCGCCGACCGCCAAGGTCAGAATGAGGGCCATAGTCATTGCAAAATGGTATGTCAGATTGCTCCAAATCATCAATAGTGCATACGTCAAATGGGCAAATGAGATGAATGAATGGCTAACAGTGATTCATACCCAATGGCCTTACATTAGCCTGCTGCTGCAGGTTTTGCATAACAGAATAAATGAAAGCCATGGATAAATTAGCAAATCTGGAAGGGCAAACCCTAGGGTGCTGGGGGCCTAAGTCCACCTTTACCGCCCCCCAAATATACAAGAATCATGTACTTGTGAACTAAACACATGCATAAGGCGTATGTGTGGCCTACATGTCAAAAGTCAAACACAAATCAGATACACAAAATCATAATAGGACATGGTTTTCCCCATAAAAACTGTAAGTGACTATTGCACTCCCTGTTTGGACTATAGATAAATGCATTACCATGATAATTGTGGACACATTTTTTAGAAGGAATACATCATGGTATCCCATCCATTATTTCAAAATAGCCATCAGCAATTACCCAAAATATGTGTACAAATATGGTTAATACATTTTTTTAAGGTATCATAAATATTACAGTGTGAATGCATTCTATACATCCAATAAGGGACATGTGTCATAGCTAACCACAAATGTGTATCACATAGCGCCGTTTGGCCATGACAAATTTCCTTCCCCAACTTAAAAAAATGAAGACATAATTTAAAAATGCGTCAAATTTCCACGCATACAGCATGGGCATCATAATTTTTTCAAGTACAGGAGTGCACAGAATGCTGAGTACCTACATATGTTGACGCCATAGCTAGACAGAAAATTGTAAACCCATGATGATGCTATAAATGTGTGGTGCCTTCACGTCACATGCAGTTAGCTATGTTGTCCACACATATGTCACATGTGTGTCTGGTTGCTGTGTGTTGAAAATGTCCACCTAGCCTGTTTGATTGTGAGGGGTCATGCAGTCCTCAAGTAACCAGCTTTTGGATGTCTCTCTGGGATGCACATGATGAGATGTATGCAAGCCATTATTGTTGGGGCATACTAATGGAGGGGTATCTTTGACAACACCTGACTGTCCTGGCCACTGCATGTGTGTAGTAGGGTGTGTAACTGTAGCAGGAGACTCATCCAATGTTAATGTTGAATAAAAATTCATCCATGCAGTATGAGCATGTGGGAAAATGTATCATTACCATGTCATATTCACACAGTGTCATAGTAACTGCAATTATTTGTCAGTGCACCGAGTCTGAGTATATTCTTCCTTTCATGCTTTACAGGTGGACCAGCACCGTACACCGTGGGAGAGGTGGGACATTTTGAGGACCCCGATACCTACAGTGAGTGTGGCCTGAGTGCTATATTTATTGTTTGCTAGTGATGCATGATGGACTACTGTGTGTTCAACAGAATTCATGATTTGATGCGCTGGCCGTTCATTGGCATTGTTGCTTTAGTGGGATTTCAAATATTGCTTCTGTTTCTGTAGACCAATACTTAGCCATCTCTCAGATTTAGGGGCTGTAGGTCATTCCAGTTGGGCCGCTATGGGGAATGGGATGAGTCATGTGGAATACACTGGTTAATGTAAGAGTTGCTCTGGGACTTGGCTTGAACTGAGTCTGCATATCAGACTGACATTCTCCCAGATAGCTTTGGCAAATGGCTTGTATGAAATGTGCAGCTTCCTAGTTGAGGATGCACTGTGTACACTGTCGGTTGGATCTTCCGGGTGCATGTACTTCCACTAGTTGAACTAGAAGTGTGTGTGACTAGAGTGCAATGGCCTAGGTGTTCAGTCGACTCATGATCATGGGTGTTCTTGCTCCTCTGTGTGTGTTGTAAAACATGCCTCAATGATAGTATGTGATGTTGGCCTGAGTCAGAGCATTTTGACATGTGTGGACCTTGGATATGACAATGTTTGGCTGACTCCAACGTGTTGCTAGCCCTTCATTGGTGTTGTGTGTGAAGGCACATACTTGTTGACCTTTCTATACACTCCTGGGTGTGCATTGAACCTGGGATTGTTGGTTGTTCTTCCCACTCCACCCTCAAAGACTGCCATGTGATTGGGAATAGGGTACCTAGGACTGTAGCAACCAGTATGTTACACGTACTTGTGACCTTTTGCAACTTTGTTTAGAACCTAGGGCCAGATGTAGCAAACAGTTTTCAAGTTGCAAACGGCAAAAATCGCCCTTTGCGAGTCGCAAACATCTGTTTGCTATGCAGAAATGCATTTTGTGAGTCGGAACCGACTTGCAAAATGCATTTCCGACTCGCAAATAGGAAGGGGTGTTCCCTTCCTAATTGCGACTCGCAGTGGTATGCAATTCCATTTGCGACCGAGTTCGTGGTCGCAAAGGGAGTCGCAGTTACCATCCACTTGAAGTGGATGGTAACCCACTCGCAAACTGGAAGGGGTCCCCATAGGACCCCTTCCCCTTTGTGAGTGGACCCAAAAATATTTTTGCAGAGCAGGCAGTGGTCCAAGGGACCACTACCTGCCCTGAAAAAATCAGAAACTAAAGGTTTTTTTTTTTTTCTAAGTGCAGCTCGTTTTCCTTTAAGGAAAACGGGCTACACTTGGGAAAAAAAACCTGCTTTATTTGAAAGCAGTCACGGACATGGAGGTCTGCTGTTCCCAGCAGGCCTCCATCCCCGTGAGTGCCCATAGTCGCTAAGGGGGCGCAAATTGGGACCCAACTCATTGATATTAATGAGGTGGGTCTTTGCGACCCCATAGCAACTCGCAGACGGTGTCGGAGACACCGTTCTGCATAGCAAATTGCAAGTCGCAATTTTCCGTCTTCCTACATCTGGCCCCTAGTGTACACATTCGGTTATGGCCCATGGGTTCAATATCAGCAAACAACAAATTACAAATGGCATTGAGTGAGGGTTGTGATAGTTAGCACATAGAGTGACATATGTAGTGAAGCCAGTATGCGGAAGAGGTTCAGCCATAATGTCAGATGCATTAGGCATTATTTGGATGAGTAGTTTAGGCTGATGTCATCCATCATGTAGAGACATGGATATGCTAGGTGTGAGATGCCCTTATGTATGCAGGCTTCACATGTACTTCCTCTGAGACTTTAAGTGAACTATGTTGTGACAATTGCTGCAACAAATACATTACAAGTAATGTACAAATAACCCATTGTGCTATTCCACCCAATGCAATTCCAAAGGTAAATATTTGCCCTTTCTCTTCACAGCTGCAAACATGAGTGCCGCAGATAGACACCAATTTGAGAGGCGTGCCATGCGATACAGGCACATCCTGCAGGTGCAGTCAGGGTACTGGAGGATGGCCCGAAAATATCAATCAGATCGGGCCTCCGGGGCATGGTGGGCCTCACCACAGGGTGGGCCTACATTGCCCACAACAGCCACCAACACCACATCCACCAGGTCTCCCCAAGTGGCCCCAGCAACGTCGGGCACAGTTGACCCTGGCTCCTCATCCAGACCTGGACCCAGCTATGTTCAACAACCAGGACAGTCCAGTGGGCATTCAACTGCTGGCACAAGGTCCACCTCGGCCGGCACACAGACAGCATCAGCCCCTCCTGTGGACCCAGACGCATTCCTGGCATTGAGCCGTAAATTGGACAAGGTGTTTAATAAGGTGGACAAGCTGAGCCAGGATGTGGCGTATATAAAAAAAAGGGTTCGCTCCATCAGGCGAACCCTACGGAGGGCCAACCTCTAGGACATTTGCCTTGTTTTACTTTTACCCCTCCCCTCTCTCCTCTTTCCTATTTTGTACTGATAGTTGGGTTTTGGGGATTAGTATTAGGTTAGTATGGGTAATTAGCTTAGTTAGTGTTAGGGAAGAGGGTGGGGGGTCCTTATTCTTTCTATCTTTATTTTTTGGGTGGGTGGGTGGGTGGCGGGGGGGTCAATGTTGGGATTCCTGTTTGTTTAAAAAAAAATATATATACAAAAACTAAAAAATAAAATAAAAAAATAAAAAATACTAAAAAATATATGATTGTTTAGGATAGTATAGTATGCGTGTAGGTTAGTAAGTGTTGTCCTGCATGTGTCCTGTCTCATAATGGTGGGTGGGGGGTTGATGTTTAGATCGTTTCGTTATATGTGTAGAGTAAGTTTAGCTTAGGTTAGTTAGGGACAGTTGTAGGTTAGTAGTAGTCAGGTTAGATTAGTGTAGGTATTACTTTTCCCTTAGTTGCCTCTTGTGTGAATAAATAGTAATAAATATATAGTTAACCCTTTACATGATGCGTTAGGTGCTACTTTATCATGGCCTTGACATCAGTGTAGGTGAATGTTTTTGTATGACATTAGTGTCCTATGCTAGCCATCCCCAGAAAATGGAGGTTTAACATGCCAGCTACCCGTGTGATAACTTGGTAAGTATCCACCATTTGGGAGACCCACCATTGGTAGTTTGCATTGATCACCAAGGTTTTGTGTTGGTGAGTATGTATTCTACTTCACAAAGTGTGCTTCCAGACTTGCTATTGTGGGTAATTTCATAGTTCGGACTGCAGTGTGATGTTCAGGGAGATCATTGTAGATGAGGTGTTGTTAACACTCTTGTCTTGTTGCCTTCATTGCTGACCTACATCATGTGTGTGCTAATTCTGCATGACTTTCTTTCATGGAAGTATACTCAGAAAGGGTGATTGATGCAGTGTTATTTGTTTATGTTTGCTTACATTTTGCAGCATAATTTCATGTTTTGGTATTGCATGGTGCCTACATATCTCAGCCACCATTAGTTGACTAGAATTGCTATAGATGGTGCATCATTCTGTCCAACACAGCATGATTGTGTGTGGTTAGTCCCTTCATCAGTTATTCTCCTCAGTATGGTAAGGCTATGAAGCAATCCTGGCCACTGCACAGATGTATCAGACTACATGATGTCAGGACAGTTGTATTGACAAGCTACATGGTTGCCACACAGGCACTTTGGAGTTATGTACTGCACAGTTGAAGTGTGAAATAACACAGAGACGTATTAGGTATGCAAGTGCTATTTATTTATAGGTGCCGTAGTGCAAAATGTCCATTGTCCATGATTGCTGGGTCCGTTCTGGTGCATTCTTACATAGTGATCCTACAGAAGGGGTGTGGATGATGCTCCTGACATGCTGGGGTGATGTCACAGACAGTGCAGAGGGACAGGAATTGGCAAATAGTAGGAGAGAGACATTCACTGGCAATGCTGACAAGTCATACAGTGGATTGCAGAACAGTCATTGAGTGTAGTTGTAGTGAGACTGGCATTTGTCAAAACGTAGGACCTTGGTCAAAGTAGGCCATGGTGCAGGGACTAGTGCTTCCGGGTACTCTTCCGTGAGAATGTGATCTGTTCCATGTCTTCTTCTTCTGATGTGTGTGTTGCCTGGTTTGTCCTTGTTGTTGTTGGTTGTGAAGGGGCAACACACACCTCAGTGTTAGAAGACATGGAGGCAGACATCCCGGGGCTGCTCCCTGTGGAGTTATTAAGGGCAGTACTGCAGCAAGGAGGGCGTGCTGGTTTTTGAGAATGGCAGCCACATCACGATGGTAGGCAGCCAGGTAGGCCCTGAGGGGTTCAATGTTGCATTCGTGCACACGTTGACTGGATTGCAGTTGTAGGTGTTGTGTCAACTGGATGACAGCTGTGCTGATTTCCTTCAGTGTTTTGGCAAGTTCCTGCAAGAGAGATGTTCGGGCTTCCGTAGCAGCTGCCTGATCTGCAAATGACGTCATGCACGAACGCACCCCCTCAAGGCTGGCTGCCATGTTTTGCATCCCCACCCGCACCTCCTTGGCCAGCTCCCGCTGTACCCCAACTACAGTTCTTTCAAAGCTGGTGCCAGTGTCATCAGAGTCCTCAGCTGTGTTGGAGCTGGCAGGTCTCACAATTGGGGTGGTGGGTGGTTCTTCTGTGATGGCTGCTTCTTCTGTGCTCCTCCTTGTGACTGAAGGTGGGGTCTGGAGGGTTTCAAGGACCTTTTGGATGGTCTCCTGGGAAATATTTATGGGCTCGTCATCCATGTCATCAGGGAAATCAGGGACAGGCATATCGGCAGGAGATCCATGTTCCTCTGCAATGAAACAGGGTACAATTAGTGTGTCTGTGTTGTGACAATTTTGCCATAAGATGCAAGCCTTTGGATGACTTAACTTTGTGCTCTGGTTTGGTATTGGTATCTGCTGTCCTTCATATGGGCATTGTTATAGGCCTATGGCCCACCTGTGTGTCACATGTATGATATTGAGTTATCAGACTTGTCTGCCTAATTGCCTCTAGGTGTTGCTTTGTCCAAATTTGGGAATAGTCATCTTTTTGTCCTACTCGTCCCTCCGTGTATATCTATTCTTATGGAGAGACATTTTTTTGCGTGGGCTCTCATTATCCTACATGAGATTACTGGATTTCTAGGCAGCAGGATAGCTAATGGTGTGGGGGACTGAGTCTGACCCACTTGTAAATAACTCTGTCACCCTAATTCTTTTTGCTCTGGCTAACTAGCAGTGCCTCATGTCTCCCACGGCAAAGAAATTATTAGACAGCCGAGCGCATGACATCTTTGGAACTTCTCCGGGAAGTCGTGGTCACTCAGATCCAAACCAATTCTCTCTTTTCCAGTATGATCTCATATACAAATGACAAAGACCATATTGGTTTTATATGATGATTTCATAAAACAACTGACTTTTAGATAATTAGGTGTGAGCCACAATAACCCAAACAATACAACATGGTAGAATTGAAATAGTCACCAGGAGTGTAAAACATTTGAACAAAGCTATCATGGTGCCTAACTGTTTCTACTCTCCCTCTGCTTGTTCTATTTAGAGCACAGCATGTTAAGCTTCGAGCTTGCCTGTCTGAATCACTGGGGAGACATCAGCCCTCATATCTGAGCAATGGCCTGTGATCTGGTTCAGCATCTGCAGCAAGGCAGGCAGCGTCTAGTTGTGGTTCTCTGTTCGGAAACTCCCTCTTGCGTGTATTGGGACAAGGAAGTGATTTTATAACTAACATGTCATCGTGATGACAAAGTGTCCCTACGCAGGAACGCCAAATCTGAACTCCTACCACGTCTATCGGCAATGTACCAGACTGTATCCTTGACTGGAGCACAGAGTGAATATGTTCTGGAGAACTGCAGTGCTGAAGTAGGCAAAACAGTGTGATATGACTAAAAAACAACACCGTAGAACTGGCTATTTACAAAATTACTGATACGAAGCCTAATAAATAGCATTTAGAACAAAGTACACAGAGGCTCTAAGCTGTTAGCAAATGAGTAAAAGTACATTCAGGGCAAGGTGCACAAAGGCATAAAGCCTGAGGCTAATGCGCAAAGTATACGTAAAACTTACCACACTACACTTTGACTGGCTGTGGGTGTTGTGAATGCCCTGGCAGCACACTTGCCTCTCAGGACCTGCCCCAAACATTTTTTTTTCACATTGACCTAAATGTACATGTTATGTGGCATATCCTATCCATGGCAATGTTAGGATGTGGTATGGATGTAAACATTGTTGATGTTTCAAGATGATGTTGGGTAATGTGTGTTTAATTGGATTGCCCTGTTTATCGTATCAAGGTCCTATTTGGTTCTCAGACTGTGCAGGTGTGTTTCAGTGACCAGTTGCATGTGTCCCCTCCTCAATGTTGTTGTCTGAGCAGTATGACATTAGTGATGTTGCCTTGTTAGCCAGCCACGTGAGGGACCCTGACGTATGCAGCATGTGTGTGTCCTTAGTGCTGTGTGGCTCCTATTGCTATTTAATTTGGCTGATGTATGTGTCAAGTATGGACATTGGCATTTGAGTGTACTGGTGCCTTTGTCTTATTTCTATAAATAGTTGTAGATGTCATCCTCACCCCCTAATTTAGGTATGTATGTTCCATGGGGAGGTTCCTGCCATTTGCTACTATAGCTGAACAGAGATCAGAGGTGTTATTGTCAACTGTTGTCGCAGTTACATTGCAGTTGTTGTTTTGGCTACTGGATTACAGATGGGGACCTAGTTTATGTAGGATACATTTTGACTGACGAGTGCCTGGATCTAAGTTTGACGTAGTGGCCTTCCCACCTGTCGCTGCCTTCCCTTGGCTCCATTGTTGTAATTACAGGATGGCCCCATGGGACTGTTGTTGGTGCTGTATTTTGTAATGCCCCAGCTTCGGTCTGTGCTGGCCATTCCCCCCTGGCGTGCCCCTTTACCCATGCCACTTCATATATATGCTGAGTTACATGCATTAGGTATTCCCCCCCCCCGGTTGCAGTTATCATTATTGTATTATGATTCCCCATGCGACTTACCCTGCATGTACGTTGTGTCGTGGTAGTCTGCGCTGTCCTGTCCTTAAATCCCTGTGACAATCTCCTCAGGGATGACGGCTGCGACCATCTCCTCCATGTGGTCCAGGGCCTCCTGGTGTGCTGGACTCCCCCCTCCAGTCTGCAGTGCTGCCTTCCTGTTCCTGGCCATTTTTTCTTTTGTCCTACGTTTGCAGTCATGCCAGCGTTTCTTACACTCGGTGACTGTTCTGCGTTCTTCAGCCACACTGTTGATCTTGTCCACAATTTGTTTCCATATGGCCTCTCTCCTACTGATAGGCAATTTAGAGGTGATGAACAATTGGTGCTGGTGTTCAGTCACCTCTTTAACCAGGATTTCCTGCTCCTCTGCACTGAAGCAACACTTTCTTTTTTTTCTGAAAATGTCCTGGTTCCTGTATGGATCATCCTGGCTGGTTCCTGGTCTGCTGTCATCTTCCTGGGGTCTGTTGTGGCATCTGGGATCCATTTTGGCTCTCCTCTGCTGAAAGGGCAGTTTTCGCGGGTAAATTTGACGCTATTGTGTCAAAATAAACAGCGCTTTCCGGGTTGCGCTGTCGTAAATCGACCCACAGTCATTTGCGTCGCGTTAACGTTGGTTTCCTTTACGACTTGACGCCACTGTGTGCGTCATGAAATAATGACTCCCACCTGTTGGTTGCGCCGCCGTGCATCAAAGTATAAATTTGACGCCCACACGGCGCATCGAAATGGGGTTAGCTGGCGCTAATTTTTTTGACGCAAAACTGCGTTAGCGCAGTTTTGCGTCAAAAAGTATAAATATGGCCCTATATGTGCACAAAAAGAGACTGACAACAAAGGGTTTTTTCTAGTCTTAAAGCTTAAACCCCTCTTTGTGACTTTGGAAGTGGAAGTGAATGTACCCAGAGAAGCACTGGAAGAACTCATGTTGCCTCTGCTCTTTACATGAAGACAGAGAATATTAGATGTTGAGTTACTGGAATTGACAGGTTACTACATGCACCGATCCAAGACGTACAGGTAGATTTTCTGGTTTGCTGCAGGAGGTGATGGAGAGTGCTAGGAGTCTCACTTACCCTATGATAGAAGGCTGTTAGAAATGGGGTCTCTATGTGGCAGTGGTTTGCACCCTGTCCAATTAAGGACCCTCGCTCTAGTCAGGATAGGAGAGTCGTACAGCTAAGATAACCCCTGCTCACTCCCTTGGTAGCTTGGCTCAAGCAGTTAGGCTTATCTCAGAGGCTATGTGTAAAGTATTTGTACACACACACAGTAACACAGTGAAAACACCACAAACGTACTCCACACCAGTTTAGAAAAATAGCAGTGAGTTATCTGAGTAAAATAAGACCAGAACAACAAAAGTCCAACATACACAAGTAAAGATACACATTTTCAAAGATTAAGGCCATCATTACGAAAATGGCGGTCTGTTGACCGCTGCGGTAGAGATGACAGTCGGACAGTCGCGGGCCCAGTGGTGAGGACCGCCATATTACAAGTGGAGGGAAGGCAACTACAGAACACAGCCAGGTTTCCGTCCAAACTGCCAGTGTGGACGGACCGCCACAGTCGGCGGCGCGCATTTCCAGGCCGGTGGTCAGGAAGTTTCCCATGTCTGTATTACAAGGCTGCATACCGGTAGGATTTCAAGGGTGGTCTCACTTCCATGAAAAGCATGGCGGAAACGAACAACAGAAAAGGGAACACTCACCTTCAGGAACACAGGCACATCCATAGACGCCATTGGCACATAAATTGCAAGTCTT